>NW_023998416.1:32727995-32924332 GCF_014805625.2 Glossina fuscipes | reverse complement strand
CCCCCCCCCCCCCTCACCCCCCCGGCCCGGAATATTAAATTTCTCTCTTATTATGATAATTTTAAATCTTTATATCTGCCTGTGTGGCAAACGATTGTGACTAATAACTTAATGGTCGTGGGGTCAAATTTTAAAGGACTTTTTGGTAGACTTTTCAATAAAAGCGATAGGCTTAGATGATAATGTTTTAAGACTTAAGTCTTACAATTTATTTCTCTCAAACTTAAGTTCATAATAAGAGTAAATCTTATAGACACTTACTTCAGCTTTCATTAGCATGAAGAGAGGTTATTAATGAAGATTAAGGGGCAGTTTTGTCTCAGTTTGAAGTCTCTTTCGGTAGAAATAACACAGCAAAAGTAAAATTAGAGTAACTCTGGTGAATTGTACAATGAAACGAAAAGTACATAATAACTATACATAATAAGAACTATAGAAATCTCTGATTGCACTTCTGAACCTGTTCATATTAAAAATAGTTTTGATACTGCGAGGTAGTGAACTCGGTAACTTTACAGTGTTAAGAAAAAGGCGCTCTTGACGATCTTAAATACTTATAGTCGAGACAAATAAAATTCATCATATGTCTGCGTCTAACAAACTAATACACGTTTCGAATATTATGAAGCAATGATTGATCAGACTCTAAAATCCTTAACGAAATTTTCCGATATTCCTTCCCATTTACGCTTATCGAAAACGCTTATTGATCTGGGACATTTATTGGCGACCAGCAGTAGCTTGCTTTTTGAGACATGTTGAAGGCGTGCAGACAATCTCCATTTAGCTTGACTGAGACTAAGGAAAATCCTGCTTAGCTGCTTACACCACTTACATCTTGGAAAAAGACGAGAAGTGGCGGAGAGAAGCGGGAATTGATCGTTAATGTAAATCTAAATTATTTTTGCTTTACGTTGAATAAAAATGCATTATTTATCTAAGATTACCAGATTAATTGAAGGATTTCGTGTTAAGACTCTTATCAGAAATTTCATATCATATATCATTGTTTGCCTGTGTAAAAGAAAACAAAAAAGGGAAAAAAAAACATCTTGGAACACTTATGTTATTGATGATATCAAGAATTAATAAGAAGTTTACAATAATAAGACGGAGCACTTGACAAATGAAGGCCAATTGTAGAAGATTTGCCTTTGATATGTATAAACAATTCGCACTGACAGTAAGCTAACAACAATTTTTTTTCTTTTTGTTTTTATATCAAACATGAAAGTTTTCTTCTTACTTACCTAATAATATCGCTTATCTGATCTTAATTGCTCAAAAACTAAATCTCACAACTTTTCAGTCTTGTTGTTTTTCTCTAATCATTCAATTTTTATACTAAAATCTCCAGTCTGTTAAGACACTGGCAGAGAAAGCAACCAGTGTACTATGTGTAATCATGCCATGCTTTGTATAAGGAATCTGCACTTTTTTTCATGTCTTCTTTTTCGTAATTCGCGTGACTGAAAATCTGAAGAGTCCAAAGCGAATACCTTAGAAAACGATAAAAGTCTGTCTGTCACATGCTATTAATCAAGATGTTCGCAGAGGTTGTGCAATTCATTTAAATTTTTTCTCGTAGCTCACGACTAATATCATATTGCGGTGTATTTTGAATATCAGCCGCTTGAAAGTAATATATACTATTGCTTCGCTCTAAAAAGTATTGAGCCTAGAGACACAGAGGTAGCATTAATTAATAACCAAGTGCGAGTATATAAGGAGCGACATAACAACATACAATTTTTCAAGCTCTTGAAAGCTGATTATGCGCTAAACCACTTGCGGTACAAGAGTAGGACGTACGTCTTGCCTAGAAAGATTTGAGATGAACTCAACTTTTATTATATCAATGGATTTAGAATCACTTTCTGAATCGATCTAAGCTTGTCTGTCCGTCCGTCTTGTTTTCTTACGTCCATCAAACAGCTCGCAAGTTTTAAGATATTCTCCATTTCTAACGTCAGAGTAGTAAGCTTTAGATTATTATTAGCGATTAAAAATGACAGATGTGAAAGACTAATGGATCTGTAGACGGACATAAATAAATGAACTTTTAAACTATAAACTGTTTACGAGTAAACGAATTCTTTGAAAAGTTTGATAAACGGAACAACAAAACTAGAATACTTTTAGTGCTGTCGTGGAAGGTGGTTTCGGAATAAATTCTTATTTCGCAACTTGTCTGAAAATTCACACTTACATTTATCCGCCAACTCGTTGTGGGAATTTTTTATAGATTCACCGTTAATTTTAATAACAGGTGTTCCGGTTGTTGATATTGTTGCGGAATTTACAATGTGTGTTGCTGTTGTCGCTACCAATGATTCTAGTGGCGATGTCAATGTATTGTTTTTCAATATTAACAAATTTTTCGCGGCGACAGGACCTTTAAATAAGTTCACTTTCGGCTCTAAAGTGCAGACAATCGACATTTTTTTGTGATGTTTGCACGTAAACGTAAGCGTTTGCGAAGAGTTTTTGCCTTATTTTTCTTTCAAGATATCATTCACCTACGTTCACGTATAGCCATATGTGCGTATGTGTGCACGTATAGTTAGATAGATAACTCCAAAACGATTTTACGTTTATTATGAAATATGATTGTTGTGTTCTTTTTGTTTTAATACATTTGAAAAAAAATAAATAAACAATTTTTTCTTTGCTTTATTTTATTTTATTTATTTTTTTTATTGTTTGTTTTATTTCTGAAATATTTATTTTAATTGCGCATTGTTTTTACTTGTTATGGTATTGTGTGTGTGGGGTTCGCGCTTATCTGTTTCAATGAATTTTTAATAAATTAATTATTGTTGTTGTTGTTTTTTTATTTTTCACATTTTCTAAAGTTCTTTGCACTTTCTAGGTATTAATCATAATGCAAGAAGAAGAGTTAATAAATTTCTCGTATTTTTTTTTTTTTTTTATTTTTTCTTGCTTTTTAAGTTGTTTACGGCTCCGAAAAAAGTTTCATATATGAATTGAATGACGGAAATGTTATTTTACCGCATAAGTGTTTTGCGTTATTATTTAAAAGCGTGCATTGGTTGATTCATTGCCATTGAAAAAATAAAAACCAAATATTCTGATGCCGTAGTACAATTTTTCAATTTAAAATTTTCGTTCACCGTTAGTAAATTAAAACGAGTGAATAATTGAATTCGATTAATAATATATTTCTGCATATAAACGATTGGTGTTTGTCGTTTTCCAAGAGACGAATGATTGGTTGAGAGGAGCCAGAGTATAATTTATTGAGTTCTAGAGCAAAATTATTTTACGAAAGTGTACCCGTTGCAGGCTGTTTAGCACAACCGTTAGCTACGACAGTCAAAACGCAATTGAATAGAAAAGCTTTCACAGCACAACCTCTTTCACTTTGGCCACAATTATTGGCGTTCTTGCCGTAACTAGTGGTCACGTTGCAGCAACACGTACGGCCTGCCTGTGACGTTAATGTCTAAAACAAGCAGCAAGCTTCGTGAAAGTCGTACAACAAGTTCGCTGTATGAGACTGATCGATGAAATGTTATTTCATCATTCGCGCCGTCTCTTGTTCCATTCTTCTAAGCGGTTGCTGCATATGCACGTGTGTGTATTTCTCTTTCTCTCTCTCTCTCTCTCTCTCTCTCTCTCTCTCAATATCCGTAAGTGTGTGTGTATGTGTGTGTATGTGTGTAAATATGTTATAAATCAGTTTACTAGTAGAATTTCTTCTTTTGTTTGTGTTTTATAATTTCTTTCTGCACTTACAAAATCAAGCCGCATAAGCACCGTTATTTCTAGAAATGATGCATATGGTTAGATTGCAACATGTTGCAACCTATATTTTTTGGTAAAAGTGAAATTTTTACTTGTAACAGTTTACAGTTTGTTTTCACACATATTTTATAATTCTTTTAACTCTTCTACGCTTTACTTTAGAAATTTCTACGAACCGTTTTATGTTTAGGTCTGAGTTGCGTGCTTCCAATTCTTTTTACTTACACTAACGCTAATATATACGTATATACGATATAGAACATTAGAGCAACAGATCGATTGTATATACAAAACATCTGTTGAGTAATCATTTGCAATAATAGCAACGAAAATAACAATAATAACAACAACTTGTTGTTGACGCTCTTGATTGAAGTTATTCAGTTGCCTGCTTGGTTAGTTAGTTGGATTAGGTTTAGTTTTGCAACGCATAAACGAGGAAAAAAAAACTAAAAGACATACATACATATTGTACTCCCGTGCAATGTTAATGTGAGCAACGTTTTTGTATGTAATTAATATGCAACCTTTACATTATCGAGCTGGCTAGTGAAGAAGAGGGTTGACGGGATGTATTCCGGCCATATGTACAATATTACCGCTAACCGGCATAATACATGATGAAACGTGATTTTTTTCTTCATTTCTTGCTTTTTACGTCTCTTTTGCTGTATTATTGGTAATGAAATGTTAGCTAAGAGATATAGAGCGAGTAGTACGCAATAGATAATAATAAGAACGGCCAGCATTGAAAGAAGCTATTGTCACACATGCAAACAGGTGCATTCGCCTTATAAAAGCTGCCCATTTACCTTATGAAGGATCTTAAGAAAATAATGCAAATATATATATAAATTAACAAATTAAGCTGAACACCAAATTTCATTCTTGCGAACCCAATGCATCATAATGTGTGACCAAATACAAGTTAAAAGCAATGTTGAAACATTCACGTTTTCCTCGTAACATCAGCGACTTCAACAAGTGCAGTAGTATAAGGGTATATTCAGTTTGTGCGAATGTAAGCAACATCGAGAAGGACTTGAGGTAGACCTTCCTTTTATTGTACCTGTAGATTCAGAGTCACTTTCTCGATCAACCTAAGCTGGTCTGTCCGTCTGTCCGCCTTGTATTCAACACACAAGTCGCAAATTTTTCAAACGAACGCCATTGACAACGATTTGGATCTGACTACTTTTTCGACGACTTACCACATAACGCCTTAGTTTGAAAAGTCGATGTATGGATAACTGTAGATGCTGGTGTAGAGTATTTAATGGCCCAGATATACGTACGAGAGAAAGAGAAATGATGTGTGTGCTTATGTTTCCTTAGACGACTTACTCAAATATAGGGCACTACGCTTACTGTACGAAATCGTCGCAAGCGTCCTTTCCACTAGTTTTACCCTAGTCGTGAGAAACGAGCGTGTTAGACCAATAGTGAATTCTTCATTGACGTATGAATGTCAGCTTTTCATTCATCCCTCTCTTCTCCTTTGGAGATCCATCCCTCGCGACTTACAAGTTATCCAATGGCCGCCACGTTTCAAAAGAGAAATTGTGACATCTTTTTTTTCTTAATGAGTATGGTAAACTTCTCTATTCCCGCTTCAGTCACTACCTTATTTATTATATTTATTTATTTTTTGTATATTCGTTCATATATTCATTACTTTATTTAATTGTTTATTTATTTGATTTTTTATGAGCTTGTTACCTTTTATTAATTATTTAAGTTTTTTTTGTTCTTTGCATTTATTTTCTTTTTTTTCAGTGTTTTATTTATTCACTTATTTATTCATCTATTTTGACTTACATTATTTATTTATTTATTTACATTCAATTCTTGATGTATTCATACTTATAGTTGTCTTATTTTTATACTGTACATCACTTGTGGTACAAAGGTATATCAAGAAGGACTTGAGATAGATTCGTTTATTATTCCGGTTTTTGCGTGTCTACCCGTCTGTCCATATATCCGTCTTGTTTTATTCGGTTCAATCGGCAAGCTGCAAATTTTGAGATATTTTAACGAGATTTGTTACCTTGACGTGTTTTGCGCGACGTGAAGGGTCGTTGAAAATGTCGTTATATGAATGCCTGTAGGGTGATGTAGTGTATTTAATAGCCCATTATAGTGTATTTTGTTGTTGTTGTGTTTCTTTTGGTTTATTACGTAGCAAACACATCGGGAAATAAGCCTTGAGTTCGCGTGGTGGGATGTTCCCGAAAAAATAATAAAAGTTGCCATCGAGTCTTAGAATTTCTTTTTTTAGATTTTATACCTTTTCTATTTTCAACAAGAAAAACTCACGATTTTTTTCTTTTGTTCATTTTGATATTATTACTTTTTTATTTCGTTAGTAACACAAAAGATATCCAAAAATTATTAACTGCGAGATACTTAAAAATCCCTTGTTATAGTAGAGGATTAAAAAGGCGCAGACTTTTACATGCATAGTTGAAATTTGACTCAATTGCTTTTGACTTAAGCTTAAAGTCGATCTGGATTTCCCCCTCAAAGGATAAATTTTAGATAAATAACGGACCCTAAAAGTTTATGCAGTCAACTTACAGCCTCTAGCACACCTTGCTCTATATTTATTGTCCTGACAAAACTTTAATTCAGAGAAACTCTTCTGATAGCACAGTGGCGCATCTTCCTAAGGTTTCCACAATTTTCTTATTTAGTTTTACTCCTACTAAATAGTGCTGATCTACTATCTGTTTTTTGCGATTGTCAAAAATTCTCAGTTCTTCGTATTTTTATAAATGATTTCTCTTTTGCACTAAAACTTGCCCGAATTCATTTCAGATTTCGGTATGATATTAATTTAAAAAAGTTATTTCTGAGCGGTTTGTATTCACTTTTTTCGTGAACAATCTTAGCATTAAATGGAAGATAAAAAACTCGCTTACAACAAGTAAAAACATTAAAGTGGGCCATGGCCGATCTTCAAATACTCTAAACCAGTTGGCCTAAAACAGTTGTCCATAGGAGGAAATAAGGCGCTAAGACGGAAGTGGTCAAAAAAGTGATACGGGCCGAACCATTGTCAATAGCATTCGCTCTTGGGCCAAAACACGTCAGTGCCCCAAGCTTCATTAAAATTTATTTTAAAAATTGCGACCTATAGGTTGAACACGAATAAAGATGGACAACCATCAGACGTATGGATAAGCTGAAGAGGTTCAGATTCAGAATCGTTTTCTGAATCGATTGACACTCTATAAAGTGGGTCTATCCCAAGTTCTTCGGAATATATAATCTTTTCAACTTTCAATTTCCCCAAATTTCTCCCAATCAAAAAAAATTGTACCGATTCAGCAGCATTGGTAAGATGTCTGCCAAACACAAAGAGTTTAAGGCCCACTTTAACAATTTGAAGTTTTAACATACGCTGACAATATATAGAGATAATTATGGATTCGCTTACTACAAACATAAAACGCTCGTTTTTCGTAGGTAAAACGATACGATTTATTACGTAATCTTAAAAGTGTTGACTTCAATAATAATGATAACCTCCAACGATAGCATATATGAGATGAACTGATAAAATGCGTATAGCACTTGCATGCGATCTTCTCACTGTCCGATATATGAAAGACTGCCCATTTTGTGTGTTTTAATTCTAGTCCGTTTACGATGACGCTTTGAGGCTCATTTGAGCTTTGAACTTAAGTTTTTTGATTATTTCATACCGCATTTCCAAACAAATTTTACTTTTACTTTCATTTGATAACCAACACTAAAAAAATGTTTGTAAAATGGGACTTCATCATGGTGTCGAAATTGATTGTTTTCGTTTTTAAAACGGATCGTACCATAATGTGCATCCCAGGCTCACAGTTAGAAAGGAATCACGTGTGTTGAACAGAAAGGGGCCAATCAAGGGCAAGATTTGGTACAGAGATGCGTTATGGAACTGTGCAGTAAACACAGTATCACCTTTCAAAAATACCTTACGAGCTATGAACTAAAGCAAAGTTTATGCAGGACTTGCGTCAGGAAATAAGTTTATCCCTTCTTTTGAAACTTTTTTCTTTTTTTATACAATAAATTTTTATTCAGTTCATACCGCCTAAAGAACTTACCAAATGCGACACTGTAGTTAACGTTTTTTAGTCGTCCTCTGTCACTGTGAGCCCGTGAGACACATTTTGAGAGGATCCGTGATCAAAACACGGGCATGGGATTAGAGTTCAGTGTTAAGATTTAACATACCCTATGAATATAATGATTCTCCTTAATTCAAAGATAAAGCGCTTAGGTACTTGAAGTTGCTTGACGAAATCTTTAGAAGCGGATTCGGCATCAATAGTTAATGGCTTTCAAGAGATAACATTTTTTAAAAAACATTAAAAGCAACTTCCGAAAGTTAGTTAGTTTATGAAAACTCACTATGTAGCATGCGAATAATTAATAAATTCACTATATTTCTTCTCACGTTTAATATACACAATATCATGCCTGATCGTAATAAACAATTCACCCTCAAAACGAGATGTAATCTTAATAACCAACTTTAAGCTCACAAATACAACACAAACTGTAGCAATACATTTAAACGGAATCATTCAGTTGAATAGAATTTAACTTTATGCCAACCGACAAGAAGAGAGACAGAGGCAAAAAGAGAGAACGAAAGACGTGGAGGGACAATGTTATGAAACTGTGATTCTGAATAAGCACGAAACAAAACAATATGTAATATATTGCTTGAATAATTGAATGATTGAGAAATTTTCCTTCACACATCGCCCTTACCGCCACTGCTAACGAACCGACTATTCATTAGAGAGTATAGCACAACTACTCTTACGACATATCAACAAATGATTGTATGTGTCACATGTATCACGTGTTGGAAAATGTGCTAAAGCTACAAGTCCAGTACAACGCTCCCTCATGGCTCACATGTTCGATACGGACGTAAATCAGTCAGCTACTGAACGAACAATAATACAAATAACAAAAAAGTCAAGAAAAAAAAAAAAAAAAAAACTATTATAACACTGTGTTCTTTGGATGTTAGAAAAAGAGCAGAAAGCAGAAAAAAGATTTCCATAAGTAATTTATTCAGACTTGATGCCAAATTTTAATCACAATATGCAAAATGTCGAACAGTTTCTCATGTAAATCGACTATAATTAGTGACCATAAAGAGGATTTGCAAGGAATAAGACAATATGATGAAATTTTGTTGTCCACGTATTAATTAATATCATTTCGGGGTCCGATTGAGTTGAAGGAGGCATTCGGAAATGTATATCTCTTGGCTGATAATTAAAATGGACTTAAAAGGATATTTCGATGTCTTTGTTACCATCTACTCGCTCCCTATTTAATGTCTTGGTACCACTCTCTCGATCTCTCTTTCTCGCTCGGAAAATTGAATTGGTTTGACAAAAAAGAATTATGGACATTTTCTGACCGCATCTGGATACCCCCCACCTCTAGGTTACGGGCTAACTTACTCAGTCTCTCTGTCTATCTATTCTTCTTTCTGTCTCTCTCTCTCTCTCTCTCTCTCTCTCTCTTTCACTCTCTCTCTCTCGAACGCATTTATTGCGTTTATTTCAATGCACTTTTCGATTTTGTTTAATTTTCATATTTTATTGCCTCACTGTATCGGGCATTAAGGAAAATGAAAATTTCTGGCATAAGTTTATTATATTCTGACGAATGCAACAATGTTTATAAATTACATAAGATTCAGAGTAATGAACAAAATCACAATAAATTAAGAATAAAAGCAAGGTTGGCTTTGAGCTAATTTTCGTATATCCAGCAACAATTTGTGCTGTAGTTGATTGCAAGATTACGCAATCCCTCCACATTTATATATACATCGTATCGTATCGTATATATCTTATGTCGTTCATTGCATAAAATTCCATCTTTCTACAACGTTATGAGACTTGGTAGCATTTAGCGGTTATGTGGTTCATCCATTAACACCCTTAACTGGGTGACGCACGATATGTTAATCAAATTTATTCACTGTATTTGTAGATCGTCTATGACGCTTCTATATGAATGGATTGGATTGACAAGAATAAAATTGAGACAACGTCTTTCGTTCGGGATTTGTAATCATCATTGAAATGAACTGACAGAAAAAATTTGTTCTTGTTGCGATTTTTAAGAATTTAACAAGTCTATGCTCTAAGGCTGATGTTATAAAGATTGTTTCGTAAAAGGAAACGTATTCCTACCGAAAATTGTATACCGTCCATAACATCCATGCTTATGCGGGCGAAAATTTGTTCATTTCATTATTTCATTTTCTACTCAATTACGCTTGACATGACTTAATGTTCCTTTTATTATAAGGTTTAATATTTTTATTAATAATGTATATCTATATTCATTTTTGAAAACTGGAAACTTGGGAAGAAGTGCATGTAAAATATGTGGAAAAATTTCATAAACGCTGCTTACATTGCAATTTGCTCTAGCGACTAAGGCGGATGAACTTATAATAATGGAAGCTTATAAAAAAAATTAACAAGTAATAATTAACAATTAAATTGAATCGAAGGTGCATAATTTTAAAAAAAATTCGAATCAATATTCAGTTCCATGTTAAACAAAATCTAGGTCTACATTAACGTATGGCGCCTTTGGACGAGTACCGCGCCAAAGATATTAAATTATTGAGCAATTTGCTAACTATAGATGACGAGTGGGTCTTCGAAGAGCCCCAAAGGACTTGACATTCCGTTTCTAAACAGTGGCTTTTGGCTCAAACACCGCTGCACGGTTTACCATCACATCATGGCCAAAAGGATAATTCATTCGCCCAATGTATAGTACAGACAGACGGATATGTTTAATTCTTTTTAAAATTTCATTGGAAAAATATAAATAAAAAATCATACTTCTTGGTCATGGATCACGTTTGACACTGATGATGTGGCACCGTTCAAAATTGCCAGGTATGTGAAGAATATGATAAAATATCGAATCATTTCCCAATTTTCACTTGAAAGTAAAATTATTATTAATATTAATTATAACTTTGTCGATCTAAACAAATGATAGGCTGCGGGGGCCAAGTCTGGAGAACAAGCCGCAATCGGGAAATGTTACCGACCAAGGATGCAGATCACTTCCTGCGTGGCCTTAATAATTATGAAATTGATCCACTCTTCCATACGATAAATTTAACTAAAGCCAACCTAGTCAGATATAAGTCATACATGGTTCGTTCACTGAAGCAAGTTAGAATCTTGAGCCAGCCAATCTATAAAAATCTCTAAAGAGTTGTAGTAAAAAATATTACGAATATACTCGGATTTATAATATAAATCTAAGCTAATTGGCTAATATCCAAACACATCAGCTAGTGATTATTTGAAATGATGTAATCGACTTATATTGATTATAAGACTAATAATATATTAAGAGTTTTCTCGTTGAAATATAATCAAACAATATATGAAGTCCACTAGTAGTTTATACGCCAATTATTACATAATTGAATCAGATTTATACGCACCTAAACATTCTAATGACTTTGAGTTTCTCATATCAATGACGGCAGACACTCAATCGGATCTTAGAAATACACGTAAATGTACGCAAACAAAAAAAATTTTTTTTTTTTTTTTAATTTCATTTTGATACAAAAACAGAAAACACGTTGCATATATAACAGTGAGTATATCAATGAGGTAAGGCTAACTGTTATTATTAGTTGCTTGCGATAACTCGTTGACTGCTTGACACACGTGAGCTACAAAAGCAAGGTATGTTGAAGGAAACGTGATCCAACGTGATATGTGTTTGTTGTAACGCTGGTAGACAATGTGAGTTGTAAGTAAGTACTTGTTTATATATTTATGTACATTTGTGTGTAGAGATAAAAAAAATCTATAATAACATCAATAAAACAATCATTTTCGTTGTATTATTATATGATTACAGACGTACAATTTTTTTTGTTATCCTTTTTTTTGCTTTTGTCTTTTTCTGATACAAAAAAACTCGGTGCTTACACAAATTATCCCAGAAGAAAGAAAAAAAGAAGACCGTTGCAGCGTGCAAGTGAAAAGTCGCTTCGGTTTGACGTGGTTTTCCTCATATCTCGCCATTAGTTCTGTCACTACACAAAAGAAGCTTCTTACGCATTTCAATGGGCAACGATTTATGCGGAAATATAGGACTAACTGAAGTCATCGACACTTTTATGCCCTATGCTACTCGTTATATTAAGTTTTTGTGTCTCTCTAGGCTTGATTAGTGCAAGGTGGGATATGAGGACCACGTAGAGTAAGAGAGCGAGAGCGAGAGCGAGAGTTGAGGTAGGATAAGAGGCTAGAATTAGGCTAAGAGAATTAGAAGTTAAGCAAAGAGAAATCAAAAGTTACAGCAAGTCGATAAGGGGCGGTCGACCGAGAGAGTCGAGGAATCGGTAGTGGAATAGAAGTAAATAAAGTGAATTGAATGTCGAAAACACGATACGGAATTTTCTTGTGGAAAGGTAACCTGGAGCCGCTAAGCTACCCCAGCACCAGGTTCGGGCAAAAATAGCCCTTGCAACCTGTCTGCGCGTGTGTTTTGATGAATTTTGGTATGCTGAAGTGTTTCGGCACAAGCACGAGCGCCATTGATCATGGTTCGGATCGGGTCAGTTTTTCGACCACTTGCCATATGAAACATTATTTTGAAAAGTCTATATATAAATAACTGTAGGGAGGTGTAGTTAGAAAGAAAGGGGCGGGGGAATGAGAGATATGGAGTAGTCGCAAACTGAATGATATGTGGCCAATCGGCAAGTATTATGCCTTTTGCCGGTCAAGCGCTCAATTATGCCTGGAAACCACAAATCAATCGTAATTACAGTTAAGTCTATCGCACTGAGGGTAACATTCAGGTATGGCGACCTAACAGCCGCGCTCTTTAGCTACTTGGCTATGCGGTGTCGAATTTAAAAAGAAAAATTTGAACTCAATTTTGTCTTGTTTTGACATCATAACCGTGCTCACTACGGCTGAGTTGATTAATGAACGGTGTTCGGAAAAGCCGAATAGAGTTCTAATGAATTAGATGCAAAATCTCATTCGTAATTGTTTGATTTCGCAAATGATCTTATGAGCACAACTTTTGTATCAACTTAATTTTACTTATATGGGAGGATATGCATAGACTTTATTCATAACTTCCTAACACCAAATTTTCGCCCACGATTGGAATTTAAAGTTAACGGACCATTTTTGAATATATTGTTGTAAAGTTCTGGATCTTATTTTTATTATGGACGTAATAGGTTATCTCTGAGATAGACCTTCTTGGCGAACAACCTGTCCGTTGTAGTATAACACAAAAGTGCATTTCAGTGCATGACAATCATTTAAATAATTCAATATACCTTCTGCAGTAGTTATGAACACAATAGCAACAACAGCAAAAAAATGATAGAATTATTCTTATCGCTTTCTATTAAGTAAACAACGTCTATTTGTTATTACAAGTATAATTAAAAAAACTTATTAAAAAAACAAAAAATAATAATTTTTTCTGTGAAAATTTTTTTTATAGACCGTGATAAGAAATCTAGCAAACAAAAGTAAAGTTCTAAAAATAATTTTATGGCTATTTTAAAATGCACACACATAAACACACGTACGCATTTCATATACAGTCAGACAGTTAACAAACATTTCAAATTGCATAAGTTTCAAGGGAAATTTTATTGATAGCGGACTTTTGCTATTAGCAAATCAAGCAAAGACGACAGAGATACGTTGTGTAATGAAATTACATTCTGGTATGTTAATAGCATTTCAATAACAATTATAAAGTAAAGCACATTGAAAAAAAACAAAAAAAAACAAAACAAAAAAAACAAACTTGTTATGTATTCTTGATGATAATATGATTGATTTCCGATAGATGTTTGATTTCATTCACATATATGTTATCTGCAATAGGAAAATTCCCTAAGCAATATTGCTGTTATAAATGTGCAAAAATGTGTTACTACTCAACAAGGCGACTGATAAATTTATAACAAATAGGTTAAAGAGTTTCTCTAAACTTGGAATAATCTACGATTTTTGGAAACTTTGAGTAGCGCATAACGCAGTTAAAATTCGTAACCATCCACAAAGATTTTGAAAAAAGTTCATCAGCCAAATCAAGGCTTATTAAAGCAACCATTGATCTCTCAAAGCTTCTTGAAAGTGAGAAGTCGCGCAACAATTCATTTCGCCTATAATTTTCGTATGTTCGCTTAAGACATAATTCGTTCTTAAATTTCGGAAAATTTTTCCGATTTCACTTAAGGTGGGAAACTACGCTAGTAGCAGCCTAGAAAAAGCATTTCTTTTTTTTACAATTTTTTCGGGAAAGGTATTGCAATAATAATATTCATGGAAGCCATTAAATATCTACTTAGATAGAAAATGTCAAAATCAGTGCTACTTTCGCAAGACATGTTTCAGGTACGATGTTGTCAGAGGAATTGCATCCTACAGTATAGTCACATGTAATTTTATATTATCAGATTAATAGTTTATATCAATGTAGCCAAAACTGTCTGTCGTTCTATCCGCCAGCTCTTACTGTAACACATTTGTAGGTATCCGTACGAGAAGCTAAGAATCGCGATTACCAATTAGTGGTCAGCGGTGAAGTTTAATTTGGTCGTACCCAAAGTGTCAGTGCATAGTCAGTAAAGGCACACCGCTGATCGATTGGGCATAAGCCCATTCGACTGTGGCCAACACCTTCCTACCTCTTTCCCTTTCCTCAATGTTTACTGTCCGTCACCGAATTATACGAAGTGGTGGTCTTCACATTAGGTTTCCAAACCATATCTAAAATTGTTGGTGATTTACTTATGTAACACGCATAAATCTTCGAAAGGCAAAAACTCCAAACTATTATGATCTGTAATCTCAAGTTTATAGCAGGCGTGCATGTAAAACTTGGAAGGAGTTAAGTTCAACGAAAGAATTGCTCAGATCAGTCGTCTGACAAGCCTCTGCTTAAGAGTAAATAGAGTACGGTGTAGAAATTTCAAAAACCCTTTGAGGCTGCCCTTAATCTACACAAAGATTTCTTGTGATTCTTTCCTTGGGTGTAGAGAGTTACGTGAAGTTAAGTTCTCGCCCCGACATTCGTCTTTATTATCAATCTTTTTCACGACAGAAAGAGAAATAATATAATAGAAAAATCGATCACGTTTTTGATTCTATCAAGCGTGTGCTCACTAGATAACCGCTACGTTATCTAATGTTACGAATCACTTCGCACAGACATTAAATAATTACCATATGGATATAATTTATTGCTGCTTTTATATAAAATGCAAATGTTAAAACTAATTACAACTAATTTATATTAATTATTTAAATTTTTTTATATTTTATTTCGTTATGTGTATGCGTGTGCTGGTGTGGTGTATATTTTGTGCTTCGTCCCTATATATTTTCACTTATCCGTGGATCAGTTTCTTTATTGACATTCGGACTTCATTTCCTCCCATCTAAAGAGACGTCTTCTTCTTCCGCTTTTTTTTCTTCTTCTAATGTTGGGGCCGACCAGACTGCATTACTTTTAATACTTGTTTATTATTATTATTATTATTGTTATTATTATTATTGTTATTATGTTTTAAAATGCAGTATTAAGGAATTCGCGTTAATTATTCAATTTTCTATTTCTTTACACGCGCATATATAGTTTTAACTGAGTCTTGAGCATATATAATTTTAATTAAGTATGTCCGTCTGTACGACCACCTAATGGTCGTTTTAAACACTATCCTGGCCGTAAAAGTGAAGTTCCCGCCTTCAACCTTGATAAAATATTGAAAGTTGTCGTGCATAGGTTGACATTGAAAACGAACTAGATCGATCAAAGAACACAAAAGCACGCACAATAAAGTATAAAGTTAGAATATCTGTGCCTTTTACATTGCTCATACACTACACAAGAAAATGTTTTCTTCTTCTTTATTGTTTATTACCAGAAAGCTGGTGGGTACAAAATATTCGTCTATACCCGAATATAAATTTCTTCCTTGCTTTAAATTCACAAACTAAGCGTTCGAGTGTTTTTTTTATAAATTTTTCTCTCTTATATCCTACGCTACTTGTGTGTGTGCAAAGGTACATTAAGCTTGTACTGTTCGAGGTAGACTTATCGTTTATTATACCAATCGATGCAGAATCACTTTTTGATTTGCTTTAAGCGTCCGTGCATATATCCGTTTTGTTTATTGGGTTCAAACTTCAGGTCTACAATTAACGAGATATTTTGATGAAATATGGTATAGCGACGTGTTTTAGGCCAAGGACGAAAATGATTCGCATCGAACCACTTTTTCGATTACTTCCCATGTAACTCCGCATTTTGAAAGTCGTTACATGAGTACCTTAAGGGTGGTGTAGGGTATTCAATGATGCGCCATGGGCCGTTACAAGGCATATATATGTTTTCAAAGACATTTTTGAGATATATCTGGCTTTGCATTTGTTTTTGTGTTCACAAGACGTAGGAAACTGGGCACAAAATGATTGTAGCTTTCTGTCTCTTTGTGAACTGCAGCCATTAACGGCGTCCGTTTTATCCTACGCCTTCAAAGCTCAGGCAAGCTTTTCAATATTTTCTTGAAGACCTAGAAGATCAGCTACGACAATGTATGTAGAAAATGTGTAGTTTTCTATTCGAAGTTGTTTCACTTGTTTTACATTCAAGTGTGTCTGTGCTGCCTGAGTGAACTTTTTCAATATGACAACCGCTTTTTCTGAAGCGGTGTAGTTGTGGAGAAAGCGTATTCTAGAGTAAAAATTCTTTAAGCAAATTATCGTAAGAATATATTTTCTTTGTTCTATACAACAACAATTTCTTTGCAATCAGGCGGTCATTTCTCATCGTCGCATGTCTTTGTCATCATATCATAATTGATGTGTACATAATAATATAATAAAATATATATATTTTTTTTTAGCGAAATTAATTTAATTGAAAAAGTCAACAACACACAGAGAAAGATATGTGAACCGAAATAAAAGCCAAAAAAAAAAAGAGAAAAAAAAATGAGTGCAAATGTGAATGAACTTGAATTGGTAGCCAAATTCAACCAATGGCCAATAACGATCACTCATTCAAGCAAACACACTTTTACACATAAAGTTACATATACGCATGTAAATGATAGTTGGTTAAGTAAATGAATTAAAACAGAAAATGAAAAAAAAAAAAAGGAGAAGAAGCAGAAAAGAAAATAAAAACAAAATGCTGACGTAGATATGCTTACAAAAAAGTTTATAAATATAACAAAAATACGAAGAAAAAACGGAAAAAAAGACTAAAAACAGAAATTCTTGTTCAATAATAACTTTCACGCTTTAAATTACGTGACCGCAGCTTAAGAAAACCTAAAACGTTGTCACTTTTGCTTGAGCTTTTTGTTTACCTTATTTTCGTTACTGTTATTTTCGTTGACTTAATATGTTTTTATGCCATATGAGAAGAACCGTTCAACATCCGCCAAATACATCCATGAATGCAATACAGACTTAGGACTTTCCGATATTTCATTTTTTTGAAAGAGTGGCTTGCTTACAGAAAGAGAACTTTCAAATCTAGTTTAAACGCTCTGCTTGGAAAGCCAATTTGGTCCTTTCAGTCTATTATTCATTTGTCAACATTTTACGCAACATCCTAGCTTTTCTTTCTTGGTAATAAAACCAAAATCGTTTGGAAGAGGAATTTTCCCCAGGAAAACCTGCGACCTCAACATGTTATATTCGGTCTGTTAGTGGCCTTAATATTATTTACATTTCTTAATGCTTGTAAATGAGGTTTGCTGTGCCAGTCAGAAGAGCTTGATGCTTGGTCTAGTTTCCTCAAAAGTTAAAAAATCGGTCACACCAACAACATTTGTCGTATTAACTCGATACAACAATTACCCAAGGGTTATATTTCTTCCTATATTTAATTAAGATAGCCGTTTAAAGTCGGTCGAATAAACTAAAATAAAGCAGCTGCCGAAGTGAAGATAGCCTACCAAGACTGTCCTCATCCTTTTGGTTTGTGTCTTCCCTAAAAATTTCTTCGTTAAATAAACAAAAACTAACACTATATATATAGAGTGTCAAAATAAATTTGAATTCAACTGACAAACACACCTAGTAACTCCCTTATTTCGGATTATGATATAGTTGAACGTGAAAGCCTATTCCGTCCAAATTGGAAAATGTAAAATATATTTTTGTGGACACCTCATGAGGCTATATGAATCCAAGCCAAACAAATTCAAATCCTGTTGTTCGGACCTATTTTTATCAGGTTTTTGAAATTTGATATGTTAGCATAAACCGACTATGGGAGAGGGACGAAATTCAAGGCTGTTGGAATTTTTTGATTTGGCCTCGCCTGAATCCTGAATTTGACCGTATTCGTATTTTCCCAACGTTTACATACGCCCTGCCAAGGCAGTTGATAGCCAAATTCGTCATAGGTATCGTCACACCTTTCAAAACATATATCAACATTGAAAAGTAGTAGGAAGCATGCGCGTATAAAACACATAAAAAACTCTACTATTGCGACTAACTGTCCCGCACAGTCAGCATAGTACAAGCAGCTGAAAGACTGTAATTGACAGATCGATAAATCGATTAATCACTTACAGGGCCCCGAGATCTATTGGAAATGCCTAATTTCGTTACTAACAGTTTAGTAGAATTGAAGTAAGCGTCTCTAATAGCTTTCTGGCATCCTTTAAGACGTGATGTGTTTGCAAAAAATTGCAAACACATTGCAATCGCAATAAATTTTATATATAATGTCCTTTGTATATTGTATTCTTTCGCCAAATTTATAGATATGTCTTATGGTAAATAATGATAAGAAATGTTTTTTGCATCTTTTATAACATTAGCTATGATTTCGATCGTTACTTATTTTCGCCCTTAAATTCGCCATTTTTGTTTAGTTTTTATACCAGCCATCTACCACCGAAGGCAAAAGTGTACACTAAGCACGATGGACTAACTTCACGCCAGTAAGTGGCTGCAGTTCTTTCGCGGACAACTTAAGATAAGGCTGAGCACGCCTTGCGCAAGGCAGCGGCATAGGTAGATCAAATGTAATGTTTGTGGTGAGATTTAAGAATTCTCAAGTTCTCACAACGACGATTCTACGGCATCCAATAGTGCATGAACTTGCGCCTTCACCCGGCTTAATACGCCTATTTTAGTGAAAAAATTTGCTTCAAGTAAACTTTTACTCGCCTCAGAGTTGTCAGATTCAATTACTTAATAGCTACGATTTGATCTAGTATTTAATTCGTACAAACTTTCTCTATAAGAACAAATAATTTTTGAATAATCGAAAATGCTTGTTTGAAGAATACGTCCAAGACTTTTACTAGACAAGTATATTTTTATATATATATTGCGTGTACAATGACAAAATTGGTCGTGACAATTGTAAATGAATGAATAAAAGAAACTTTAACATCTTTAAAGAAAAAAATTTTCTCTACTTTAGTCGCATACGTATGCATGATTGTGCAAAAGTGTGAAGACGGTCGAAGAAAAGGCCGGCCATTGGCTTTAAAATTCATTAACAAGTACGTATGACGTTTATCTTTATATTGCGAATATTTTCGTTTTATTTAGCTGCAGTACCGCAATTAATTTCTATTACAAATGCTATCATCCTCTTCCCTACCCTTCCCTTTACACATTTCTCATTTCTTCTATCAGCCATACATCTGTCTTTCTAACTGTGCAATTTTTTATTTAATTATTTTTTTGTTTTGTTTTAGAAATCCATGACAATTGCGTTACAAAGAAAGAAAAGAAAGAAAAGAAAGCAAGAGCAAGCTTTCCTCTATCCGTAAACACAAAATTAGTAAACAACTATGCTTGAGACAGACCTACTGACTGTCTGGCTAGTTAACTGATTGATCGACTATTATGTTACATGCGATAAACACTTGCCTGCTGAGATTGATGTTTCTCTTTTCATTTCTTCTTCTTTTTTTGTTTCCTCTTAATTTCTGATGCTATGCACACGCTTTCGAATAACACTTGTCTATAAAATTATGAACGAATGAATTACAATCAGTTTTCTTAAACAATAAATAACAAATCATCAGTAGAACAGAAATTTTATAAACAAAAATTTAAGTTTTGTTCCAATTTTCACATTGTTCGCCGGAGTTCATTGCTCCGTTCATGATGTAAAATATTGTAGTTATACCGTCACACCGAAAGATATGAATTTTTTTTTATATTTTTTTAAAACCAACATAACGAGAAAGTAGCATGCTGGACTTGCTATTGCGTTCGTCGCATCAAAAAATACAAAAAATTAAAAAGACATTATGTACCGCTTAAGCGAGGGAGTAAGATTCGCGACTACCAAGTCGTTGTTCGCGAGTCCATACTTAGTAGTGCCTGTATATGTAATTACTTACATTTATGTTCGCTTGTTAGTACTTTTTTTGCTATTGCTTTCGATCGATGCTACTCTTTATAATGTGACACTTTAACCTTAGAGGAGTGTTGCTCAATTTGGCTGAATGTATTGTAGCCAGAAAAGGATCAATGACTATATATATATATTCACACATACGCACGCAGGCACACATCAATATTATTACACATATTTACCTGCTAGTATGGGCGACAGACATACGCAAATTTTAAATAATTTCAGAATTTTACGCCGATCAAGGATACCTATGCAGAGATGGAAGAAAACTTTCAAACATTCATAATCCTGGATATAGCTCTTATCGAAGAAGAAAAAATAAATTACATTTGCATATATATAATACGTATAATATAAGTAATATTTCCATCGACATAAAATTCTGAAATGATTTAAGAATATCTGTCCATCTGGGTCTGTTCATTTGTTTGTCGTCCATTTTGGCAAACAATTGGGATAGAAAGTTAAAATTGCGTATTTCGACAATAGGCGCAATTTATCAGCAATGATGCATGAAAGCAAAGCAAATCCTCACAATTTTAGACATTCGGTTGAAACTTAGTACAGTGATTATTATTGAGAACCATCGAAAAGTTGACACGATCTGCCATCAAATATGAATGCTCATAAAAAGCAAATAAAAATATGAATTTATCCTCTATGTGGGATCCAAAACATGGTACATGGTATGTATTTTTTACAGTCAAAACTTCAAGACAAATCAACAGATCACCCCGATCTGGGGTGTTGCCATTTAACAAAATGTTTATGGAGTATTGGGTTGTAGTGATGGGCATCGGAGATTCGCTATAAGGCGAATATAACTTTCTTACTCGTTTTTTCTTATCGTTTTTTTAAATTTATTTTCTTAAGCATTTCTTTTGGTTTTTTTTTTTTGTTCCTTCACTGTTAAATCTCACTTACACACAGGTTAACGGGTTTCGTGTTTGGTCAGTTGGTCATTCAGTCTTCAATAACTTCATTAAGTAATTATGCCAGAAATGCTTCGATTCTTTTATTTTTATTTTTTCTTCAATTTTATTTTGGTTTAGTCCGAAAGTTTATTAAGAATGAAAGAAACAAAAATTCATTTTTTATTTTTCTAAATACGAAATTGATGAATAAACTAAACTTTCACTAATAAACTGGTTGAGATTCTAAACATACAACATTCACATATTCGTAAGTAGACCAAAAAGAAGCGAGAGTATAGTCGTACATACATAATTATCTTCCTATGGTTAGCATAACTTTTGATTTAAAGAATTTAAAGCAAAAACTTTTTCACATAATTTGTTTACTTTACAAAATGACTTAATGAATTTTTATGAACAAAAGTGAAAGAAAATCTTGAAACTAATAATTTGGAAAATTTATTTTAAAGTTTTTTTTTTTTTTTTCAAAGAATAAAAAAAAAATGTAAATATTTTAATAATAAAGTTATAGAAAAAATAAGAATAAAACGAGTAAAAAAAAAACTATGGTTGGTCAGGGCGCACTATTAAATACCCTACATCATCCTACAGTTATTTATACATCGACAATCGACCCGATCTAAAAACATTTTCAATAGCTCTCGCCCTTGGCCCGAAACACGACAGTGTACGAAACTTCATCAAATTATCTTGAAAAGTGCGGCGCGTAGGTTCAACAAAAGAAAGCAAGACGGACAGAGGGCCAGACAAACTTAGATCGGTTCAAAAAATGATGTAATAAAAGATGCGCCTGTCTCGAGTCTTTCTGGGTGTGCTGGGGGTGTATCGTGTAATTATCAAAAAAGTTGACATAATCTGAAATTCTTGTGGATGTGTGCCCCTTGCGTATGTGCGTTTACTTCCGGAATACTCACTACGACTACCAACAAGTACGCTTTGCCGTACCGACATTTCAACCCGTGAACACTAACTAGTCGTGATTGTGACCGATAGTTCTCTTAAAGAAAACACATTTTGTCGTCTTCTTAGACACACTGAGTCCGGTAATTGTCGCTATAAATGTAATATTTAATAAAAATTTGAAAATTTGTTTAGATCCTGAGGAAGAAGAGAAAATGAATTTGTGCTGAGACCGTCTAAAGTGCGTCAAAATCTAGTTGCGAGCTTAATAATTGCCACAATAAGCTCTCTAGATCGAATAGAAACCCTTCCAAATTAGTACGTGTACCTATGTGACTAGGTAACACGTCTATGGCTTTATAGTCACTTTATAGATGAATAAATGAAATGAAAATAGGTGCAGTGACTTATAAAAAAAGGGAAAATCTTTTTATATCCAGGATATTGTTCTCATGACTTATTGTTATAGAGCGTATTTCACATAATTGTTTGTTAAAAAATAAGAGGAACTTCTATCCGCGACCCAACTGCCAATATAAGCTTATTTACGCCATTCCGTCAGTTAGTTTATTAATTATACCTTTTTGTATAAGTGTCCTTGGAAGCCAAAGATTATCATGTAGTCCTTTGTTTAATTGTGTGAAAAGAAAATAGCCAGTAGGAGCAACACCAGCTGAGTATGGCGTTGGCAGAATGACACTAATTTGTCGACATGTGAAATTTCTGCTTTGCTTTTCTGAACTAAGACATATTGTCTGGGAATGGTCCACCTTGCGATATGTTGAACGTGTGTAACGACAAATGCTTGAATAGATAAGGGGAAGGAGTGTTGACTTACTTTCGTAGGAGCAGACAAGCACGTTCGTATAATCAATCACATTTGTTTCTATAATGACTTTGTCGTTAAGACGATCAGATGATTAGACGGTCGGTCATAAAAGACAGCATTGATTACTTGACATGAACTCAATATTTGAAGCCTTTCCTTTGAAATATTTGAAAAATCAATTCTAAACAAGTAAAAAAACGATAATGGGCCACAGCCTACCATTTAATGCCCTACATAACACCACAGTTAAATAAGGCTTACATCACACTACAATTATATGCGAAAAAGTGTTCCGATCCAAATCATCAAACTCATCGCTCATCAAAATGTCTGAAAAGTTACGATCTGTACGTTGAACACAAGAAACTAGAAGGGTCAGATAGACAGACGGACGGACAGAGATAAATCGACTCAGGAAATTATTCTGGATAAAAGGCGACTCCATCTCAAGTCCTTCTGAGTGTTGCATACTTTCGCACAAATTGAATATGTCCTTGTAGCACAGGTGGTGCAGTGTGCAAAAATTTGTATTTATTTAAAGCAATTTCGCTCTTGGTTAATTGCTCATTTTGTCTGCGTAATGCGTATTTAATTTGTTTTCTTATTATTTTCGTAAGATCCATTAGGCATCGCTATCTACTTTTAGAACGTTACGATTACATGCATATGTGTGTCACCGTTTATTATGCAATGGCTTGCTACTTTTTCCAAGTATTTACTTATCGTAAAAATATTTATGGATAAATAGTTCTTTGTAGTTTGTGTTTTTCTTTTCTGTTTTTTTTTTTTTTTTTTTTTTTAACGCGATGACCCACATATGTGAAATTATAAAACAAAACCTACATAAACACAAAGCACATTTGAGCAATATGTAGGTTAAAATACTGTTAACACTATAATTGTTTATATTACTCCAACTACACCGTTTGAGTTAAATTATACATAAGCACACAAACTCACAAACTCACAAACTCACAAACTCACAACACACAAACACATACAGGTGCATTCATATTCACCTGCATATACTTACATAAACACACACACAAATACACACATACATTCATAATAACAAACAATAATAATAATAATAATAATAATTCTGAAAATCTTGTCTTATGTAATTTCTCGCGTCGCCGTCACTATATTACAAAAATATACGATAAACAAAAAAACAATTGTGTTTAAATATACATATGCACACATATATGTATACATACCTTTGTGTGCGTATGTATATTTATATATATATATATATATATATATATATATATATATATATATATATGATTATAAGTGTGGTAAGAGTTTTTATTCTTTACTTTCCACCATTAAAAATAAAACTGATAAAAAATAGTAAACCATAGAAGCAAACAAGCCACAAAACGCTTACTAGCGCGACTCGGATTAAAATTCTAAATCAGAAATAATATATTTTCTATTCATAGTTCTGCGGTTAGCTTGAGTTATGAAACTTTCTCGCTATTACAAAGTTTCTTAGGTTTTATGAGCTTTCTACCTACCAGACATTTCACATACACACAGGGCAACCATATGCTGCTTATACGTAATAATCTTTCACGCTTTAATCAACGACAACAGTGACAACATGGTTTTTATTGTTTGTGTTTTAGCTTTCAATACATGTAGAATTGGGTCAAATAACGGATTTCTTGTTCAAACTGAACGAGATCAGAATTTAACAAGAAGCAAAAAAAAAAAAAAAAAAAAAAAAACGAGAGAATAACACACATGCACTTACGTACAGCAATTGTGGCCTAAAAGCCACCGCAAAGAACAGCATCAGACAGAATTTAATTCAAACAAACAGAAAAAAAGGAAAAAAAATTTCGTAACTTAACGTACAAATCGAAATTTCGAAGGCACTTTTTTTTTGCCTTTTATTCAGGCCTTAATTTGGCAGCAGGGGAAGGAGGGACGGAAAAGAGTAGCCAAAAGCCTATTGCATAAAACCGGTTATTAGAGTACTACTATAAATGAAAACAAAGACTTGTTTTTTTTTTTTTTTTTTTTCTTATATATACATATACATACATATGTATAAATTGAAGAAGAACAACAACAAAACGTTACATTCGTATTCATTTGTTGCATACATACAACAAAAAAAGAGAGAGTTTAACCCAGAACTTTTTTAAAGGCCTCACTGAAAATCTTTCTTAACAACCGGTCTACTGGTTCGTGTCATTCTTAACTTGTTGTGCTGGTCATACACATACATAAATATGCGAACGTACTCATGAATGTTGATAAGTAAGAAAAGAAGTCAAATCACTTCTTCTTTTTAACAACAACAATAATAACATAAAGGAGAAAGTGTTACACACGCATTTTATTATTAGTAATTTTTGGTTTTTTTTTTTTTTTTCATTTTTTTCATTTTTTACATTTAATGCTAATAAAGTCAAGCATTTAACGTGTTAAGCATAAATGATATATTGTTTAGTTTGACAATTGTTCAAATATTTCGATAACATACAAGTGCGCACATGAGTAAGTGAGGAAAAGAATCTTTTCATTTTTAGCCGCCGTTTGAGATCATTTACGACCGATCGAGTTACCTGAGAATAATTAAACAGTTCCGTACGAAAGTTTTTGTCTCATAAAAGACACTTACTTACGGTTTTTGCTTCAACAATGCAATATAATGTCAATGTTTAATATGTTTCAATTGAAACATGTCGCGAATTTGAAGAAGGGATCACTTTCCACTTTGGACTAAATAGAAGAGTCACTGCCACTTAAAAATAATTCAGTTTGTAGAGGAGTCTCCCGCATGTTGACTAATCAGTTTACTTGACGTACTCCTGCATAACCCAACAGATGGCAGTACATACATGCCGACTTGCATAACAGTTTAGGGTCGTCAGCATCATTGACTATTACTTTAAAGAGACGAGAATTTATGTTAAGCAAATTCACGTTTACTACGTATCAAGGAGGTAAATAAGTTTTAAAGAGCTATTTGTAGCTTTTTTTGGTGGAAAATTACTACCCACTACTTTTCCATGTCTCTCGGGAAGCATATGAATTCCGTTTTTAAAGAAGGGCTGGAGAATCTTAAAATCCTCCACTAAATCTTTTTCTATTCTCCTAGGTACGAAAATAGCACCTACGTAGAACATAACTATTAATCGAGACGTTTAGTTATCGCGAAGCACAATGGCCAATACGTATAGTGCGCGTTTCTAAATAGTTTTTGGCTGGCATTGCGCTATCATGCAGTAAAATTGTGTTTACGTTCATATTTCGAAGTATCTCTTTCCCGAGTCAAAGGTGCCAATTGCAAGAGCAAGTGATGCCCCATGACCGTTTCATTTCCGTTCATGGAGTTGTGTCGTAAAATCAGGCTTATATTCTGGCCTTCTTTTCCCAGCACCAAGTCCACCAATTGCAATTGGAAATGATCCTCGGAGATGGTTTCTTGTTCTTTTTAGCAAAGCATTATACCCAGCTGGGTACAATCACTTTTGAACCCAAATATTATCGCTTCGCCATTTTTACTTTAAAAGACTCCGTAAGAGCTTGTTGCGTTTAGTACGACTTCTCGTTCAAATAACGTCTTCAATTTCGCATCTTCAAACGCAGCTTGCACCCTCATTATTTTTCTTATTCTGCTTTGTTTTCTTCTTATCGACCTGCAGGACACTTTTCAATCAAATTTGGTAGACCGACATTTGATGAAATTTGGAACCGACGCTACTGAAAATGATTCGGATCGAAACACGTTTTCGACCGCTGCCCATATAAAGCCTTATTTCGAAAAATCGTTATAGGAGGGCCGCGACCCACTACAGGGTTTTCATTTCTTTTTGTTTCTTGTAGGGTCTGTTTACGAGTAGAAGAGAATGAAGACTAAGTGTAGTTTATAATTAAACAAGTGTTATGCGCATTCTGAGAGCCAAATTAGTAGTGATCGATCGTTTCAGGAGAAGAGAAATAAGAACGCAAGTTATATTCGGCTTAATGAGAATTGTTGACATACTACACTTTATTACATTAAAACGCATGAAACTCCAAAGCATTTTGGAATCTTGCAGGTCTGTCAGTTCGTCTAACGAGATTGTTGTTACGTTGAACTGCCTTTGCGAAACACTTATATCTAATATGCAGATCAATGAGCTCAAGGTTACGGTTAAAGACACAAGTTAGAGTTTTTTGGACTGCCATTGGCATATTCGGATTATTTTCAAATTTCATCTATGGCTTTGAACTAAAAGCATTTACGTCACGTTTTTGTCACAATTTTTAATGAAACAGTGAGTGTTTCAAAAACGAACGACAGCGATAAAGAATGCCTGTAATTTATTGCGTCTATAATAAGTCTTTTCTTATGATGTTTTGCTTGGTTAGAATAAAAAAAGTTAAAAGAAAGTACATCACGCATATCACGATGACATTATGGCATATGGTGCACAATTGAAGCAAATAATGTCAAACTAGAATATAATTCAAAAGTATTTAAATTTGGCGCCAGAAAAGTAAGTTAACCCTAATCGTACCACGCGTTTTTATAACAAATCATATCACGATGTGACTGCCAGTCACTTATGAAAAAGGTGGTTCGTTCATTTGTTCATTTGGTTAAAAAGAATTGGTTATATACATATATAATATATTCTCAAAGTGGTTATTCTTGATCTAGCTGATATCTGTCGTATATATATATTTTCGACCAACGGGAACAATACAATCAATGCAGCTATGTGCATCTGCAGGGTGATGCATTTACTTCTTGCTGGAGCGTTCGTGTTCGTAAATACTAATATAAAATGAAGCATATAAAGTTGGTGCAAAAGTTCGTAGTGTGCGAGTTCGAAAACGGATTGGAATTATGAAAAACAGGTATTGTGGTCAAAAACCTTGAATTTACGTTTGTCGTAGATACTTACATAAAACGCGCCTCAGACTTTCCTTAAAGGCTTTTCTTAGATGAACACAGAATATATTTTATCAGTTAAGTCTTAGGATGAACAAAACGATAGTTATGAAAACACGCTTAGGAAAATAATTCAGTTTGGGAAACTTGAATAGGATAGGATTTCGTTTTTGATTTCGTTTTCGCATAATCGTTTTTACTTAAAAAAAAGGCTTCGTGTAGTAACTAGGTATTCGTTTAGATCTAAAAATTACCTTTGAAACAGAACGAAAACTCCAAAATATTATGCAAAGCTCTTGTAGTCTATAGCATATTTTAGTTTAATATTTTCTACATGTATTTCCTAAGAAAGTTTAGAGTTTGTTTTTTCTTCAATATGACCAATCATTCAAGGGCTTTGGTCTATACCTGTACCACGGTGGTCAAAAGGGGTAGAGAAGGGGCAGAGTTTCTTAAAATGAAACGATTCTTAGGCAGGGCTAACGATTATTTTTTTAAAACCGTCTACAACAGCGTTAGCAAAAAGATTCTTGCACTCTACGAAACTTTTCGCATAAGGCTTTGTTAAGTTTGCGCGGATGTATGCGATACTCAGAAGCATATTTGGGATAGGTGAACCTTTTTTATGATACCGACCGATTCAAAATCACCTCCTCAATCGATTTAAACTTGTCTGTCCGACTGTCCATCTTGTTTTTTTGTGTTCAACGTAATGATTGCAAAATTTTTGATATTCTGCCAAGACGCCCAAGGACGAAATCTGTTGAAAATTATTCGAATCGGACCACTTTTTCGAGCAGTTCTTATAGAACATCTTATTTTGAGAAGTTGTTATATGAATCACTGCATTAAGCGAAGGGGTGGGGGGAATTTAATGGGGTGTGCCGTAACTCACTATACAGTTTTTACTTGGTTTTCTTTTCTTTTTGTTGTAGCATATCCTCGGAGCATACTTCTGCAGTTCTATCTAAAACAGAAAACTATTGAAAATTTTATTTAATATGTAGTAACGCGAATAGGATTTTTGGAAAATATGCATTTGAAATAAAAACAAGTAAGAACATTATACTCAGTCGCGGCCCACCGTTACGTACTCTACACCACTTCGCTTAATACTATATTACCATATTTCAAAATAATTCGTTGTATTCCAAGTGAGCAAAAAGTGGTCCGATGAGAAACAGTTGTAATAGAAAGCTATCTCTGGGCAAAAACATGACCCATACAGATATCAGGCAGACAAACAAGCTTAGATCGATTCAGAAACGCGATATAATAAAAGATGTGTCCATGTCAACTCCTTCGAAACGTTCTTTCTTTCTCCTTAAACCGCTTGGACAGCCGAGTAGACAAGAGTCGCGACTACCAAGTCAGTGCCCGTGTTCAACAATTTTCAATTTAGCTAAGAACAGGTTATTGTTACTAACTTGTCAAAAGGCGGCTAATGGTAAGCAATCTAAAAAATCGTCGGTGCTTCATTAAGGCTTATTATCACCACCACCTTACAATCTATCGAGTATTGAAAGCGCTAAACATGCAGTGAGTCGAGTTTCGATAAAAATCCAATTTAGCGCTTAAAAAGCGGTAATTTTGAATAAAGGCTGCACTTTCTAAGTCACCTGAAGAACTCGTCTCCGAACTGAACATAATTTATGATCAAATTATATAATATTTTACTGTAAACTTATTCAATGGCACATTTTTAATTAAATCGGTTGACGTTAACGTTTTTTCCATTTTTTCACAAGTAATTATATATATGGGTATGTACATATATGCAGTAACAAATCTGAGTTCACAGTACACAATGTTGTGCAATAATGCATTTAAAAAAAGAATATAATAATAATTTCAAAAATTTGCTGATTAATCAGTAGAAATTACACAAATGCTGACACAATAATCAAAGTAAAAATAAACAAAAATAAATCAGTTTAATAATAAATACTTGCATATACAGCAAAATAAAAAAAATAAAAAAAATACATAATGTAATCGCTCGGTGAACGCAATTAGTTCATTAACATTTAAAATTTATTTGAGGTGAGATTTCCGTAGACGCATATAAATATATTGTGAATAATTAGTTAATAAAAATAAATAATGATCAAGTGTTATGTCGCAACAACTATCATATAATAAAAGGAAGGAAAAAAACAAAAAAAAACATTAAATAGAGATAAACTAATCGCTAGAATCTGTGAAGAAAAATTGAAAAGAAAAAATAATAAGAAAAATGAAAGCAAATTTAAAGGCAAATAATAGCAATATTAACCCATAGTAAATAAAGGAATAATTAAATATTTTCAAAAGATTATGTCTTTATAAACGCACACATACACTTAGGCATGAACGCAAATCATTGTTTACATAGTCGATTTGCGTTTGTGTGAGCGATGATTGTTTACTTAGAGAGTACGAAGACCTTTCTGCAAATACTCGCAATTTTATAATCGTAATCGACGCATACACGCATACATTTACGCTCATTTACACAAATGCACACACACACACACACACACACACACACACACACACACACACCCGTACTTGGATGCACTGCACAAGTGACCTTGTACGATGTCATTGCCATCGCTTTGCCTTGCCTTTAACTGTATTCTGTAAACACCAATCAGCCGCCAGAGAGCACCACACACCATTACTGTCACCATCATTCGTATAATCTTTGACACATTGTGTACGATGTAGTCGCTCCTACGGAAAAATCGATTCTTTTTTATCCCTCCTCATAGTAGACATTAAAACCTCGTTTCCCTTGCTTTGTCTGCAATCAACTGCGAAGATGTTGCTTCTTAAAGCTTCCATGCTTTATATATAAAACGCATATATATATATATATATATATATATGCGTTGTAACAAACGCACATTCGCATATACGCATTTGAAAACCGACAAGAATTATATAAAACGTAATTACATGATTATGCATTCTTTTTTTGTATATATATATATATACATATATATATACATGTGTGAGTGGCATTGTACACTCTACGAATGTTTTTCTTTATATTATATAATCAATTCTCCCAGTGTGCTTATTTTTGTTGTTATTATTTGTTCTGCCTTTGTATCGAAAACAAGCTACAATATTACATATATATGCATAAATGTATATATAAACATATATAAATGCGCTTATAATGTACCGCGTCGAAAACAAGTCAATAAGAATTTCGCAACATTTTAATGATATAATGGTCGAGCCAGCATTCAATAGGCTCAGCTAATCATTGTGTGTGTTGTCTTGTCTTTTTTTTATTTTTTATTTATTTATTTTTTTTTTTGTCTCTATGCCATCAACTCACCTCCCGTTTTCGTATAAAAGACACAAATTGCTATTATGAAATCCATACAATAACAAAATTACACATAACAAGCAAAAGCAGAGAATAAATGTTTACAACAAAACAGATCAGATGTTAAGATAAAGAAAAAAAAAAAATGAGAGAGAGAGAGAGATAGAGAAAGAAAGATCAAAAATAGAATGCAACAAAAAGCTCAATATCATTATCATGAATGTTTTTCATCACAATGCATTGCATTAAGTCCCTTTTATAGAATATATTTAAAAACAAAAAAAAAAAAAACAGAAAAAATCTACCATAAACGTGTGTTGGCTTCCTTTTCTCTTTCCCCTTCACAACACAGCCATGCCTAGACTAGAAATGTTTTTTTTTTTTTTTTTTTTTTTTTTTTTTTATTCCTGAATAAATTCTAAATTTAGAACACACTGTACCAGAAACTAACTAAACTGACTAAACAACAATTGAATAAAACGATGGTGGCAGGATGGGGTTTCTTTTTTATTCTCCTGAATTTTTAATGACTAAGAGCTTTTTTTAATACCTACCGTTAATCTTTTTATAATTTCAAGATTTCAGTTACTTGAACTTGAAATCTAAAATGGACATTCAGAGGATTTAAATAGTGCAGTAAGCAAACGACTACGGGGCTACTGTCTTTTAGATCTTAGCCCTCGGAAGCCTTGTCATAGGTATGAGGTTAGTTAGAAAAGCGACAGGTTTCAATACAAAACATGGCCAAAGAAAATCTGGAATGAAATGCTCGCATCTCCACGCCTAATACTATTCTTAAAGTATTTTTCGCATAAAATACCAACAATTGTACCATATTATCATGGAAGAGGTTCGTTCCCAGTTAATTTGGAAAAGGGGGCGGACACAATAGTGAACCGAGCTTAATTAAGTTAATTTGCTTAGTTATTCTTTGTCCTTTTTCCTTATAAGTCGACACAAAGTATTGGAGCCCTTGTCTTCATATGAAAGTTTGTTTCCGAAAAGGACATTTACGTCTTACATAACAAATAAACCAAAGGTGTACGCTTTGTGACGAATCTTGAATATCCATGATGAATCAATGATGAAACGTATAGAACGTATATACGCTTGCCATTAATGGCACGTTGACCGATGAGGGCTATTCCTGCATGAAGGTCATAGATAGATTTGAGAAATAGTTTTAGTTACATTATGCCATATATTACTTGAGCTTAGGGTGTATTAAGTTTGGGAAGATGCCTGTGACGTAAAAAGGGATTGAGGCAGACTTCATCTGTTTGCCCGTCTGTCTGACACACACAGCCTTTTCAGGTATGTTTGCGTTCCATGCACAGACGGAAAAAAAAAGGTTCATTTTTAAAATTTCTCATTGCCACACTACGTAAATGAAGCATATTTGGATGCATTGAAACAATTTTCTTCAACTCATGCCTATATCTATATTCTACCTAAGGAAAAGCCTTTATTTTTCGACAAGGTGTGTAACGTCTTGGGTATACAAATTTAATTTTTTTGTTTTCTTCTTCCAGCGACGAATCACTCACACCTTGTCTCTTATGCGGATTATTGTGATGATCACAAAGGAACGGGGGGAGGCAACTACGCCGCAGCGTGTCCCATCGATCAGGATGATGTAAATTTAATATGATAAATTTGGAGCTTGTAGATATATATTTCATCAATGTATGGCTGTTCATCATAACCACGCATTTATGCACAATATTTACGACGAATTTGTGCGACAATGATATAAAATTTTTACAAATATACTTAATTAAGTGAGCTCTTCTAAAAACAGTGAATTCTCTCAGCTTCTTTATAATACTAACTTTTGTAATTTTTATTTTGCAGCTCAGTAATTATAGTAATACAAAGCCATCCAGGCCAAAACACAGTACAGAGTAATAACACATCCTAGGTTCTTAAAGTCAAATGAGTACTTACACTCACATGTATATGTATATGTACGTACGTGTGTTATAACTTTCCTTAAAATCTTTTACAAAACGATTTAGGAAAAACGATTGAAATTAAATTTTAAATTATTTAAAAACCACTTCAAAGTCAATTTTTTGGCTTCTTAATCTGCATTATTTTTGATCTCAAAGTTCGGCCTTTAAAAATGAGATACGAGCCTTGTTGCCTTTGGCTGTTGATCTGAACAATTCCTTGTCATACTATTTTTACTGATTGGCCGATTGAGTACGTTTCCAGAGCATTGGAAAAGAAGGCATAACCGGGACTATAGCATGCTTATTAAAATCATCAAGTGTTGCTCTGAAAGTGCTATACTTATGTCTCATGCAACGGTATAGATTATCTTGTTAAAGTGCACATAACGTACTTTTGTTGGACTTAAATTGGGTCGAATCTTGTCGCACGGAAACTTCATTTGCGTGAAACGCAAATTTTTCTGCTTAATTCGAAGAGTAATGTAACAAAATCATGACACTTGACGGAACGCTGATGTATTACGATATCCAAATCTGAATATCAAGGGTTCTCTTATTTGGCAAAGTCAATTGGATGTCCCTTGAGTTCGTTATGAGTTCTCACAGCCAAACCAAAGCACCTTTAAGCAACACTATACACAACATGTGTCGTAATTAATTTGAAAAACGCGATATCGGACCTTCGGCCCCTATTGCAAAGTTCGTTTAAAAATTACCGCCAGCATTGAACTGAAATGTGTTGAATGTGTCTTTTTCGGCTGTAAGCATAAAAAGAGGTCTATTTTTTGGATATCATAGCATATAAGGATTCTTATGAAACCAGAAAGGCTTAATTGCTAATTTTTTTTGATGAAATTTTTCTCATGACATCAATTAAATAAAAAAATCCAGCGGACCTAGTTTGAATCACATGCGTCTATTTTTTCCCCCACTCCATATAAGATATCTCATTATATCTTAATAATCGATAGGAGCGTTTCGGAAGAAAAAATGAACGCTAAAGAATTTGGATCATATAGATCTATTTCTTTTTGGACTCGCACTTATGTAGGGGCTATCACGAAACGCAAACTTTTACTCGGAGAAAAAATCGAACCTTTCAGTTTGCGGGCTTTCATGAAAATTGTGGCTTTGCATGAAAATAATGCGTACTTTTTACTGTGTTATTACCGAAAGGAGCGAATAACTGTGCTAGGTCAAGTGGTGTAGGGTATGTAATGTTCTCACTTGTTTATAATAAGTTTGCTTGCTAGCAAAAGCCAGAACCATTTGATTATGCATTGACGATTGTATGGTGAAGGCAAGAACATCAGCAGTTTCTGTCTGTCTTTTTTCATTACACTCGTACGCTTTCGTCTTGAAAGAATCTAGGACTTATCGATATCATTAATTAGTAGTGATTATCTAAGTATGGGTTTTGGTTGCGGTCTTTTTTCGATTGCATTATATCATATTTGACTGTATTCGCGAACTAGGTTGATTGATGATTTGCAAGTAAACAGATGCTGTAATCATCATAGACTCGGACATATCGGAGAAGAGAGAAGAGAGTAGAAAATGTAGAAATATGTTTATTTAGGTAAACATATTCATTTTTACGTATGTTATTTTATTTTGATTCTATGTGTAAGTATTGACTGTGATGAAAAGTTCTTTGACTGTTTGAAATACATTTTGTTTACGTCCGAAACGGAGAGAGAGGAAATAACATTTAATATTCTTTGATTCTTGAGATTATAAGTACCTTCTCACATAAGTGAACAGTGCTAAGCAATTTGCATAAAATATAGCAAGAGATTTGGATCTAATCGATCCAATCACTTTACTCGATGTCATCACGCGATCAAAGTTATAGGAAGATTACAGAGATCACAGAAATTTAATCGCCTTATTCTTGCGATGCGGCAGAACTTTTTTAGAACCCCTTTTTCACGTCTGACCATGTGGTCGTACATACTTAAATAACGATTTGGTAATTTATTAGGTCGTTACCCACATTTTCGTTGTCAATTTTCGTTCTTTTCCTTTCCGCTATAATTGGATATAAAAAACTTATTTAAAGACATGATGAGCATGCAAAAAATTGCACAGTACTTTGTGTTTAAGTGCGTATTGCGATATCATTTCGTATAACTTATTTTCAAATATCTGCCGAGACGTTAATAGCGAACATTTTCTCGTTTTATTAAAACAAATAGATTTGTTGCGTTGACAAAAGACATTGTTGATTTAATATACCTTTTTTTCAATTTCACTTGAATCACATATTTATCCCTGCACGCGGACAGTTAAGACCGATTGAATTCTGTCCGCTAGCCTGGTCGTACATTACCTTATGTTTATCGTACAGGTCGAAATTTTCGAGATTTTTCGTGAAGTGCGCTATGAGACATGTTTTGGCCCACAATAACGAAATCATTCGTACGATTGATCCCACCGTATAAAGGCATATTTCGAAAAGATCGTTATATAAGAAGAGCTTTCAATTTTCAGTATTTCTCCATAATAATGGTAAACACTAATGATAAGACATAATAAACGAAAGTAGGAAATATGAATGGGATAGGACTTTCCCCCCCTCCGAATACATATAAATGCCTTCAAGATTAACAAGAATTAATATTTAGTATTTTATAATGAAAATTGATTCAAGACAATAATTTGATAAATAAATGTACTCTTCTCAAGGTAAGGTAAACTTTCTGTGCACTTTCGTTTATAGCATTAATTTTTTTATTTTATGTTGTCTATGACAAAAGTGTGTAAAGACTTGGCGTAAGGTATTTAATGGATCGGTCCGGTCGCCCTTTTCATTTATTTCTTATTGTCAAATCTAGCTAATCAAGAAAACATGAGTCACTGTGCTAATTATTCTCTTTGAGGAACTAGTAAGTACTCCTGACATTGTTTTCTCAGTAATTGTTTAGTTCTTTTCCGATGTTTTTCTGACAAAGTTTCAAGTTTATTCAAAGAGAGAAGTGTATAATGAATGGTATCGTTTGGGATATTGTTTTCCATTTCAAAGCAGACCTAACAGTATAAAAGAAAAGCAATCATACGCTCAGTTTGACAGATGAAAGTGCGAATAAATTAATTAATTCTGAACACATCAGCTGGCTAAGTTTCTGATGATAACCCTTCTATGCCATTGATCACGTCTTGAATATAAATTGCTCTCATACAAAGCAATTTGGAAACCCGTTTGGACTTATAAGATGCCACTTTGAAATGCTGTGAGCAACTCCAACATTGAAATACCTTAGCGCTACCAATCTACAACCCTGACACTAATCGCAGCGCCGATGTTTTATTAACGGGCAAACAAAGGGTTGAGGCATTCCTGCCGTTAAAGATGAAGTTTCCAACTTCAGTTCTCGATACCTTAACCGACTTAGCCATCGTTTAAACTTGCTCGCAATAGCGACGAAGCAAATAAAATGAAAATGATGCCGTATTCTAGATCTGCCATTTAAAAAGTAATTGTAAACATGTGTATATGTGTAAATATGTATGAATTGTTACATCAGTACAAAAATTAAACAAACTCTACTCGTACATACACAAAAAAAATGGCATAAACTGTAAAGTTTTATTCTCTCTCTTTCAGTCTCCACTAAAACTAATGTAAATTTAAGGTTGACCCATTTGCCCATTGTTGTGAAATAGTTTGCAAATAAATGTACATATGCAAAAAAAAAATGAATATATGAAATGGTGTTCTCCATAGGTGAGTGACATCCTGTATTTGTGGAAAGTTTCCGTGTGCTTTGGCCATCATTACTTAGATTCACTGAGCTAGAACTCGCGTTAATTTCACAAAACATGTGACGTTCTTTCATACCTTCTGGCAGTGGGAAATATTCATATCTTGTAGTTGTGAAAGCAACGCCATTCAATAATTTCCCCGGATCTACACATAGGCATACCTAAACATAAGTAGTCAACCTAATCTACTTAACGATTAATTCACATTATCTTTAGAAGGTGAGCAACTTCTCAAGCAACTTCACTTGTCACCTTAACTATTTTTTCACAAGTTACAACGATTTTAGTGGCATTCTTTTGCTATTTTCGAAAGAAGATGAAAAATACTGTTCTAGTTCGGCTCAGGCTCGAAAAGTGCTATAGTGCTAGCGGCCCATTATAGCTTGCTTGCTTGCTTGCTTGCTTGCTTGGTTGGGCTTTATTTAAAAATAAATTTCTATATATTTCATTTATTGCAAATTTAAAGGTTAAAGTCATACTTTTTACCCTTTAATGATCAATTGTCTCCATGGTAATTAAGTATAATATGGTCGTGTATTAAAAACTAACAAATTCTATTTTTTTATTATTAGAAGCTAAAAGTTTTATATTTACTCCACCTTCTGTAAGGTAATTAATCAAATTTTATTGCATTAAGGGCCGAACTTTCGAAACGTGCAGTAATATAATTTTTCTAATTGTTTACAAATATTTGTTAAATAATTGAATTTTGAAATCATTATTAATGCTGCTTAAAACACGCGCACACGCTCACGCACGGGTACATATATATATATTTATGTATATATGTATATAAGCATACCTTTAATTGCGCTAAAGTAATAATAAAAACGATTATCACACACAAACACTTATGTAATATTCAGTTCACTTATTATCGTCATTGTTTTTGTTATTATTATTATTATTATTATTATTATTGTTGTTGTTGTTATTGTTATTGTTATTGTTTGTTAATATTGTAATATTTGTATATTTAATCAAACAAAAACAACGAAATGTTAGCGTTTTTGAACCTTACACAACGCATATCATATAGAAATTTCATAAAATTACTCGTTTCAATTTCACTTGCTCGCTGTGCTCGATGTTCGCTATTTGTCAAGTTTTCTTTTTACTTTTTAATGACTGATAAGAATATATTCTAGTGCATAATATGTGTATGTAGATGTGTTTTTGTAAAGTACACTCAATTCTGCGAACACAATTGAAATTTATAATCAATATTAACTTATTTTTACTTATTTTATTATTCCCTTACAAGTCTCAGTCACTTCTGTTCTGTTGCTGTCTTATACAATTTTAACATGAGATAAATAACAGAGAAGGAAAGAAATAAAAAAAAAAAAAAAATAAAAAAAAATACATTTTTATAGTTGTTTGTCATAGGCTTTAGATTGGCTGTGTTATTTGCAATTATACAATATGCCTAGATAATCGCATATAGGTATTTACATATAAACATATAGCTATATATATGTGCGCGTACATGTCCATATATGCATATGTATGTGGTTTTATTAAACTCTCTGGGTACTTTAATTTCGGTGAGTGCTGGCTTATTTTATATAAAATTTTTGCTTGCAACCAAGCAAACGCTCTCGTACATATATATACACTTAAGTTAAATATATGAGCGAATATAGTTACATATGTATGCGTTTAGTATATACTTATAGTTATACTGACTGCAATTCAGTTTGATTTTTATTTTTTATTTTTATTTTTTTTTATTTTCATTTTTATTATTTTTTTTTAAAGTTAATGCACTCTAGCAGAAGTTCAAGGCTGAACAAATCACTCGACGCAGTTGATATTTGTTCATGAACACATACACAAATCCCCAGTTAACGTTAACTTTGTTGTACTTTGTGTAAGTGTAGGAATATTTATATATATATATATATCTACACTATAGCGGCTGTGTAAATGCGAGTGTTCTTGAAATTGTTTGTACATTATATTGCTGCATGCGCATACATTTAAGTATGTGTGCCTATGTGTGTGTGTGCGTGTGTGTGTGTGTGTGTGTATTTATTTGTAGAATATTGCAAAAAAAAAAAAAAAAATGCGATCATTTTCAAAGTTAATATGAAGATAAACAAGATTTGCAATCTTTTAGACACTCAAACACATTGCAATCCGCTCGCTTTATATTGCTTAATCACACATTAAAAGGAGCAAGAGGGCGCGGCATGAATTATTCGCAATAATAAATTGATCAATAATTCCCGGGACGACGTAAGAAATAACAAATTTGCTTTGGTTTGCAAAATTCCTTTTTCTCAATACAAAGCTTCTTTAACATTTTCATACATTTTTTGGAGAACAGTATGTCAAGGCCCTCACAGTACGCTTCAGTTTCCATAATGACATGATCATTTGATTCCAATCCTTTTTGCTGGCAAATACCTTTAAGACTTATAAAAAACAAACATCTGTCGCTGGTGATCAGACCTAGAGAATACGGTAAGTGTGGCAGTAATTCGAAACTCAACTCATGTTATTGCGGCAGCACTTCAAATCAGTACCGCTATCGACTTTTTTATCTTTTTGAAGAAAAGGGGCCATCTCCCGCCCAAATTTTTAGGCAAAACAAAGAATTCACTGCCGTCCGATGACTTTAAGATACCGGCTATTTTTGGTAATTCCGCTGACGAGAATAATTTGGAAGATTTTTTTTTGGTATTTCCTTGCGTAACTCACTCTCTTCTTCGTCCACTGCAACAACAATCAAACCAACATCAACAAAAGGAAGAAGACGACATTTGTCATACCACTTTTCTTCGTAGAGACATGTATGTGTGCATCCCGGTATTTATTGATTTACGAGATCTATGGAAACATTTTCAAACGATTTGCAAAACAACTAAGAAAGACGTATATGTGTTTGTCTTATAATAAATCTTAAGTTTTTTATATTGCTGGTCGTTTTTTATTAATGGGCTAATCCTCATCAATTTCTCCGCGAACTGTAATATAATTCAGGGGGAATTCTGCACTGTTCGAGGTAAATTCCTGATCGTTACAGGCAACGGACTATTGATAAACTATACTCAACATTCAATAATTGATTTATGTTTTGAAGTTGCTTCAATGTTTACCAGATGAGTTAATTGGTCGAGCAGTTTGCAAATTTGTTACACGAGTCTTATCTGAGAGAACATCTGCCAAATTTCATCTTGCTACCATAAATCTAGGAAATATAACGAAAATTGTTCGTATCTAAGCATCGCAACCATTTCGTAGACATCCATCATATATGTGAGCTCTGTGTTTTTGTTACAATAACTGCCGCTCGTTGCAGAAGTCAGAATATCCGCAAAATTTAAAGATCAAATTTACTTGATTTGACCTAAGTGCAATTAACTGGAAGCAATACGCAATATTTTTCGCTAGAGGAAGAAGGCTTGTATGAATGAATCTAAGGGAAATGGACATTGGAAGGGGTGATACTTACTGCGAAGGCGAACGAAATATTCTTCGATGAATAAATTCTATTCCCTGCAACAATCCCGGATACATGTTACTCATACTATTATTTATTATGGGCAATTGAGGGGCGAAATCTCGGATCGAACGACTAACGAACGAACATAAAATGGGAATTTTAATAAGAGAATAGTGGCATGACTTTAGGACCGTCATCTTAGACCAAATTGAGTCACTGGCCTTATAATTAAAACTAGGAGATATTTCTGGTCATCAAATGTGTTACAAGAATCAACATATCCTCTAGGCTACGAGTTATCGATGGTAAGATATAAATTTCTTCGAGTTTCGGATTGATTTCTTACCTTACTATAGTAACATCCTCTTTCCGCCACGCTGTTAACATATCTATACGACTTGGACTTATTGAACCCATTATCCTTCTATATCATCTTTAGCACTGATATGTTGCAATTAACAGACGCAAATACTTATATCTCTAATCTATTTCCTTAATCTTACGTACGTACAGTGTGCACGCAATCATCTAATTAGTTTTCTTTCCTTCTTATATTTAACAAATCGCTGTTCTATTAATAAATTCATTTCGCACTTTCTCAACATCAGACTGATTCCTAATCCGATATCACATCTTTTCCAGACTTAGCCTCCGAACATGTTTCTTGTTTACACTTTAAACGAATAGAACTTAGTACGATATTATCGCTCATTCAATTAGATCGGTGTCGCCGATTGTTTAGATTCTTATTCGGATCAGCTGTCACAACGTCTGGTCTGTCAAGTGGTAATTCTCTTTCATTTGCAGCTAAGTTTTAACTACCGCTGACATACATACAATTACTTACTTCACGCTTAGCTTATATGTGGTACAAAGATGAGAGACAAGGTTCTTGTGTGTTACATGTATGTACTTTAAATCTCTATAAATTACAAATTATAGTTTTCTCTATGCCGTGGACGTTGTAGTGATTACAAGACGGCCTTTTTATACTATATACCACTTATGGTAAGCATGTATATTAGATTGGTGCGGATGTATGCAACACCCACAAGCATTTGAGAATGACCGATAAAATTATCCTGACTAGATCTAATCTTGTCTGTCTATGCGTCCGTCTTGTTCACTTGTCTTCAACTTATAGACTGCAATTGTTCAGATATTTTGATGAAAGTTGGACACTGGTCTTTTGTCCCAAGGACGAGCAGTATTAAAAATGTAACGCCTTGTATTAGAAAGTCGGATCCCACTATATTACGCCTTATTTCTAAAAGTCGTTATATGAATAAGTATGGGGTAGCATAGGGTATTTAATGGACGGCCGTGGCTCACTGCATTTGTTTCTAATATGATCTATGGCCACCATTTGAGAGTGTATATGGCAAGTCGTTGATTTTCTCTGTTAATTTTTGCGGTTACAAACCCTTCAACTCCATATGGCAGTCGTATAAAAGAATGAACATAAAGGAAGGTGTGTAAACAGTGTGTTTACCAAAGATATTGCATTGGTTGCATAAACGTTTAAGGCTAAACTTAAAGCCATCAATGAAGGCTTAAAGTCCTCATTTGGCGAAAAAGAAATAGGTATCGAATTTTAGGAGAATTTTACTAGAGGAGGCGAAAAGCTGACTTTTATACTTTATATAAAATTTTGGATTCATAACAACAATTAGATAGACGGACGACCTATGGGTAGGTGTTTTTTAAATCTTATGATAAACGTAGTAGAAATCATTGATAAAAACTTAAGCGAAGTATTTTTGAGAAAAATCTCCTTTCAACGACTTTCAACGAGTTTTCTAACATTTACCCCTTTAACAATGGTGGTGGCATCAATCAGTATATGAATCTGAGATAAATGAATGGAACGAACATCTGAAGACTTAATATGGTTTTATATACCATCTTAGCTATTGCGTATGCGTGTACATGTAGATATGGAATTCACTTAGTTGCAGCCATTCGTACACGTATACGTATGCGTAAATTAATAAAAATGCGATAGCAAGAATAGCAACACAAAGCATATATAATATGTATTATATAAAGAGCTAATAAAAGCAAATTATAAGCACACTGACAACTCTTACCATTAAATACACGCATTCTTGCTCTACTTCACCTTCATCACCTCTTCCCTTTCGTTATGTCTCTGCCTGCTGCCAACTCAAATAAACAAACAAAGGCTTTAGTCGCTTCACTCCTTTAAAAGAAACGAAAGCGAAATTTCCGTTGTTATGAGTTCTAGAACACTGTTAACGAGCACATGTTTGCGTCCATATATACATATATGTGTCTGTCTGGCCATTGCTTCTGTAATCCTTACATATTCAGTATAAGTATCTCGATACATATGCGAAACGGTTGAATTGAACGAGACCAGCAATGAGAACTTATTTATGTCTCTTCGTTTGCTACTTCTTCCCTTCAATTTTCATAATTTTAGCAAACGACGACGACTTCAAGACGATGCGTCAGCTGTCTGCCCTTTGTTCTCTTTCGATGATTAATAGTAATTTTTTTTTAGTTTCTTTTTCTTATTCCTACCTTCCCTTCATCGAACCTAAGACTTTTGATTTTCGGACATATACCGTTAGTTGCCTTATACTAACTAAATATTTATTCTTACTTTAAGCTTGACAGACGTCTACCATGAAACATGGAAATGTTTATTTATACATGCTTTTTTAATTGCATTGTTTAAATCTATTAGAAAAGAAGTTATGCTCAATTATTCTGCGAATCTTTATTAAATGCTCTGCTATTGGCAACTTTAAGGAAAAACGCACGAAAATGTTAAACCGATGATATGTTATGAAGGAATTCTGGGGAAATCCCTGGACATGTAATAACGATTGTAAACGTTTTCACAAACGCATGATATTCATTCGTAAGAGGTGGTAAGTGTATGAGACAATTTCATAATACATTACGCTGATGACTCATTGAAGAATTTTAAGAAATAACAGGCATGTTATACACGAAACATACATTATGCGAAGAGAAACCTTTATATTTAAACTTAGAATGAATGATCTTATCGTTGTGTTTTTCACGAGAATTTCACCGCTATTGCATCATCATTCTAGACTAATAATTTTCATAGAAATATCGTTGAAAATTTATATATGCGTGCATGTATGTGTGCCTTAATTAAAAAAGCAAGTAAGAAAGAAAGTTTTGCACGCCCTAGAACGAATATTGAGCACTTACTCACCGCTTCAAGCAGCTATGTATATTTAAATGTTTACGTTATTTTATGGATAGCTTACAATCATTTTATGGAGAAATTAAGATAGTTGCGCCCATCAAATAAAGGGCATGGATATCCAACGTGCTACAGGAATATTCATTAGAGGTCTCCCAATGCCCACTTGCGACAAAATTTAATATTGAAACGAAAACTTGAAATAAATTCGAAACTGAAATTAAAAGTTTCCTGGTCGACGGGTAAAAGTCACGTTCGCAAAGTGCCTTGTCAAAATTATTGACAGGGATAAAATAAGCTCCATTGAGTCACATATGCACTCACAATAAAAACAAAATTGTATCTCTTAAAAAAGTGCTGCTCTCTGCCGCAATCTGCAAAATATTGTCAAATATAGCCTGATGCGAGAGCCTTGGTCTAAAGGAACACAACTTTAGTATTATATTTCTACCGATAAAGTGGAGGACGTGAAACACGGGACTATAAAATGTAATCTTGGATATTTATATATGTCAAAAAAGGAAAACAAAACTAAGCCGAAACTGTATGAATCCATATTATTTTTAAACGGTTGCAACCCTCAAACGACGTCTGCCAGCATTTCATTCCATTTCAAATTTTTGTGTATGAGTTTTACGCGTTCTTCTCGATACCCTAGATATCTTGTTCTCAAAAGAACACAAAATTAAAATTCGTCTGTGTAGGATTAAACATTGTTTCCGTTTTTATGCTGTAGTTGGCAAGAAGGCAACCAACTTTGGTTTGAAACTCAACTGAAAAAATTAATTTCATCCCCACTTATCTCTAAAATAACCTATAGATAAAGAAATCCAAAATTTAAGGAGCAGAAAATCATCAAATAATTCAATGGAGCCAAAAATTCTTAAAACTGCTAATCACGTCAATGGCATGTAGGCCCAGTCAACAGGCCTAATCCATGTAATCATAACGGGAAAAAATGCCAGGATTGTATTGGAGAGCGATATGGGTACACTTCTCCTTCGAAAGCAATGATTTCTCTATGGTTTGTTGGTTTGACCGAATGTGTGCAAGTGATGTTGGGGAGAGGAAGTGGTGCTGGAACACAGCGAAAAGGTCCTCAAAATTATTCTCAATAATCGAAAAGTCAAATTGCAGCATAGATGTGGCCAATGTCCTAAAAACTAAACGGTTTTCCAAATGGATATGGCGTTTGATCGCTGTGGACGTGAGCTGAAGTTCGAAATGCTGTTCCATAGAACGAAGTCTCTAAATTTGAGTTCAGCGAGTGTCTTCTTTTTTTTTGTACACCTCATAGTTGCGATGAGGCCATTGCAAATATCTGAAAGTTATTTTGAGAATCGACAAAATTCATGCTGCAAGAAAGGCGTCGAAATATCGAAGAAGCCTGGAATTGACTCTTTTATTTTTGGAAGAAACTATGCTGATGGTGAATAAAACTGAATTTTACGAAAAACAAATTCTTTTTTTTTCTTATTTAGCCCCGGGAATTATTGGCCGATGTATGTGTCGTTTATAAAAATTATTGATTTTGTTTCAGACGGTATTATCTTCTTAGAAGAAGTGTTGATCAACTTCTTTGTTGTTTTCTTTCGTTTGTTTGGTTTCAAGTTTCAATCAATGTCTTAATTCAAATAATCTCGCTACTCAAAAATTTTCAAGATAAGGATTTGCTTCTAATTGTACCAAACGAAAGCACAAAATTAATATACCTTCGCCTTATTTTGGTGGACATAAGCAGAACCTGGTTTGCAAAATTTAAATGAGTGCCCATTAAGCTAACATGACAACATCTATAGCAATGTCTGTAGCAAACCTTTATAAAAATTATTTAAGTAAATAAAAATTAACAACAACAACAACAGCAATAGCAACAACAATAATAATAATAATAACAGCAAATATGTATATGTAAGTGTCTACTCAAAGAAAACGATTATACATACAGATAGATAATAAAGTTTTAAATAATGGCAACGTGATCTTTTCAATGTGAGACTTTGGTCACCAGACACATTCGGGTGTTGATTACATGTGAGCAATGAATGTTTCATACAATCCGCTACAAGCCGATTAAATTCAAATTTTTGATTACAAATTTTTTGAATCCTTTTCCTATAAGTTTTCTAAATATTTTTTATTTACTTATTTCTTTATTTTATCAGTTGTACAACAAAACTAGGCAGGAATGTGAAATTTATTCGAAGACATTAGATAACAAGTCATATCGCATGGAAAAGCATTCGACAACTGAATTTTATAAAATCGAGGCTTATATAATGGAAGGAGGAACGAAGCCCCGGGGTTGAAAGAAACAAAAAATTCTCAAAAAAAATGAATAAAAAGTGATCGCAAAGTTTTCTGGACGACACCGGAGAACGTTTTAAATCGTCCTTGACCCTAGCCTGATTGGGGAAGAAAACTTTAAGACCAATTCTTTTTTTTATAAAGATTATTTCGAGACATAATCGTAATTTCAAAGAACGCGCAGACATGACTTTGTTTTTCTTTTTGTAGGTAATAGTAGCGCACTGCCAATTAGTGACCCCACACTGGGGTCAAACCACCCCGAAATCGTTTCGCCTTACCTCGAGATGAACGTTTATACATTCTTTATCCTTATTCCCCCGTCCTCGCATGAGATTAGGGAATCGGATGTCGTCTTCGTGCGGATTTATATCCAAGCAGATCTTGCAAACAACCGGCGCAGTTCTTCTAACCTTACAGTGTCCATTAACGTGACTACTAACAGGTTATCTGACATAATTCGTATTTCCCGAGATCTGAAAAGCACGTTTCCCAAATATGTGCAAGTCTGACGGGTGAAAACAGTGTGTTGCGCATCGTCGTTTACGCCTTGGCGTAGGTCGTATGCGTTATCTGCACGTAAGTTGAAACGGTACAAACAACTCGAAAAATTTCCATAACCAGTGAATAATTAGCAAAATGTTAACTTCTTCGTGATTTCTTCCCAGCCATTGTTCCACATTTGCTATGAAGATTTCAATGTCTGTTCCTTTCGAGTAATTTTCCCATTGTTGCTGCCATTCTGTCAACATACTCTGTCGGACAACCGCCCTGAGTAAGCGGAGATAACTAGACTGATATCGAATAGTTAAGTAACAAGGTATCTTCGATGTTACACTCTCAAGTGTTACCGATATTTACTTATTAACTCCTTGAATGACTTATGAAAATCGTAACAAGAGGCTTAATGCATTTGATATATGTGTGAAAATTAAAACCGAAAATTTAATGGTGAAAAATCATCAAAAATAAAAATCGCATTCTAAACTTACTCCCACGCGATCTCTTGAAGTCTTAGTCGGTTTTTTCAAAAAAAAAAAAAGTTTGCACCAATTTTTTTAAACGGGAGCAAATTTCATATTGCGAAATATTTTCATTATTATCAGCTAAATTCTCTTCTTCTCTCTTCAGATATAGACAGTTTTATGACTTTTCAAGCTCAAAATTACGTTAAAACTGAGAATATATGCGCAAAGTTTCAGGATTTTGTTTAATGTTTTGTTTTAAAACAGCAATAAAACAGCGAAAGAAGGGACATAGTTTAATTGACGCAGAACTTAGCTCCAATGCCTATTTCTGCATATTACGAGTCTATGTAAATCACGCATCATTGATGGTAAGAATATCATCTACAGTGTAGCCTTTGGAAACGCATGCCGAGGAGTTCTTGTAAACTCATTATGTAATACCTTACACCACTTGTGATACAATATGTATTAAGCTTGGGCGGATGTGATACGAAACGATTCAAAACTTGTCTCTCCGTCTGTCCGTCTCTCAATTTTGTGTTCAAATTTTAGGCGGCATTGTTTAGAGATTTTTTTGCGAGATTGGGTACGCAGAAGTATTTCAGCCCCAGGACAAACGCTATTGAAAATTTGTTTGGACCACAACATTTTCTCGACCACTTACTGAACAAAGTCTTGTTTGAAAAAGTCGTTACATGAATAACTGTATTAAATGACGTAGAGTGACGTATTGGTGGACCTTGGCCCACTATAATGTTGTTACTAGTTGTCATCTTGAAATTTAAAATATGTGAAATATGCTTGATTTTGTTTAATGTTAAAATTCCACGAAAAATAGCTTTAATAAACTTTTATATAAATAATAAAAATGATACATAAAAAACGTATAAGGATTTCATGAGCTTGCTTTAGAATGTGAAGATAACTAGTAAATCAGGTAAGTCGCTAGAACTTCTGCGAGAAAATAATTTTTTTTTTTCATATTTCAAAACTAAATTTTGATGGCCACGAGACCAGACAGTAACAAAATTAGAATGAAAGCATATGCCAAAGAAATTAATTGTAAAGCTTAACTATTCAATTTGCGTCGTTGTTCGTTGTTCGTTGTTCGTTTTTTTTGCTTATATTATTATGTACATGCTTTTGTTCCGCGTTTGAGAATTTCAATTGCACTTCCGTTAATGTATAAGAAATGTAATGCGTTTACTTTAAGAAAACTAACAAAACACAACCGGACGGACGGACGGATATTATTCAAAAGACCCAGGTTTTAGATGTGGTGTCAAAGTTATTAAGCCTTGTGAGAATATTACAATTACACAACTATTCAGATAGGAACTGATTAACGGTATCCTGCTTTAGAATTGCATAGATTCTGCAACAACTGCTACTTGATTGAATTCATTTCCAAATTTGCTTACATACTGCAACAAAATTTTGTTAATTCATCTAAATGCAATGTTTTAACCTTGAGTCAGAAACTTGATCTCGATATACATAAATCACAAAATATTTAATGAAGTGATTAAGTGACAAAAAAAAAAAGAAGCAAAAATGCTTTCTCTCATCCTTTGTCTTGGAATTTTTTTTTAGAAACAATTTTTGTATATTGCAAACTTAATTATAAAATCTGCAGAGAGCTTATTAGAATCGTTGTTTACTTACATTTATTTGTTATTGTGAATGTCTCTTTCATATTAAATTTGAAGTCACGTTTTCTTTGTTAAACAAATTCGATGACGTATATCAGCTTACCTAGGGGCTGATTAAGAATGAGTTCTCTTAATCATTTTGCATATACATATATTTCTATGTATTAGAGTTATTAAAAAAAAAAAAAAAAAAAAAAACAAATGAAAATAAATAAATAAAACAGTATTTTCAATTAGTCTTTAAAAGTTTGCATTACGACGCATTTCAATGTTTGATGCGTTCCTCGTTTTTAAAATTCTATTTTCATTAAATTTTAATAACTGCAACAAAGCGCATCCGGAAGCAATCTCATATATATATTTATTTGCGCTTCTTTTTATTCTGTGCGTGTGTGTGTGCTTTCAAAATTACAAAATTATTTAATTCTGTTAACGTAATATCGGTCGTCTTATTTTTCTGTTTTTTTCTTCTTTTGTTCTTGTTTTTTGTGTCCGTTTTCAACGATTAAAATAAAATTTAACCAGTTTACTATTTTCTTTTTATTTTGCGTATTTTTTTGTTTTTGTTTCTTTCTTTCAATATGTTATTATTTCAATTTAGGTTAACACATTGCGTTCTGAATACACAATTTACATTGTACATGTATATATATATATATATATATATGTTTGTATAATTATTTATTCTCTGTGTATGTTTGTTGCTTTGGTTTTCCACTTAAATTGACGTAAGAAACGAAACTGAAATTCTTTTTGCCGCTATTTTGAAAAAAACGTCAGCCGTTCATTCTCCTATTCGTTGAGTAGTTCTAATTCGCGCACGTATAATGCTTATGTTCTTATTTTGTTGCTGGTGTTGTGATATGATGAAATTCCATTTGCATTTATGCTATATTGGTCTCGTGGTTGCCGTAGTGGTATTAGTTGTGTAGTAGTAGTGGTAGTAGTAGTTGTTATATTATGATTTGTATGTTCACTTTTATTTAGTTTATTTAAAAGTTCTCTTATTGTCTTTTGCTCTCTCTCGCCTTTAAACGAGAGCGACAATGTAAACATAATCTAAACAAAATCTTCAATCGTCGGCATACGCTCATCCGCTCTTGCACAAGTACACTTAATTTTTATATGCATTCAATGTATTTCACATCTAGAATCACATAAGAATTTTTTTAAATTGAGAAATTTCTCTCTGTTTCTCTCCACTCTTTTCATTCTTTCTCTCTTATCGTATTCATTTATTTATATGTAACATATTCAAGCGATCGGTACCTCACATCTTTACACCATTGGGAAGCTTATATTTAACTGGTATCTTTCTTACACAAAAATGTGACATAAATTTTGCATTCCAAAGTATTCTAAATAATTGCTGCCAATATATTGCACTGTTTTCGTATTCAGCAGTAATCAAAATCACATTTTTCTGAAACGTGAGTGCAAAAAAGTGAGTACAAATACTTAAATAATTCCGAATGGCGACAACTTCTTAGGAAATGCAAAATGAAAATTGCTTTACATTATACACATTTGTCTTTTTTAAAAAAAAAAACTTCATTTATGGGAATTTATGTTTTATATAAACTCTGATTGCATTGCGTACACCCATCGTCATCTAAAACAGTTTCATAATGCCGTAAGTAATGCAGCGAGAAATCTCAATCCCAAATATTATATATAAAAATACATCCAACAAAAAATGGAGAAATTTGAAAAAATACAAAATTTTTATATATGGCTTACTATAAGTAATTTCCTATATAGGACATGCAACTAAAAGCTTTTATACTTGTTCATCAGAGCCTACTTGAATTATTGTATTGCTTGAGCTGAGAAGCCAGAAACTTGTTAGAAGCAATTGATTATCAAAATATTATCTTCGAACAAATGTGTGTGCAGGTTAAATGACAAGTGCGTACGCAGGGATCAAACGTAGTCTCTGTCACGCGTCTCTTTAACACAAAACCAGGTAAGAATGCTATAGCCGGGCAAGGCCGCCTCAGATACCCTACAGCATTTCATTGAATTAATCGAATCGATTAATTAATTAATCAATTAATAATATAGCAAAAATTATGCATTATTTTTATAAAAATGCATAATTATTTTTATAAATATGCATAATTTGTCAATTTTGTTTTATAGTTTCTCTTGCTTCTGGCTGTATATATGGCGTGGTGTAAAAAACGATCAAGTGCGATTCAAATTCTGTATGGTTTACTAATTAAGGATCAACTTTCATCATGAAATATTAAAAATTATACCTTTTTGGCATATGGAGGTTTACTTTTTCATTGTGTGGGTTGGGGTCCACAAAACATATAATTAATTTAATTAATTATTAATTTTTTTGCAAATCATTATTATGAATGAATGAATTTTCTTTAAAAAATTAATGAAAGTAAGAAAGCCTTCTTACGAGGCCCCATCTGTGGCATGGTTTTTACAATTCAATTCAATTTCGAATGCAATGCTGAAATTCGACGGCTAAGCGAATGTTTGTAGCTTGTCCGAGACTTACACTATGTTTTCGCACGACGGCTTAATAAAACAAGGCGTTACATGGGGAACGAATGGTCAAACCCAAAGCATTTTCAATAGCGTTGATCTTCGCGACATGTAGGCTGAGTGCAAGCAAACGGGACGAACAGACAGACAGGCGAGCTGACATCGATTCAGAAAGTGACTGCAACTCACTCGGTAAAAAAAGTTAAGTCTACCTCCAAGCCATCTGGGTGTTGTCTACACCCCCCCCCACACACACAAATTTAATATTCCCTTGTATCGCAAGTTGTGTGGCGTGTAATTAATTACACAATTAAAATTATATTTGCCAGCTGTGGGTTGAACATGCGATAGCCCCAAAATAGGTATTTATTCGTCGTCGTACGCCACACGTTCGGCATATCCCAGCGGTTACCCAGAAAACGGCCATTCGAGAGTTAAATTCCGGTTCCGTGGTGCTTTGCTGTCGACCTGAGTTTCGTCGACTGTTAGCAGTTTTGCAAATAAATCATCGCATTCAGCGCTACACTCTCGCCATAATAAACCTGATTGATTCCCATCAACTATCAAATGCAGCACTGAATATTAAGACGAATTTTTTTTCGCAATTATTCACTTTAAAAAAAAAAACATTTTGGTTTGACACAGATGTTTACTTATAAACTCCTGAAATCAAACACGAGTGAGATAAACACAGCTGTTCGGGAAGCCCATTGTTAAATTTACATTCTTTGCACTGCACGCACCACACGCAGTGTCATTTGTCATTCAACCCATATTTTACTTCTTATAATTACATCTACCTCATTCAAAGTTTTTTGCCGAATGAATATGAGTGAATGCCTAAACAAAGAAATATATAAAAAATATGGAAAAAAGTAAAAAAATTACATTGCCTCAGGGAAAAATGAAATTTCTAGTCTATAATCAGATGAGATTTTTTTTTTATTTTTTTGTGCAGATATCACAGACTCACCCCTGAAATATATAATATATATTTAAACTTGCATCAATATTGATGATCTCAACGCACGCCCTTTGGCAGATTTCAATTTCTGATGCTTTTGGTAAATGAATGAAATGAAGCTGATTAGTTTTTGCGACCGGAAACGCGCACGCAAACGGACGGACAGACAGGCCTAGATCGATTGAGCATTCAATAATCATATCTTTATAGGATCCCTGGAGCGTCCTTCTGTGAGTACACCTTAAGTTTCCAATTTGTTAAGTGCAAAAGATGAAGAGATAGATTTACATCCTTGCATTAGTTATTGGCACCTGTACCGCGAGTGGGTTGGAAAAAATCTTTTATGATCAACAAAAAGCTTCAGCATTAGACAGGTATTTACGGAAAAACATTTAACTTAGTGAACATATTGGTAGGTAGTAAATATGCAGCGACATATGGCGTTTTCAAGCTTGTTACAATTGTTGATATGTGCACATATCGTTAAAGCTGCCTCGATTTTCTTAATGAAATGCTCTCGTTATCGCCTTTCTTTGTCTTATAATCTTATTATTATTCCTCCATGTTTGTCGTAGCTTTCAATATTCATCTTAGTAATCTGTGAGATTTTAAATTATGAAAAGTGTGATAAAAGGCAATCACAGAAGCAGCGAATAGTGAAATTGCAATATAGAAGAACCTTGGAATAAGCTCCGATCATAATTCCAAGTGCAGATGACTTAAATGCGGACGTTTAGAGGTTACAATCGAGAGACTGAAAAAATTAAACCAACCCCCAGTCTTGCATCCATCACGCGTATTTAGCTTAAGAACACAACAAGTCCTTGGATCTTTAAGCATGACCTGGATGAGTGAAATCCGCATATGTGTTTTTGCCTTCTATGCTACAAATCCCTAATACTGTTTCTACTATGTCTTGTATATATTTCACTGCGACAAGTTGAATATTTTATTATTTCTCTCTGTCCGCTTTGTCGACTTTTCTAGTGGACCTTAGTTTTCCTTGCTGGTTACTTGTACACGCCATGTGTACACGTATTTGCAAAAAAAAAAAAAAAAAACAAATAATCATTTAACTTATTTGCATGTAAACAGTTTCGAAATACACACACAAGGCTTGCTTATAATAAATAGAAACAATAAAACGTATGCAGCAAATACTGATACAACGCAGCAACAATAAAACAAGTTCAAGTTCGAGGAAAATTGTCGGCCGGCTTTAGTGAAGGAAAACAATAAACAAAAACGAAAAAGCAGCGAACACGCAACAGCTTATTGCAACATGTTTGACGGCTAACTGCGGTCGTCAAGCCGAGTGATTTGTTTGAAATTGCCAACTTGGGCGTATGAGGAACTTATGAAACTATTACTAAATTCTTCTCCTCTCACTCTTACCCCAAGTTTATGTTATTTTACAATGTGTACCTTTCCTTAGGTTTCGCTTAAGCTAGACTTTTCTTTCGCTTAAAATTCAATTCATACATGTTCGTTAGTTATAAAAGCGAAGAGAACATGGCTTAAATATTGAATTGAATTGCTGAAAATACTGCACATGCATGCATATATATATCTAAGCAGTTTCAATCAAAAACAACATGTTGCTGTTAGTCTAGCGGACGACCTAGTTAATTGTTTTGCTTTTACATTATAATTGTTATTGTAGTGAGAAAAAAAAGCAAAGAAATATTTTATGCTTGGTTTAGACTTTTTTTTTAGTGTAGCTGTGCTAGTTATAACTGTTGCACACAAATATGTGTATGTACATACAATATCTATTAACATGTTTTTTGTATTCTCAGATGGAAAAGGTCGCTTTCTCTTTTCTTTTTTTTAAATAGAAAATCAAAAATCACCATAAACACGACACTCTAAATATGATCGGACATGAATACGTAAGAAATGCAAAATTGCGAACTGATGGTAAAAATAATTAATCGTTCAATGAAAATTAAAAAGTTCCTTAATTACAAATTAAAATGATGATGAATGATATGAATAAGTGTATATATGCCTATATGCACTATATCTCCATGTAATGATTGACCTTTTTGTTATGTAAATGTTACGTTTTCATTCAAATACATCATTAGTTCATTTGCAATTCTCTGAAAGTGACATACATATTATAATATATATATATGCTTACACAATTTTGTTTAATTAAAATAATTTTATTCGCAAAACAAGTTTAAATATCTAGTGAAAGGAAAGAAGAAGGATTTCATCGTTAAAAGAATATTCGAATTTTTCATCTTACACTGCGCCCATTGTTAAAGGTGATTAAATACTTTAATGGGGAAGTTGTTCTCTGCAGCTCGCAATAATTTGTAGACTATTTTCATTAATTTTGGGGATAAATGAAAATAACGGAGTCAAAGATTAGCAAAATCAATTTATTCATGCTTTTTTCTCTCGCTACAAGGAACGCATTATCATTTCAAAGTCGGTCATTCTGCTGAGAGCGGTCCTTTCAAGATGATGGCAACTTATTTCTGCGGTGATGTGTTTAAAGAGTATTTGGTTTCTAAAATAGGAAGGAGTGTAGAGCTAGCAAAGCCTTGTTACTTCACGGGAGGCATAATGTGAACACTTTTCGTGGCCTGACCGTACCGCTTCCATCTCTATCATAGCAGTTATTAATATTGTTTAGTTCGTTAGACTCTAAACTTTTCAGTGGGTCACAGCTCACCATTGAACACCTTGCATCATGGGAAATGGTCGAAAAAGGGCTAATGGGTAGACAAGCTAAGACCGACCCAAAAAAACACTTCAGTTATTCGAAATTTTAGAACAAGGCTTTATATGGGCAATGGTCGTTAAAACTGAACCATTTTCAATAGCATCCATGGTGTGACGGTAAAAGTGTTTGAAAATTCGGTTTAAAATAACCTCCACGAAATTTCGGAAATCTTGTTTAGCGAAAATTCAGGCTAAGAAATCATTGGCATGTCCTTTCCGTGGTAAGGATATTGGGTGTGTGCATAAGTGTCTGTCCGATTTGTAGCAAAAATGAAAGGGTATTCTATAAATAGTTAAGGGGGTTATTTTGTTTGATTTATTGTTCGACAACAACCAAGACTCCTGTCATGTTCCACCTCGTATTTACAGGAAGCAGTACCGTCGGATAGCGTAGAACATTCTAGATAAGAGCCGCAAACATTTCCTGAGCGAGTTTTGCCATATAAGCCCGAATTTTCCCTTATCAAAGCTCACGGCGTTATGACTTTTGGCATGTCGGTCCCGGGTTCCGTCTCAATAGCGTTTGCTGCAGTTAATAACTCTTCGTAGTCACATTTGGTTGGAGCAAGTCACCGCACGCCACACTCAGTTTGCGCAGGCCGCCTTGGATAGTAGTGAGTTTCATAGTGGATGTTGATGGCTGGCTTACTCTTCATCACGGTTATTTGGACTTTGGATGTTGTAACCTCCACTCCGCTACCTATTGAATGGAATTAGTTAAGGAAAAGTTAAGTTTCCCACAAGTGACACAGAACCACCCTAAAGCTAGAAAAAGCATATCGAATACGCTTAAGATAATACTTTCAAATGAAAAAATCACAGAAGTCTACAGCGCCTTACAATACCTCTTACACTCTGTGTTACAAAAAAGTGGGCACTTGTTCACACAACCATTATGTACAGAGGTATAAAACAATAATGCGAATTTGCGAATGTGACAGTTCACTATTTTGAGCTTAGGCCGATTTTCAATGTTAAATTCGACTTGAATTTGATTCTAATTACTATAAAATTTAAAATGTATACCTTGTTCACTAAGAAGCTTAAAGCCATCTTTTGCTAACTTTTTGAGATTACCTATGTGCCGATTGTTCCCATTAACACATATAGTAAATTTCGAATGGTTCTATGGTTAACATACCAGCAGTAATTTCGAAGCAATGCGTAACAAGTTGGGAAGCATCTAATAAAAGTAACATTATGAGAGATGAAACATTAATCTCTGTAGTACTTATACTTAAGAATTTTTCCTTTTTTGTTTATTGACAATTTTCTGTACATAAATATGTACTTCAATATAAATCTGGGCTCAGCATCTTAATGGCATTTTAAAGCCAAGTTGGCATAATTTTCGTTCAGATCCTTTAAGGGTGCACGCACGTATTTGTGCCGTCCTTGTAATACTCGATTTTTTTTTACAGTGGCGTTTCCAAGAACATTTGAGTATCGATATTCTGCTAATCTCTTTTAAATCGGAAAATAAATTATTGTATTTTATACTGTCAATGTAATCTGTTCCTTGCATTGTCTTTTCAAATTTACACTTGGGAGTTCTTAAATTCGTTACATTCCTCGCACTGAAGAATGATTGATATTGCAAATAGGACACGGCGCCGAGGCCAACCTTGTGAACACTTGCAAATCCAATTTTGAACATTCCATGGTTAGGATCTGTGTGCAATAAGTAACTCAATAACACTAAACGGAAAACTGTCATTTTATATGGGGAAGGGTCAACGTTGTCGAATTTAATCGTTGTGTACATTGATACTTTGCATTACTTTATCATTATCGTCAATAGATGTCGCTGATGAAAATACATGGAAGGACCTATGCTATAGTATGATGTAAATAAACACAAAATGCTGGAAAAAATGAATAACTAACTGAAGTTCGAAGGCATCCTTTGTCTCTTAACGAACGAAAAGAAATATTTGCTATATGTGTTAAAATGTTTTACTAAATAGTTATTACTGACTGCCGGCTGAATGAACTAAACAAACTGATGCATATTGATGTATATTTGCTTACTTTGGTAAATGACGCGAGAAAAACGTAGTAAAAAATTTAAATCCATTCACTTACTATTGAACGAAACACTCATAACGATGGCAACGTTATAATTGCTTCTTCCCCATTGAATGCCGTGTGCTGCGTAGTGATAAGTTTTTAGGTGGGAGTGAGGTAATAATTCAATCAACAATTACTTTGAACCACACGCTCTATTATGCTCTCTTTCTTTTTCTCTTTTCATTTTTCAATTTTCTCTTCTCATTTTGTTTTCTTTTGCTTTACGGCCCTCTTACTGTCCCCCCCGTTCTTCGAAAAATCAACTGCGAAAAATAACAACAGCACTGATGTGTTTGAGTGTAGAGGAGTAAGGCAGTGACAATGACGCCTTCATGCTGTTCAAATACATATATATGATATAAGCTCAACGCACGCATATATACGCTCAATGTCGGTGTCCTTTTCTGTAAGTATTCTACCACCAACATTCAAGGTTATGTCGCAGTTAAACAAAGCGTCGTCCAACGACATTTACAGCAACTAAAACAACGTCAACGATGACAGCAGTTCATTCACTTGTTATACGTGAGGAATTGCTTCTTCTAAACACATTGTTGTTGCCTTTAAAAGTTTTCGTCTGTCCGTCTGTCTGCCTGCCTGCCTGCCTGCCTGCCTATGTGTATTTGTGTGTACATAATTTGCCATATTACGTTTTCTTACACTTGCCTTGTTCCACTGCTATGCATCCTGGCCCTCTCTCTACTTAGATAGTGCTGATCAAACAAAAACACCGTAAATTTTCTAATCGCGTATCTGTTGTTTATATTTATGTGAATGCTAAAGCAGTCTAAAAAATGTAAATCCTGACAATTGAAAATGGCTAATATTATTTGCATTGTTAAGCTTAATACTTTTTAGATTACTTAATAATGACACATAGTTCGAATGTACAAAAACACCTATCATCAGCATACCACCTATACATCGCATATACCTATACATCTTCAATTATAATTGGTTTTGGGACCCACACCTCATCCTGCCTCAGTTCGTTTCTATACATATGTTTTTATTACATTATATACTTTATAACAGAATACAAAGTGTAAGAAGAGAGGCATTTCTCTCTCTCCCTCTTATGTATACGTGTAAGCAAACAAGCATCGCTAAATTGTTGAGCTTACAAACTGTTGTAAAGTTTTGTGAGAACCTTTTTTGTGTTTGTATTCTTTGCCTTTTTTTTAGTTTTACTTTTTAATGTACATTACGATGTAATCTTATGCCTTTGAGTCAATGTCCTTGCTTTTGTTTACTTTGTTGCAGAAGGATAACCATTGAAAGATTGCTTACATTTCACTTTTATAGTTAAACACACATTCGTGTACTGTTACTTTCTGTAGCATTAGCATTCACTTTTGATAACACCAGATGTTTAAATATGCTTATATGTGTGTGCATGTATATATATATATATATATATTGATATGAAAATATATAGATAAGCGTACGTTTAAATGTTTGAGTTGTAAAGGTTATTAGACTGTACGCACAGACGAGCAGACATTATTTTGACTGCTCCTTTAACGAAAATCAAAAAAAGAAGCAATATTCAAAAAAAAAAAACGGAAAGTCTGGTAGAGTTCAATACCTCTTCTAGACAGCGCATTGACTTCTATGCATATACAAGTGAAGGAAAAAAAAAAATTATTAAAAAAAAAAAAAAAAAAAAAAACTTTTTCATAATATATGTAATACTTACGTGAAGGAGCAGCCAGACGAAGATAAAGTGCAGAGCTTTACTAAGAACTGAAATAGTTTGCTTTAAAGCAAACTTTCTCCAGTTTACTAAATTCAATTACGAAAATGCATAAACTCGCTCTTGATTTGCTGAAGATGAGAATGTAAAAGAAAATTCGCCAGGACCAACCACGCGTCTACCCTAATACATTTGTCGACCGATCATCGAAGGGTGTATTCATTTCGTCAAACCATTTGAAATGCTGAGAAAGAACCGTCACCGACTCCAAAAAGTGTATAAGTATAATCATCAACATCTAAATCGATCTCTCTTTCAGTCGTTACGTTTGTTCGTCTGATGACGGTCGCGTCAGCCTGCCTTTTGTAATCTCCTGGCCGCAAAAATTCATAGCCTGAACATTGAAAGTTGCTGCTGATTAAGTATCGAAAACGGGCTCAATCGGTCACCAGCCAGCCCACAATACAACACTGAAAAACACCTTTGTCTTCAATAGCATAAAAGTGTACATTTTGCTTACTACTTACAAACATACAATACTAAATATTTGCCTTTTCTATTTGCAAATGAAGTTGTTGGATATAAAAGATACTGTTTAATACAATCTCCTCACTTGTTCGGTTTCTCTGTGTCCTTGCATTGCATACATCTTTAATCAGTAAAAAATTCGGAACTAACTTGAACTGAAGTGAGACGACCTTCTTCCCCCATTTGGAAGAATCCTAAGAGTCGTAATGGAGAGCTAAGCTCAATCCTTCGTCCCCTTTTGGAAGAATTCTAAGAGCCGCAATAGAGGGCTAAACTCAAAAGCGTTCCTGTTCCAAACACATCTTCTACATTTTTCTAGTTTCTAGTGAGTTAATGAAAAAAGCAAACCTTTTTCATAGTAGAGGTTGTAACAACAGTGCAATCTACTTTAAAGAGATCGTTTATTAACGGAGTGAAGCAAGTAAATGTAACGAATTTCATCAAACTATACCGAAAATGTACCAGACAGACGAAGATACTTAAACGACACTAGCAAATGGTACTGAATAGAATATTTGACATCCTATCACAAGTAGTATAGGGTTACCATGGGCAAAATAGACTTTCTAAGCTGCTCTGTGCTAAAACAATTTTCAGTCCTTTAAAATCTTTTAAGACAGGAAAAGCGAACACTTGAAACCGAATTTCGTCAAATTTAGTGAAAATTAAAGTGAATTTTGTTACTGCAAAAGTGCTTCGATGGGCGTTAACTAGTTTAAGCTTTTCTTCGCTAAATCATAATTTTCCCCGAAAGCTCTTGTTCCCAATCGATCTCCTGTTATTGTTTCACTAATGTGAACTAGTTTAACTCAAGTTCAAGTTACAGTTGCTTAAGTGATCCGACATAGAAAATTCAGGCATGGATTTGTTAACAGTGGTAATATCTATATATCACCCTAAGAACTTATTGAGTGCTGTCGTACATACAAATTTAGGTACTAAAGCCTTTTCTTTCACGAAAATCAATACTGGCACGTTTGCATAAGTAAACAGTTCCGCTACTTTAAACGGGTTAATTGGATTATTGTAATTTTGTCCACATCATCCGAAAAATGAAATCCTAAAGTACAGTAGGTCGTATACGTCTATATCTTTTATACATGGCGTACAAGTCTCACTTGAAAAGAAAAGATACGCGATTTTTATGTCGTTAAATTAATCTTTACAGCGTTCTTGTTTTCTATAATAATACCCTACACCACTTGTGACCTGATTCAAAATCACTTTCTGAGTCAGTCTAAGCCTGTCTGCGCGTCTTATGTCTATCCATGAAAATTTCTACGCAAACGCTTTTTCGATCACTCTCCATATAACTCCCTATTTTCAAAAGTCGTTACATGTCGTTATATATAAAAATTCCAATTTTCAAAATTCCTCGCCAAAGGTGGCCAAGTATTTAGTATTTCGGCAGTCGGCGTGAAAATTTTGGACTGACTGTGGAAATTTTTTGAACCCCCTCTCATACAACGAAAACTAAACTTCAAATGGCAAAAAAATTCTATTTTCAATGCTTCACGATGAAGTTCAGATTATAAAAGTAATTTAAGATAAGAAAAAAATGAACCGCACTGACTTTGGACAATTTCAGTATATTTTTTGGATCCTATCCCATACAAGGATTTTCACGAAAATTAATCCTTTATTGGGGCGGAAAATTTTAATATGTTATGATGAAAAGTGGACCCGTAATAGAAATTTGATATAAAAATTAACTCTACAAAATGTGAACCACTTACGTCAATATTGGATCCTATTCTATACAAGGACTATCACCATAATTTTTGTGTTGTACGGCAGAGAAGTATAAGTTTTTACATTTTATGACGAAAATTGATCCATGATAGTAACTTAATGTAAAAATTAACTATGCTGCATTTTGAACACATTTGAACATGTAAAAAAAGGTCTAATTTTTAATACACAGTTCCGTAATGGTAAGCTGATATTAAAACAGGGTATAATTTTTGGCAAACATAAGAATTGTGTTAGACAATGTGGTGTAAGGTATTGAATAGTCGGCCTAGCTCGACTATAAAGTTTTCACTCGTTTACATAGAAAACATTCATCTCAAATACGCCAACATTTGATAAAATATTTTGCATTTACAATATACTGACCTAAGATGGTCAAGACTATCGAAAACTTACCATTAGCGGACTTTTTTATTCGTCTCCTATTAGAACGTGCACCCTTTGAGGACAATGGATAGTATTTTACACATTTTTTTATTGTCGTCTCTGCTGCTTTTCCAGATTCCAAGTTGACATATGTGTTCAACAATAGTTGACAAATCGCCATAGAAACATACAGAGTTCCAAAGCCCACAGAAAATGTTAATATTTGTTACAAGAATAGTAAATCTATTCGGGCTGCGTTTCGCGCGTAAATAAAAAAATTTACAATCAGCCTAACTAAATTAATGTATTCTTCGGCGAGATCGTAAAGAACCAACCAAGAGCCAAGAGATTAACTATAACACTTTCCGATAGAATGGCTACAGTATCTGTCAATGTGATATAATGTAAAGCTTATTTAAGACTTACCTTGAAAATAACTGCCAATGTAATTGTGCGCTCGATTGATTAGCTTTATAGCTTACACTTGCAAAGCACGTTACGTTGTTTAGTGTGTTTTCATTAAGGAGAGCAGCTCCAGGCAAACAGCATTTATGCTTAGAACCAAAACAAGCTGCATGAAATGGCCTTTTCTTGGTCTATGAAATGAAAATTGCCATATAACTTAATTATAACAATTTGACGACACATTGAAGTCTCAAATTGATCCTTTTTTCTTTTAACCGATTTATAAAAATAAAAGTTGAATCAATGACGCGAAATTGCGAAAGTTATTATGATTATTTTCATCAAAATCGTATTCTGTAATAATTTGTATTGACAAAGAAATAATAAAAAATATATTCCGATTGCGAATTTAAGCTGCAAAAGCTCACATGTAACTTTCTCACTTATTTTAACCTAAATTCCGTATGCATTTGTTACGATTTCACTTTAAGTATATTCTTTGTGCGATTATAACTGGCAGCCCCATTATTTCCAACAGATAGGCAATTAATAATAATTTGAATCTGAATTGATTTCGTAAAAGCATAATTCGCAACAACAATAAAAACAACAACTGCTATGGCAAGCAGTAGTAAAAGCAGCAACAACAGCAAAAACAATAGCAACAGCAACAGTTAATAAAAAGTAAATTCTTAGATAGATAATGGACAGACATTTCAATATTGAATATATATATATATATATACATATATATATATATATATACATATATATATATATGTATATATATATATATATTGTATATGTAGATATATATAAGTTTGCAGTGCATGCAAACTGAAAGTAATCTTCTGTATCCATCTAAATGCGAGACAATCGACGACGACGACGACGACGACGACGACGACAACGAGTTTGCAAATTTCATAATGACAACATTTTACTTTTTTTTAGGCCAAAGAGAAAATCTGCTCTGGCATTAAAGTAATAGTTGCAGCAATAAAAGCAGCGGCAACAGCAACAGCAAAAGCGATACGACATGCAATCGAATGTAATAGAAAATACCAGCAGCAACAACAATATATATATATATATATATATGCATATTGGTATGCATTTCGTACACTTTCTAATGCTGAATGCATAACAGAGAAACCGCGTGCATTTGTGTATGCGTAAGTATATATATATATATATATATGTGTGTGTGTGTGTGTGTGTGAGTGTGTATGTACACATGTGCATGCATAAGCATTTCATAAAACTAACATTTCGATATTGTTACCCTCCGTCCCAACGTAATCCGTCTCCCGCAAAATTTCACTTTAGCATTATTTTCTTTTTCTGCTGCATTGCATTGGATTGCATTGCATTGCATTGAAAGCATAATAATTGCATCGCAATATCCGTAGAAAAGAAATGAGATGATTGTTGAACATTATGTGAAATCAGCCTCATTTAACTGACTTACTAAAACGCACATAGACACAAACATATACATTATTTACATATGTATCTACAAATATATATATATATATATATATACATATATATGTTAATACATCAAATAAATATATATTTATCACAATCACATCATACTTTCATGTGTATGTATGTAGGCAATAAGTAAAGCGATTAAACAACATTTGCCAAAATGGTGTACAAGTAGTAGTAGTAGTTGTAGTAGTCGTAGTAGTAGTAGTAGTATAAGCGACTATGAGAAGTGCAAGCTTAAACGGATGTAAAGCTAATACATCAGTTTGGACTGACACACAAACATTTTTACTTATACACACGGATACATAATAATGCAGACACATGCATCCATGAATTTGTGTTAACATTGATAATTTCTCTGGTCGTAAGTTTTCTTTTTTCCAGTTTTTACACTCGTATGCTTTTCTTTTCCAACAGAAATTACTTAACCATTTTCCCATTTCTAAAATGTAAGCGTATTTAAACGGATCTCAATTTGTCTGTTTGCATGTATTTGAAGGCACACATACCCACACACACACACACACACATCTATATATTTATATGTAATGAGTATGTTTTTCATAAAATGCAAGTTGTTTTCCTTTTTAGGTTTTCTATTTTTTTTTCTTTTCTGCTTCTGCTTCTGTTTCTTTTTCGCCTTCTTTTTCTTCTTCTTTTTCACCTACTTTATCATCGAAATGATTACTTTTTGCAAATTATCATCATTAACATCATTGCCAAAGCCATTGTCAGTCAGTTAAGGTTTAAAAGAAAAGTTGGTCATGAAATTGCTCTTTGTGTGCACATATACTATATAGATTCATAAAAAGAGCGAAAGAGAAGGGAAGGTAGAGACAGAGAGCAAGAAAGAGAGAGAGAGATAGTTAAAAAGCAAGAAAGAGATGCTGTTATTCCGTTTAGTTGGAATAAAAGCGATCTACTGAACGTTAACGAAATTTGCGCAACGTGCTAAGAAAAAAAGAAGAAAAATAAAAAATTAAAAAAGAAAATCACGATCACTCTTGTATGCGGTCTTGCCTAACTTACACATGCAACACACACACATACATATGAACATATGAACAAACATTTTAGTAACTATTGGCCGTATAAGCGAATATATTACCGCGATATTGTGGTAATCGTTATGTGCACATTTCAAATAGAATTTCAATACACTGAACAAAATTGAGATAAGGATATCTGTACTGAAAGTTTCGATTTATAATCATTGCTTCACTTTCAATTCATCTTCGTTGGTACCATCGCATAAAAATGACACTGATTAGATGTACTTATGGAAGTTTAGGCGATCGATTAAAAATACATCAAATGAAAACTAAGAAATTATCAGATTAAAAGAAAAGTTCAGGCTAACTTTCTTTCAGATCAAAAGCAATACTAAAGGTTTCTGGTTTTTCTTGTTGGCAACACTTATAGCATAACCCAGCAAGATTGACATATAGCAACATTATCGATCATCAATTATCATTCGAACACAGCCTGGGGTTGCATATAACGAATGCTAATATCTTGTACGCCCGCACACATTGCTATAGAAATCCGATAAGCGTCAGAAGAATTCATTTGCTATTGGGTTTTCTGTCGATCATTTTTATTATCTATTCCATAAGCACTTTAGTAATAATGTTATTCGCTTCGTCTCGCTTATCGGAGCTCTGGCCCACATTGTTAGCTAAATCTCCTTCCGTTGTGATGGATCTTTTCGACATTTTCTTGCTAATGCACGCAGTTCGGCTACAGATTTTTATCTCAAAGTAGTACGATAAGTGAAGGATATAGAGAAACATCAGTCCGGCCTTCAACATCCTCATCGATTTGTTTCCTCCAGTCTCCTCACAGCCTTTAAAGCTCTTTCTTTTTTCCTTCTATTCCTCTTTCCATACATTATTCTTGACAAATACATGATATTCTCATAAATTTTGTACACTTGATCTGGGAAAACCGAGCCAAGAATATCTATGCATGTGTGATATATCAAATACAGATTGATAGAGGCGCAGGCGAATCTTGAAATTTAGGGACTTACCATAAACTGGCAGGAGAAAAATAACCCAACTTGAGAATCTCACGTGGCCAAACAAGAAAATGTCATCTTTGCAGTTCCATTAGACAAGTTTCAAAGCAGCTGAACCAGTGATAGGCATAAAAATATAGTTCTTACTTACTATACTAAGACTTAGATTTCTATCAACGTGTATAACTAGCAACAAGGTGTGGAACCACTTAAATAAGCTGTGTGGTATAAGAAAGTTTTTTGCCCCTCTCAAAAAGCTTGGCCTTGCGTTGAAAGCAATTTTTCAACGCTTGTTCCTATGTTCCTCGGTAACAAGACGTTATTATGTGATTTAATCATCAAACTATATCCTCTTGTTTTATTCATTTATTTGAGTATAACGCACTTCATCTTTCAGCGTACCGATCGATTCAGAGTCGCTTCCACATCGATCTAAGTATGTCCGGCTGTGTGTCCTGAAGACTTGTGTTCAACCTGCAGGTCGCAGTTTTTTTAGATATTTCGAGAAAATTCCATATGACAACCCAAGGACAAACGCTATTGAAAATGGTTCGGATTGCGTCAGTTTTTCGCCCACTTTCCACATAACACCTTAATTTGGAAAAGTCGTTATATGAGTAACTGCACTAAGAGAACTGGACTAAGTGTAGGGAATTTAATGGCGGGCCGTGTCCCATTTCATAATCATTTTATTATTTTCATTTAATTTTCTTTTATCTTTTTGTTGAAATTGTAATCTTATATCATGCTTTAGTTAGTGATAATAGTATTATTTGCGATTTCCAATATGTACGTAATTTGTTCATGTAATACGTATGCCACTATTTATAATTAAGAAAACAATAAATTGTCGTGGAAAACTGTTATGTTTTTATTTCAAAACCATCTCATCTTTGATTTACACACATTTGTCGTAGCATTTTCTACATCGCGGTTGGGTGATCATTGGATGCCAAATGACGACTGGACGGCGGTTGAGCGATTAATTCGATTTTGTGGATGCTTAAATAGTCGATTGTTAGAAGCCTGAGAGCTTAAATTGTCACGATGAAGAACAATCCGGCGGGGTTTGCCTGTTTGCCATATTAAGACTTTCAGACATGTAAGACTTTCTGCAAAAAGGAGTTCTGTGCCATTCAGTATCGGCCGTTTTAGGTTCCAGCATTGTCGCTACATAACCAGTTTTTCCGGAAAAACAAGCGAGCACTTGTTTCAAAATGCTTGCAGCGCGAACAACTTTATTTGGATTTGCTTGATCTTTTTACGATCGTACACATGCGTCTTCTGAAGCGAGGTTATTACATTTCCTAGCACTGTCTCAGGAAATGATTTTAAATGAACGTCATGACTTTCGCTGACGATTTAACTCACCGTAGCAAGGGATGCTGTGGCATTTATGAAAGTGGGAATAAATGCATCCTTGTTGTTAATCCCTGCCGTGCTCCATACGATCGAAACCGTGCTAAACGAAACTCTTTCTTTATTTATTTAAATTAAAATCTCATATAGAATAACACAATTTAAGCTTAGATATAAACCAAAAAAATGTGTACCGTGTCATATCGAGATCTTATTCGGGTTGCATCGAAATTAGGCTATATTATACCTTAAAGTAATGTAAACCGATGTAATGTAATGAAATCGTTCTGTTTAAGTATCGTGTTAAGGGTGGAAGGCTGCTATACTATTACGTTACGGCTTTCGTTAAAGAATATTTCTAATCATATTTCGGATATCACAACTAATCTTACAATAAACCGACTGTTAGGATTTTTATGCTGTCGTTGGGGAAAGCGCAACCAACTTCAGCATACGGCCCTTAACTAAGAAACAAATAATTATTTAAATAAACATATTAATAACTTGATTAAGGTTTAAGCAAGGAATTTCGTGTTCACTCTAAACTTTTTTTGCGCGACACAGAGGATCATCTGCTGTTGATTTGCTGAGTTGCAGAAAAAGAAGAAATCGACTGTCAATTTTTGCAGCTAACTGCAATTTTTACTCTCAGTCGAAATGTTACTTTTCGTAGCAAAGAAATCATTGCGCAGTCAAGAGAAGTGTCGGTTCGGAGAAACTGTTGCCATTTCTGAAGGTCCAAAAAAACTGATCATTGTTGATTATTCTTAGGGATTGTCTATGTAGAGCGGTGAGGTTAATTGATCTTAAAATTTTTGTTCATTAAAATCCACTGTGCGGACTCGAAAATCAGCTTAAAACTTGTATAAAAACAAGAAAGATCTACGACAGTTGTTTCACATGATTAGAAGAGAGAGATAAAGCCGCCTGAATGGATTTTCCTATTTACGATATATATCTACTTTCCGAGTGATATATATGTACTTTGCGAGATCTGCGAAGCAGAACTTTTCCGTCTAGTGGACAAAATTTAATGTATTCTGTGTGAGCTACGCCGTAAATCAAGGAACTTGTGTTACACTTTTTTTGTGCAGATTACCAGATCACATAAAAATATGACATCAAATAGCGTATATCCGCACGTTTATAATAGATCTTCAATCTGCTTTATATCATCATGCAAATACATATGAAAAGCAAATAACCTATGGTGCTAACACTCAACTTTTTAGTAATAATAATGCAGATAATACTAATGCAGAAGAGACGATCGATGAAAGTCGAAGAGAAAATGTAGACGAAAGAACAGATGAGACTCAGAAGGAAAAGGAAGTTTAGAGGAGAAAATCAACGAAACTTGGATAAGAAACACAATCGGAAAAACGGCTCGCCCCACCAAAGCAGTGCGGATTCGACTACGAATATTCGAAAAAACCTTAGAAACCACGGTGGCCTCTGAAACGCCTATTGCCAATTAAGCGACGGCTTACAACCGCTCAGCAATAGTAGCCGACTCTGAACTGAAATGTAGAGCAACATATAGCATGCAAAATCTATCTATCTAGCTATCTAAAAGTCGTGATCGTGGGTTCAGATCTCAAGTGCGGTAGAGTTTCCAATAAAGCCTAGTCTTCGATGCTAGTGCTTTAAGACTTCACTCCTACACTTTATTTTCCGGCTAAACTAATAATAATAACAATATATATATACAGATCATAATTTGTCCGAGCCTGACTTTCTTCTTTGCAATATGAACTAATAATGGGTTTTAAAATCTTCATTTAAATCCTACGAACATAAGGAACGAACGGCAAGAAGCTGGCTTCAGTTTTATAAATTTCCGTACAGAAATCTTTGTTTTTTTTTTTTTTTTGCCTACCAAGAATATTTTCCCAGTGTTCTAATGACTGCAGCCTATTATTATTGCACAGTATGCCTTTCCGTGCCGTTGATCATTCGGTATGTAGGGTGAAAAAAAGAAAGTTTTCTTTTGTTAGATTGCGTTACATTGTCAGCCGGTTGATTATTCGGTGGCTATGGTTAAATGAGTGTGGTTGTTGCTATTGTTGTTGTTTGTTGTTTTTGCTTTTTTTTATTTTTTTACTGTTTCGGATGGTCTGTAGGTTAGTTGGTTCAGTATTATGTTGTGCATGCAATTTTCTCTTCTGCTGTTTTTCTATTTTCTAACTTTTTTTCTTTTTGTTTGCGATTAAATGTGTAAAAGTTGCAATTTCCCCTCGCTAGCCGCGCTAACTTGTTTTTGTAACTATGAGTGTCATAGTTTAGGAGTTGCTGTTGCCATTGTTGTTGCTGTTGTTGTTACTGTTGCTCTTGACGATAGAGTGGCAGCAATGAAAAATGTGTATATGTAAGCGCAGCATTTACTTGCCGTGTGTGTTATTCATTTATTTATGCTTCTTTTTTTTTGTTTCTTTTCTTGTACTTAGCGCGACTGCATTGATTGAATGACTAAATGATTGAGTAAATGGCTGACTGATTGACTGTTTGTTTTACCATCGGTCGCGGCAACAGAAACTAGTTGCTCGCTTTGGATGGTTCAGTTCAGTTTGGTTTGGTATCTCGGTTACCAAATGCAATGCAATACAATGCAATAACAATTGCATTTGTCCCACTTTACTTTCACTCGACTTAGAGTAATAATAACAACGACAACAACAGCAAAAATAGGAGTTGTATTAGTGTTATAAGTAGATATATATGTTTGTGTGTATTTATGTATTGTTTTCTTTCTTTTCAAAACTGCAACCATGATATTGTATTGCAAATAATTGCAATGCAATGATGTTGTTGTTTATGATGATGATGAGATAGTTTCTATTGCATTTCAGGTATGTTTGTAGTTGTAGTTATATTATCCACACTGTCTCTATTTGTAGCTTTTATAAGAAAAAGTAGGTCAAGCGCAATATTATTTTTGCACACAATCGTCACATAAGTTCACCAATATATACAGGTACATACCACTATAAGCCGCACACACATACATAAACATACTACTTGCACTTATAATTGTCTCTCTTTCCAATTCTTTCGCAAAGCACTACGAATTGCATTCGTTTGAAACTTTTTTCATTTTATAAATTATAGCAATTTTTCCAAAAGTAAAAAAAAAAGAAAAAAAAAAACCAAAAACAATAATACAAGTCATTATAAATTCATTGTTGTTGTTTTTATAATCATTTCTGCAAATGCATACATCATACCTATGGATGTGTTTTCTTTGGATTTCTAAACGCTTTGAAGTCTTATTGGGACAATAATGTGGCGGTGTGCCACTTAAGCATACATATACTACTTTAGGAAAGGCTTCGAGTTTCCTGTAGATAATCTATCGATAAAGTAACCTTTAGTTTTAAAAAAAAAAGAAAAATACTGTTTAGCGAGCGAAGAGAAACTCAGCGGCAAAGAAGAAGATCAGCATTTCTACCACAAAGGAATTTCAATTGTTTTCTTTTCCCTTTAACCTCTAACTGTCCTAAATATTTATAATGATATATTAGTTTTCATTCAAAGTATTATTATAACCTAAGACTACAACCAGAAAGATATCGCAAAATATTGTATTTGCAAATCTCTGTATATTCCGATCAAGTAATCATAAACTTTTTGACACGTTAAGGCTATCGTGCGTAGAGCGTGAGGCGCGATAAAGTAGGCTAACGGAGTTCTGTTGATTTTATTTGAGCTTAAATCTATCTCTCAATTATTCAGTTATTCAAATTCGAAAATATTGTGCTATCTAATGCCAACAGCAATCATTTCCTTACTGAGAAACCTTTGCTGCGGAAGTAGCTTATGCATGGCTGTTCTTCCATTTTAATCGCTTTTTCCATCTTTTCTTTGCGCATTCACTTCATTTCCCCTGTGTCCTTCTTTTTATATCCATAGCCGAAGGATGAGGGGCACATCAATTTTCATTTTGTCAAGAAGTTTGCAACGCCCAGAAATCAACTTCACACTGTATGTATTCTTGATTAAGATCGAATTCTGAATCGATTTAAGCATGATCGTTCTTCCGCCAAAATGAAGCTGTCGACTTCAAATTTGGTAGAAATATTGCAAGTTCTTTCACACAGGTTGATACACAATATGTGCCAAATCGGTTGAAGGAAACGTTTCCACTACCGCGTATGCCGGGACCGCCTTTATTTTTCAAAAGGAATAAAAAACGGTTTTCTTTGCTCACTATTTATAAGCTACAGCAGATAAGCTTACAAAATTTTGGACATATGGGTGATGCAGTAGTATTTGTACAATAATGAGGAAGCTTCGCCCCGCCTACTCAATATTATGGAGTGTCGCAAATTCATTTTTCTCAATACCTTTACAACGCCCAGAGGCAAACTTCAAGAATCCCATCCAAAGTATATAAGTTTGTAGCCAGTTTCAAATTCGGAATGCAGCTGTTCATCAGCCCATCTGTCCATTTGTCCGTCTGCCCGACTATCTAATGTCTATGGTAAACATTCTCCCATTGGCAAAATTGGAAACATCACCTACAAATTTGTAAAGCAAGGTAAAGTTGCAACGATCGCAACGACCACACGCCTGTGCAATAAAAACTATGAATACTTTTGCTGTCCATGTTTTTTGTGTGTTACTCATAAAGTACAACACGTACATAAATTTCATAAATTTCTGTTTTTATTCTGAAGCGGGTCTTTCATACCCATCGCCGCCCGATGCTGGTCAATAATATGTAGACTTTTTACGCCCTCCGAAGATTCCTTCTCAGCGCTGCAAACGATTGATAAAAGAATGGAATTTCAATATTCTATACTATTGAGAGAGTATGGCCGATTTTTTCCCATTTCTGTACATGTGCTGAAGGACCACCTATAGAATATATGTGCAAATGTTTATCAGAGTATCTATTGCGGTTCGTAAGTAACGAGCGGAAGGCCAACATTTTTTTATTTTTGCAAAAATAGCTGAGCTCAGGCTATATTTCACTGGAATTACGCTCTTAGGCTTAATTTCAATGTCAACCTGCTTGGCAGAACTTCCAAAATTCCCATGCCGATTGTGGACAGACGGACGCGCAACAACTCTTCAATGTGTGCTAGTTGCAGGTCTGCAGGCAGTCTAAAACCTCAGAGACCAAATGCCATGGGACCTAATCTGGTTTTGGTAAATCTTGACTGCTAAAGCTCTAACTCGTGAGAACGAGAATACTTCTCAGAGTATAAAATAACAAAAACAGAGCCAGAATCTTTTATTCAGCATTTTTGCGACTTTAGAACGATTCAAATCTTTAAGAAATATTGTTAAAGTAAGAATATTGATTGATCTGCATAAAGTCATTCCTTTTGTTTGGATAAATGTTGGAATCCTTGCCCAAAACTACCTTCAGAAAGCAATTCGAAAATCTCTATAGTCAGATGACGATCGCTAAGAAGAAGAATCGTCTGCAAACTTTTGCTACCCGAGCTTACAACTCTGTTTGCGAGGAAACCTTCATTTAGTAAAGGATATTCTAGGTTACGAAGGTGCAGTTATATCACATGCATCATAATATACATAAACATAGATTTTTCGGAAATTTTTCGAAAGAGTACACAATAAAATGATCTCCCGAAAGTACTTACATATGTTTAACTTCTCTGCTGTTGCGCTCTGACCCGAAGCGATCATTCAGCGGCTTTGCCGTACAAAAGCTCGCACTTTCTTAGAACCCATATATGGGATTGAGTACAAAAAAAACCGGATTCAAATTTGATACAATCAATTTTTAGGTCAAAATGCTATCATCATGGATCATTTTTCATTATGGAAATTAGTTTCTGTATGCCATATAAGACCTCGCTTTTCGTAAGAACGGGGAGAGGTTCAAAAAGTTGGCCCAACCGCTAAAAATTTTTCACATCAATTTAATGTAATGAAACAGTTATACCCTATTAGAATTTTTACTTAGGGAGGAGATGATGATTTATGCGATAGCTGCTGCAACGATACAATAAATGCTCATTAGCGTAAATTGGACTCATTCTTGAACGCTTGTGTACGCAGTTAATGATTACAAAAGTTAGTGATAGAGATTTGATTGGTCTGTAGTTCTTCCTACGCACATGATTTATACCAAAGTAAACGTACGTTGAGCTATGGGTTTATAGTTGCTAATGGATTTAATGAAAAAAAATAAATAAAGTATATAATATTTTTACAAAATTCTACTCAACCAAGTAAGTCACCAATCGTTGATTTATTGACTTGCAGAGAAGAAGAATTATAATGCACAATAGATATTACATAGGACTCATTTAAAACAAAGAGAAAGATATTTGCGTTCATTTTACTGCGTGTGTGTCTTCTGACGAAATCGGCCTGTTTTCAATATCAACCTACGTGCAGAAACTTGCGACGCTTCCACCAAATTTGAAGCGATGAGGAGACATGGCTTAATCAGTTCAGAATTTCACGATGATCAAGAATATATATGTATACTGTACATAGTCTCTGAAAATTCTTTTTGCGTGATGCAAACAGCACGACAAACTGAATATGGCCCTTATCCTTCAGTAGGTGGTATACCAGGACGGACAAGGAGTGATTCCGAACCGACCGATATAATAAAAGGTGAGCTCATGTCAAGTCACTTTGCTTGTGGCATGCATCCATCCATGCAAACTTGTAATGTTGTTATAATGCAGGGGGATAGTGTAAATTATGTATAAAGATATTTTAAACTAATATACTTAAGGTTTGATTGGTATGCTACGAAGCCGGCATTACGCGTCTTTTTAACTGCGACCCTCACCGAATTTCGTTTTCAATAAATCCCAAGTTTTTGGTGACCGTACTTCATATTGCCTTGCTTTATTGAAAAACTCTTCACAATAGTATCTAGTTCCTGAGAATGGTGCATAATAAGCAAATATCCTCTGCGAGTCAATCACATTATTTTGTTCTTTACGTGTACTTCCCTGTCTTATTACTAAGGACACACAAGCTTAAAAAAGGCGGGTTTATCTCAAGTCCTTGTTGGTATCGCATACATCCGCAAAAATTTAATATATCCTTACACCACAAGCGATGCAGAGTATAAAATCCTTCAAGTTTTAGAACACCAAACACCTTAGAACAATTTTCTTAAACTTTCGATCGGTTCGAAATACTGACATTCATAGGAAAATTGACTACGCATACCCAATATTACAGTGTATTGAAATTTAATGTTTTTTCAATATTTTTATAACGCGCAGAATCAAGCTTGAAAAACTCGGTAAAGTATGTAAATTCTTGTCCAGTTTCAAATTCGGGATGCACTTAAGTATGTCCAAGTGTCCGTCTGTCCAACTATATACTTTCTGAGGTAAAGCTTCTGCCGATTACAAGAAAGAAGAGATCAGGTACAAACTTGTAAAACAAAGCGTTAATGATTTAAAACGACAAAGGACACACCCACAACGCCCACTCACCTATGCTGTGTGTTTTACTTGTTATTCATAAAGTACAGTATACAGATCAAATAATCATCATCATACATCACTTTTATTCTGAAAAGAGAAAAATCTCAATCGCGCCCAGCCAATACGATATAAACTACGCAAATGCAGTTCTTCACTCTAGTTGTTTATTCTAATTCAGCAGATCTCAAATGCGAGACGTTTCCCTCTCGTGATACATTATTGAGCAAACTGCGTAAAATATTTTCTTAGTTTTTTTTTACGTTTATTTATTCTTAGAATTTTTCTTTTATTCTTATATGGTAGTAAGATAATGAAAGAATTTAATTTTTTCCTTTTTTTTTTTTTTACATTTACTTTTTACTCCCCCTTCCTGTTGTTGATTTTGTTTTATTGAACATTTTATATACATTACAATTATTTAAGTAAATCAATTGAAGAAGTTTTTGTTTGATTAATAATTTTTGTTTAACTTGTACCTCCGATTAACTCACACGTAAATTAAAGGTACTACAATAAACAGCAGTTTTTTGCGATATTTATGGACAAGAAGTTAGTTAAGAAATTACTCAATACTTAAAAAATAAAATGAAGAGAATAATAACTTTTTATAAAATAATTATATGATTCATTTGATAAAATTTCCATCTAAAATAAAAACAAAATTCAGTCAGCGCGAAAACTTTTGCAAATTAACTGAACTTTTGTAGTTGACCTTTAATTAATTATGTACAATTCTTCACACATGTACATAAAGTCAAACTTTCGTTGATATCCTTTTTTTCATCCAATTATACCATGAATAATTAACAATAACAAATAACGGTATTTTTTGGAGACGCAAAATTAATCAAATATAAATCGTACTGTAAACTTTTATGTAAGTTGTTATCGTCTGTGCAATATATTAGATAATGTTCGCATCTGTTTTTGCAATTCTGAATCCATTTTCGCTGTTTCCTCTTCAAATATGTGACGCATCGCGTTCAAATCGGGCAGTTGATTTGCTTTTATATTCAATATGTCGCCAAAAAATTGAGTCCATACATGTTTCTTAAGATAACGTGGCAGCTTTTGTTTAATATCCCATGATCCTGCTCGTTTTTGCAATTGCATATACTCGCCAAAGAGCATAACGTGCACGGTACCCGCTATGCAAAATAAATCGGTTTCATACGACCATGAGCGACCCTCTTGCATTTCAATGCAAGTGAATCCGTCCGTTTGTATGACCTTACGAAATTTAATTGTATCGCCACCGGGAAACAAAGTCATATCGATTGCACATCCAAAATCTATTAAACGCAGCGAGGGAAAGTGTAACTCCGTGCTAGGCACACGCATCAGTAGGAAATTATCTGGCTTAATGTCGGCATGGATGATTTTGTTTTGATGCAGATGATGAATAATGTTGCAGATTTGTGCTGAAAAATGCATAACAAGAGACTCATGCATTACTTTGGTGGTCGCTTGACGTATCTTATTATTAATGTCTAACAAAGAACCGTACGGTGAGAACTCTGTAGCTATAAGGCTGGCATTAGACGCTATGATAGCCGTCGATATGTCCATTAGGCCGGGCAAAACACTTGCGGACTTTATGCGCTTTAAAACCTTGAAAGAGAATACCAATCAGTAAGAATCAGTAATATTTTCTTAATAATAAAGGATGTTAATGCACTGTTAATGTATTCGTCTCAATTTTTTAAAATTCTAAACTAATTGATAACGAGTGCGTAAACGCGCGATTCAACCGCGTGCACTAACCTGATCACAAATATATATCTCCCATGTATTGGCGGGTTTTTGAAATTTCAAAGCCACTACCGAACCGGATGCAACGTCGGTTGCTTTATACACTGACCCATAAGATCCTCGGCCAATTTCTTTGTCTATGTGGAATTGTATACCATACGGCAAATTTAGTTGACGAGTATTCGCTATCTTAGGCAGAGGCGTATGTATAATCTTGTAATTGTCGTGAGCTTCTCCATCTGTACCGGGAAAGTCTAGTTTGGTTAAAAAAGCGCGACACAATTCACTATTAAATGGATCTATAGCTTCTTTGGCCATATGGCGTTCAATCGTCTCCAGAGCCCTCGCCAAGCGGGATTCTTTCGCCTCGGCATCATTTTGAGTGGCAAAATAGGAATTTTCTTGGTATGTGCTGATATCAGCAGCAACGCTGGATTGATGATTAAGACTTGTGTTAGTTATGCTCGAAACATCGCGGAAGTTCAGCCGTCCTACTGCATTACTCAGCGAGCAGTTGGAATTATCGAGAGCTACAGCACTCGAAAAGGAATAATTAGCATTATCATTAAATGTGGCATTATGTATGGAACGGTCGTAATTAATTTTTCGTTCATCAATTGTGGTGGAGTTGTCTACGTTGTTTGTCATTGTTGCAATTGTTGCACCATTTTCAGCTGAAGACGAATTACTGTTGCTGCTAACGATAATTGGGTATTTATTGGAAGCTCTTTTAATTTTCGCCTTTTGACGTTTGGCGCTAGTCTTTGGTGTAGAAGTGTGGCCTAGCAAATACGGATGGAAACTATGATGGCCGTTTCGTTTTAAGCTAGCATCCAAAGCAGGTACACTGGGGGACTCAACCTTTAGATGAAGAAATGAAATGACATATAACTTTTTCGGAAACTTTAGTAAAGAGAAATCTTATGTAAGACCTACCTCTGGTTGATAAATTCTTTCAATGGTATAAGCATTGGAGATGTCACCTGAACCTGCGGTGGGTCTCTCTTTTTTAAATTTAATTTTTATGGTTTTATTTTGAGATCCTTCCGTTTTAAAACTTATAGTGGAGGCTTCAATTTGATCTTCTAAATCGTCGGCGGTATTAATAACATCCGCACGATAACTTTGCTGATGGTAATTTTTATCAGACTCCTCTTCGGTCTCATTATTTTCGTCTTCTTCTGCGTCGTCTTCGGCGTCGTCCTCTTCCCCTTGCCCTTCTCGTTCGACTTCTTCTTCGTTATCATCATCATTTTCCTTTTGAACAATCTGTTGTAACCGTTTATGTTGCTCGTAGTTACTCGAATTGTGTGAATATTGCGATTGTGGCGGTGCCTGCTCTAACTGTAATTGTGTTTCATGCGAATTATGTTCTAGCAAGTGGTTGTTATTATTATTAATGTGATTTAATTCAACATAAGCTTGTGGGCTGTGAATGTATTTATGAGGTTCTACTTTGGCAGATTTAATGCATTCATTGCTTTGCTTCTCCACTTCTTGTTGGTGTTTGTTTTGTATATAACGTCTTGCTTTGATTTCTTCTGGACTGTATTCTACTCCCTCTCCTGCGGGATATACTAAACTTTTAGCGTAATGACAAAACCTTTGGGGATCGTAGGGTTCTTCTAAAAATAGTGCTGGCTGCCAAGTTTCGTCACTATTGCTGCAATAATTGGCAAATTTACGAGGCAGACGAACACACGACAAAGGATATTCATCCGCAATTTGCAATGGTTGCCGTTGCACCGAAGCTTCCAAAGCTCTTTCATACTGCTGCCGGGACATGGATGCAGTTGCAGCCGGCAATTGTTGTTCAACCGGCACACTATTATGTTGTTGCGCAACATGGGAATGCTTTTGCAGAGTTGTTTGGGTTTGAAGATGATTTGGATTTGATATATTTTGTGCGGTAGCCTCTGACGTGGCAGTACAGGCCAGAGTTTCTTGCATCTAAAAAATTTTAATATATACTTATTTAGCGTGAAATTTATTTGGAATCTAACTTAACTTACTGTTATTTGGGGAGTTTGCATTGATTGTTGTTGTATTTGAGCATGAGCAATTACTTGCTGCTGAAGCTGCTGTTGATGTATTTGATGTGGCTGCTGTAAGTGTGGTGAATAATGTGTCGAGGGTTGTGTTTGGTGATACAACTGTTGATTTTGCTGAATTATATGATTACCATGAATTTGCGTATGTTGTTGATTTTGCGGCGATGTGGCTGCTACTGCTCCTATTGGCTGTGCCTGTTGTTGATATGAGACTTGTTGACGGTATGGATTATGATTATGAGCTGTTTGCGGATGCATGGAGGCATGGCTACTAGCTGCTGCTTGTATATGCTGCACATGCTGCTGCTGCTGCTGTTGTTGTTGCTGTTGCTGTTGCTGTTGCTGGAGGTGGTAATGAACGACATGATGTTGCTGGGCATTTAAACTTTTCGTGTATATAAATTTACTATGAGCATGATGAAGCTCAGCATAAGGTTGGGCTTTTTCTTGGAAGGCTAGATTGTAAACTGCCTCCGCTTCTTTTAAAGCATTTATCGATTCATAGTAGCTAGCCCAACTAATATAAAAGGACGCCAATTGTCTACCTACACCGCGTTGATGCAATACTTGGTAGAAATGCAACGGATTACTTTGCATGTCAATATACTTTAACCACAAACGCACCATACGCACATCTTGTTTATAATAATCACTGTGTTCGTACAGAGTCAAACACCTTTCCAAGGTTTCGCGAAATTTGTTATCCGGATCGCCGTGACCGTGATTTTCATACCAGCATATATAATTCCACCAGTGGTCAAGCGGATCTGGCCCTTGGTACAGAGCGATAGCATTTTCCCACGCTTGCTTGTCTTTTAGAAAACTGTGTTGCATTTGTTCAGCTGACACCGTCGCTTGCTGCCGCATATAAGAGTTCATGGCAAGCGTTTTGGAAAATATTTTAAACCCAAACAGCACCTATGGAACGAACGTTGCTGTTGTTGATTAATTTAGAACATATGATTATGGACAAAAAGACAGTCGCTATGTCTTTACGGTCGTTTAATTTCAATGCACCCACAAAACTATAGAACTTGATAACCATTTTTTTTTACCATGGCTGCCAACGTTTCGTACTATTTGCTAGCTATGTTTGGGTATTTTCTGCAATTCGTAATCATCTATCAAAATTTCCCCCGAGTATGCTTTCAGAAAAAGATAAAATTAACAATTCTATAAAATTAAGAATTCATTTCTAAGATATCAAATTAATAATTTATTTATAAGAATTCAAGGCATTTGTAGGTGCTAAAATTAGCAATTTAACATTTAAGAATATAAAATAAAAATTTTTTTATTTATTTACCTTACTTTTTAGTAGTCGGAGATAGTAAGCCCCAAGATTTCTTTTAATGCACCAATATCGTCGCACGAATAGAAAAGTTAAGGTATTTGGGAGCGATGCTACAGCAGTATCAACATCGACAACTGAACTAGTGCCATTTCTATTAACATAATTATATCTATACACATTTTACAATTCTTTCTGTCGTCATTTCTCAGTCTATCTTCTTAATTCATCCATTTTCATAGGATTCATAGAACTCATGGAAGCGAAGAATTTATTCATGGAAAACATACCATTCTCTTGTCTTTGAATTTGAAACACGAAATATTTGGAAGAATCCTCAATGTTTTGTAGTAGTGGTTTGGTTCAGTGTTGTTTTTGTTTACATTTCTTTTACTATTTTAAACAAACGCTTAGGGATACCACATTAAACCTTTTTTATTCAACGCAGAGAATCGTCTGGAGGGTAATCGCGTCTGGCAAAAACGACTAAAGAGAATGCTAACTTTCAGCTACGTGAATACCGTCCTGCTGTTGATTTACTGAATTGCAGAAGAAGAAGAAGTACCAAAAAATATACAGGAAAACAAAGAACTCGACAAAGAACGTTTTTTAAGCGCCACAACGAATTATTTGCCGTTCCTTTGAGATTACTAATTACATATCATCTAGTTAACTTGATGTCAAAAAAATAATGGGAAATTTACCGTTTGCTTTTTTAAAATGCATTGCAAATCAACCATAGTTTTGTATTATGAAAGTAAAAGTCAACTCTTTAATTTTCACAAAGCATCTCAAGGCGAATTTATTCTTTATATCTTTTATTTCAATATGCAAAGGAAATACTGGTTTTTATCTCCCCACTTCTTCGCCTTATTTGCCAGACATCTAACGAACCGTTGACGATGTGGACAAAATAAGTTTGTCTTGATTTAGGAAATCAAAAGTTTGCTACTACAATCTTCATGCGGTCGTAAATCTTACGAGTAAAAATATTTATGAACGAATACACAAATCCTATAGGTACATGGTTTAACTGACCACGATTCCATTTAGCCTGTGCTTGCCTTTTCAGTTTCTAAAACGTAATTCTTTTTACGGGGTCTTACGGAAACAAATGCACGTTTCGTCTTCAATAAAGTATAGTAATTAAAAGGTATATATGATTGTCTAACACAAATTCGAATCGTGGTGTTTGTAGATCTCCCTATCAGCTTGAATTTCGCTAAAAATTAAGGGAATTCCGAATTAAAAATTCGTGTTCGTATACTCAGGTTCGAATTAGAATATTTTCATATAATTTTTTTTCGCTAGTTAGTCTGAAATACCTATGTTTTTAAACTATTTAAAAAGCGAGAATGTCTCAAATTGTAATTGTTGTAATGAATAGACACAAGTTTCATATTATCTAATATTATACTTTGCATCGCAATTAGAAAATTAAAATTAATAAGCCTTATTAAAGACAGAATAAAAGTTTGAATTACATCACATATACATTCTTATGAAAATATCATTTTTAATAATTTTAGTTTTCATGAAAATTAATCGATTTTCTAAGAAACTAATTTCTAAAGAAGGAGAAAACCAAATGCACATTCATGGCGCTATATAAGCTGAATATTTGCGAATGCAATAAAGGTTATAAATCAGTCGAGTTAGTCTTAAGAGAGTTGAAAGCGTGGCGACAGAGTCGACTCAAGTGATTTGAACTGTAATATTCGAACGGACAAATCCAGCACGAGAATTAAAGCATTGTAAACCCAAGTTCCCGTAAATAATATGTGAATAGATTTCATAATTTTGTAAATAAAACCTACTAAAGATGACAATTCAACGTTACGAATTTAATGTCAAAAGCAGTTCAAAAAATAAAGACAAATTATAAAAGACAGATTTACATTACACTGGTATCAGAAGTGGGATTGTGATTTATGGCGAAGAGGATAGTGAGATTAGAAGATCTAACAGCGAAACAATTTAAACAGGAGTTGAGAGAAGGGAATATACCCAGAGTTGATCCTAAGGCTAAAGTGAATAACTGGAAAAGAAAGGAGAGGACATTGCCGTATGCGAATTCCAACGGAATGCTGACGACGCTGGCGATGAAAAGTAGATTTATTGCAACAATTCCAAGCGCAAAAAGTCTTGGGCGATACCAAAGCGGAATACTCATGGCCACAACGCTTAGTGGGATCGGCAAGGTGCAGTGAATTTTAACCTGCTAAAACCGATTGAAAACGTTACTACAGATGTCTAAGGACGTCAACTAAAGAAGACCAACAAAGCGGTTAACAGACGTAAGCTCATTCTCTTTCATGACAGCGCTCAACCATTGGGATGCATTGTTACAGTTCCAATTAAAATTTCTGCCGCAACCAGCGTACTTTTTATACAAATCGTCTTCTCATTGGCATTTGTTCAGATCGATGTAGCATGGCTTGGCTGGCATACGGCTCCGTAAAATTGAAGAAGTGCGAAAATGGGTTAATGATTGAATCGCTGCCAAACCAATATAAGTTCTTTCGATACGACGTCGTTATGTTGTCAGAAATGTGGTAAAATATTGTAGAAAATAATGGAAAATATTTTGATTAAAATATACCTACCAATTTCTCGCAATAAATGCCTAAGTGAGGTTATGGATGTATGCATAACAAAATAATGTAAAGAGAAAGAAAAGAAGTAAATAAATAAAAGATTAATAAATAAAATTCAATATTGGCAAATTGGCTTTAAATATCGCGGGTGCCCAGAATATTTTTTAAATAAATTCTAATAATCCTGCATTTCTACTTTTTGTCGTTTCTAAAAATTTTTTCATCAATCCATACTCATTTGTCCCTTTTCATGTTTTATGTTAGCAACAGGTAAAAGCACCGGATATAATTATTTGATCTTATAATTTTTTCCAACATTTTGGCATTTCCTAACTCCATTAATTTTATCAAACATGTGATTTTGCACCGTTATACTACCTTGTACCTTGTCATACCCTTAAACATAAAGCTCGATAGCTCTTTTACTTTTCAGCTAAAAATTGATATTTTACACTCAACGTCGAGCAAACGCTTTTACCATAAAGGGGACCATCGACCCAAACTGCAAACTCTACATCAAGGTTGTTCGAACATGAGCACTCTGTAAAGCGGCCCCAGATTTGATGGCTTGAAAATGATCTTGGATCCAAAACTAAGATGCAGTTTTCATATTGAATTACGCGTCAATAAAGACAAATCGCGACTGGGCTTTGTAAAGAGGTTGTCAAAAGAATTTTCGTATGCCTTATGTTACTAGACGGTTATATAATGCTCTTGTTCAACCGATTTGTCGGCCGAATTCTCATTTGGAATTTTCTGCTTAAGAAATAGTTAACTGAATTTCCCACCATGGAAAAAGGCGCGACATGCTGGGAATTATCTTCATTGTAAAATTGATTGAAGTTCTAATAAATTTGCCGTTTTTACTGCAAGGAATCTCATTTAATGTGCCTGGTAGACTCACGAGAAACTATGAAGTGAAAACTAATATTTGTTTGTTTCACCTGTCGCTGAATTCTTACCATCTGTATTAAAATATGAAGATTATGAAAACTGCTTCCTACTTCGCGCGAATTCATGAATTTGATTATCGTTTATCACGGCTTTCTCCTTGCAGGAAAAACACCTATTATTCTCCTTCTTAATCATTGCTTTCGAATTTTACTGTACAATACCGAAATCTGTTGCGGCTATTCAGTTTCTTGATTGTAGAGAAATTTTTCAGGATTTGTAGCAGTGTCTATTGTTATACTGCACTGATCATATTCTTATTTAGTGTGTAGTTCTAAGATATTTTCTATCGGCTAATATATTATATGTTACTGATTAAATATGTTAAGGAAGTAATAGATTTCGCGAACTTCCTTCGGTAGGGCACAATCGCTGTTTCGAATACAGGTAGCATAAGTAAATTAACGGCAATACGGGGGCATATAAGGGAAATTTTCCATATATTGCGATGGGCTTTAGAAACGATGTGTGCTGGCATTTTTGAAACATGCGTCGGGAAAAATTGACAAAACGTGCCAGAATGCAATTGTACATATGTGTTTGTGTGTTTTGGCACAAACCAATTGGAAAGAAATGTCATTAAAGAAAGTAGAAATTTCAAAGCGTGGCAGCCCTTAATACACCAAAGAAAAAATAGGAAAATTTATTTTTCTTTTTCTCTAATTTTTTTGTTAATTTTAATAATTTTATTGAAAAAAAAAAAAAAAACAAAACTGGAGGTTTCAATTGTGCGTTACTTTAAATGTTGCTAATATCAAAAAGTAAAGACGAATGCGAAAGTAAAGTAAAAGAATGTATATAACCAATTAAAAGAAGGCTGAATCGAAAGAGTAAAGAGAAAACTAAATTTAACATTGTTTTTAAATTTCGTCACTATTTGTATAAATAAAAGTGAAAAAGCATTTATTTCAATAAATTATGGAGTTTTCTACCGATCCCTATGAATTGAAATTATACCAAATGTTTCAAAGTTGCGATACCAAACATTGCGGCTACTTAGATGAGGAATCGTTGCGTCGTTTATGTGGTCTATTAGAATTACACGATAAAGGAGCAGTGCTTATCGAAAATTTGGCATCTGAAGATAAGGCATCGCATGTGACTTTTGATAATTTCAAGGAAGCTTTACTTAATTTTTTGGGCACCGAACTAGATAGCAATCATGAAAATGAAGATTCCTTGCATAGCGACAAACAGATGGCATGCAGTTATCTTGACAATATTAATCAAAAAGAGAAAAAGAATAACGGTAAGACATAAATAAAATGATCATAGTGTTAGCAAGTACAATAAAAGATCGCTTTTAAATGACTTCAGAATGTATACATTTTTTTTTTTTGTTAGGCTGGAATTAGAATTCCAAATGCATTTATGAACTTACTTTCAGAACGATGTATACACATCTGCTTACGAACAGGGTCCTTAATTTTTCAAAAAAAATTTTTCTATTTCTTACAACAACCTCCGTACGAGGATTCCTTATCCTCTTATGTAATAAAAACTTAGCATTTTGAAATACCTGCGTTTATAGCTTCATAATTATGTTTTTTGTAAAGTTCCCTGTTATAGAACATTTGCTTTATACATTGTTGTGAAGTACGTACCTGAGATTGGAAAATCCCAGCTAATTCCTTTATCTGCAATTTTCTTTGCCTTTACTTACCTTAAAGGTGCTATCCTGAAGGTATTTGTTATTTTCGATTCAGTTGTAAATTTACACTCTTACGGATCACTTCAGGTATTAAGGCAAAGTAGAGAATATTAAAATTATATTTTTTTCAACACAATGGGTACGAAGACTTTTTATAATAAGGCAAAACGTTGCAAGTTGTTTTCTATAGATAGGCTTGCCAAACGGTTTGGTAAGTGTGTATTTAATTTTATATGATACTATAATGTTTGATTCTTTCACCTAAATATTCATACTTTTGCAGAACATTCCCTTGTTATAGCCGATGTTACGGAACCTTTTGTGAATAGCGAAGCGGAGATATCAGATCGTGAAGTTTCACCTAAATTAGTTGTAGGCTCGAAAAAATATGGTCGCCGTTCGAGGCCTCCAATACATCGTAATATTGAAAACATAACTGCTTCCGATACAGACGATGATTCTAATGATGATAAAAGTATCACTGCGCATCGTACTTGTTACAGTAATATTCAAGTGCAGCGATCTTCCTCACAGACTGATATACCAGGAATACGCAAGCATTTAACTGCCATTAGTTCGGAGAGTAAACTGAAACGATGTGCCTCTCTTCCCGCTCAGAAAAATCTCCAAAATAGAGCCAAAGTAACCGGTACCGCATCGAAAATGAACAAAAATACCCAAACTTCTGCGATGGAGAAACAACAGCATCTTACTAGCAGTGCCGAATCTTTAGGTAAGTAATTTTTGCTAACTCATTACTTAATATATGATTATTGAAATTTATATAAGATTTTCAAACAAAAGTAACTTACATTGAATATCATTCAGTGAAACAAGTTGTAATTTTATCGACATATGTCATTCTTCATTTTATTTGCCATACATATAGAATCTAGCTACTTCATCAGCTGCTTAGTTAACTCTTTGCATAGATTAGAGTATGATGTTTTCACACATATATAAAATCACTAACACATTGACGTTAATATATCGTACATAATTTGGCCCCCTTTTCTTCTCAGAGAGAGTTTCGTTTGCCGCGATGTGTTGTGATTACTTTCAGAGCATTGTCGCATAATTATGCGTTGTTATCTACTTATTGTTTTCAACCAACGCACCGTTTATGCATTCATGTCAAACAAACTGTTTGGTTTTAGTTACATTTATGACTTCTTTCTCTAAACATTTCACTTCAACATTTAATAGGTTTGCAAACTCTTTCATCTGCCATGCACGCTGTTTGGAATACATTTGAATGGGAGTTGAACTTCAACCACCTAAAATATGGAAATTTGGCTAAAGGTTTGTGTGCCAACAAAACTCAACTAAAAAAATATTGTTTGTTTTTTTTTTGAATATTAATTGATTCGATTAAATGGACAAAAGGCTGGTGGTATATATTTGCACGCTCTTTAGAGTGGCTAGCGGTAGATTAATGTGTCAAATGACTCAAATGAAAAATAGCACCAATTGCGCATACCTGCTAACCTCATAACCAGCACTTAGAAACAAAAATCCTTTTTACTACACCATTATTTAAAATGTCGTTGTTTACTATTTGTATTCTCATTTCAATTTTTTTTTTTTTTTTTGAGGAGAAGAACTTTTCATTATCATAAACATATTTCTATTTCATGTAGAGACTCCTGCTCTTATGGAGACTTTACCCGTTCAGAGCGTTTTGAATTTATGGGAACGTGCCCAAATACCCAACGGTCGAAGTATGCTTTTAGCTTTGGGTTTCGATGACAACGAGATAAATTTAGCTCAACTTGGAAAAGTTATGGAAGATGAAATGCGAATTTTGGATGAAGAACCTCAAATTACTTTAATGAAAGCTTCTTTGGTGCTGCAAACAGTTGAACTCAATTCGCTTAGGCAAACGGCTCGTCAACTTTATGATGAAAATACAAAATTGCGTACAGACAACAAAGATGCAAACAAACGTATAGCTATCTTTACGGCGGAAATTGATGAAAGACACGCTTCCTTGGAAGAGGCAACCAAAAAAGAGGTAAACTTTATAAAAGTCATTTCAACAAGCACGTTACATTGAATGCTTTCATGCCAGCTTGGAATCAACCAATCGGTATTTCGAATAATGGCTTATCTTCGAATAGAAAAACCTAATTACTCTCAAAAATTTAAATATCGCAAGCATTTATTTTCAGTTACATGTAATTAACTCTTGTTGTTCATTAAAATGAAAATCGATTTCAAAAAAAATTATTTAATATCTATTTACTATTTTTTTTTTTTTTTTTTATTAAAGATACGTTTACTGGAACAAAAAAATGGGGCCGTAGTCAGAGATTTAACATCACGTATGGCAGCGGATCGTGAGAATTGGTCCAATTTGAATAGTCGTCTAGAGGCGCGTATCAAGTTATTTGAGCAGAACGAAATTAAGTTAAAAACCGAACTGGAATTAGTCCATAAAGAGAATGAAGATTTTGAGGGGGAGCATCAGATAATGCAAAAGCAGTTAGCCGAATTGTTGGAAAAGAATATTAATTTAAATCGCGAACTTAGCGATTTAGAAGAAAAAACACACAAAGGTAACCGACAGCCAAATTCCGAGAAAATCGCAAATGATGAAGAACTTTTGCGACTCGTTGAAAAAGTAACGAATCTTCAGATAGAAAATACTAATTTACGGGATAAAAATGATGAACTCTTAGTCGAAGTGGAAGCATTAAATTTGGAACTGAATAAACTAAAATCAAAATGTAAAAAATCATCAGCCGTTGAAGAAATAAGTAGTGAAGAAAATGAGATGAGTTCGTTGAATACGGCGACAAAGAGACGTGGCGATTCTCCAACGAAAACTAGACTTATTGAAGAGAGTCCCCGTTTACGCAAGTTACGCAAGTGCACGAACGATATTAATTTAAGTAATACCTGCAGCGAGAACAGCGACACAAGTGGCGAATGGATGGCTTTGAATTCAGAACTTCATCATTCTCAAAGCAAATTTACCACGGAACAAGAGGAGGTGGAAAGTCTCAAGAAAATAATCGCAGAGTTAGAGGAATTATTAAAGCAAGCACAAGAATTGTCCAGTCAACAATCGAACTCGTCGTTAACGCTGCCACCTGAAGAGCGTTGCCGTGAATTAGAAACCAGTTTAGAGCAAATGCAACGAGCTTATGAAGACTGCGAAGACTATTGGCAGGCCAAGTTGGGCGATGAGAGAGCTCTTTTCGAAAAGGAACGTCAAATATACGAAGAAGAACAGCAAGAAAGCGATAAAAAGTTTACAGAGTTAATGGAGAAAGTACGCGAATATGAAGAACAATTTAGTAAAGATGGTCGCCTATCGCCCATCGAAGAGAAATGTCAACTGGAGCAACAATATGCCGATTTGGAAATTGAAATGGAATCGTTAAAAGAAAATAATTGCAAAATGCTGGAAGAAAAATCGAAGGAAATTGAGACTTTACAACATGAAATAGAAGATTTACGTCTTCGGCTGGGCGAAAGTGAAGAAATACTTACAGGAGCGTCGGAGTTAAATGCTGAAGCTATAAATAACAAAAGTAATTTTACGAAGACTACTAGTCCAGCCAGTTCGCCAATAAGTTATTTATGGCATCAGAGTACCATACAAGAACCTTCGAAAACCTTCCATACTTTAGAAAAAACAATGCCAGCTATCATATCAATGTCAGTAATAAATAATGATCAGCTTATACGGTGAGTAATCAATAAAATTCAGCAGAATTAGTAATAGGTTATAAGTAAAAGAAGAAATCTGTCTATATTCGCCGTTTAAGGCGAATCGCTGGGATTCAATATTTTGAAGAAATTTGAGAAAATAGTAAAAGCGTTTATTCATAGCATGTCGAGTAACACGAATAAATAACTCATTTCGAAGTACTAGCCTACAAATTAAAGTCAATTGTCAATATTGCTTTCCTCCTCGTCTGTGCTGTCAAACTTTGTTTCCTAAAATTTTGCTTACATATGGCAAATTTGCACTTTGTGATCATATTTACGGACAGACAGACTGAGCCAAATTGATTATAAATGTCACATTGATCACGAATGTTCGAATGGGAAAATTGTTTTACGAGTCATTCACTAGCCGAGACTATAAGAAATGTTGCTGCATTTTTAATCTGAGTTAAGCAATACATAATTGCTTATACGCTTTGCATGTTCTAGTTCGCCATAATCACTTCAACATTTCAACGGCTTTTAAGTTATTTAATGGGCTTAAATTGTACATACATAAGTAAATGAATACAATGCGACAAGAAAATCGGTTTTTTTTTAAATTTTTTTTCTTTTTTTAACAACTATTACTGCTAATACTGTAAATTCTAAAATTCTAACTTATATTTAGTAAATGATTGTACTGCGTGTAGACGATTTTTTGTAAATAAAATATACCTCTTCACTTTACTAATGTTTGCTAAAGCGGAGAATTCACTATCGAAATAGCGCGATTGTTTTGCCTTTTTGCATTTGGCTTAAGGCCTCGTTCGTAGTACGCATATCGTACGTAGGGACGGATTTATATGTTTTCATAAAATAAATAAGACTATTTAAATGTTATTAAAATATTTTTTTCATTTGCCGTTTGTGTCTGCTTGGTAGAAACATTGTAAAATACGAGTGCGGTTTCGAATTCTTCAATAGTTCGTGCTCTCCGAAGAAATCATAAAAAAAATCGAGCGCCTCTTTTGGACAGATCGTACTTCGCATATAAACGAGTTTAAGTCAAATTTAATCGATAATTTGACTTAAATTTGCCTTCATTTTGAGTGAATTCTGTCTTCAATTCCGAAAGAATTTCTTTAACTCATTCGCAAGCCATTTCTGTGTAGATCATACGCGACATTTTCTAGTTCGGCGGTAGTTTCCCAAATTTTGGTGCTTTCCCATAGCTATTTTTTAATAACATATCAAATTTCAAATAGTTTGGCTCGCGTGAAAGGGCATTTCCATAAACATCTACGAGATGTCGTTGGAATTTTTTGTTTGGGCGCAGCAAAGCCACGATTTTGACGATTATTCCATAGTCGATATATCAAATTTTTTGATAAACATAGTTCTGGAACCTATAGTCGAACCTGTTTTGTTCGTTTAGCTCATTTCAAACGGTTTTTGTAAAGATTCATTAAGTGTCCAATAAAATATTTTAAATTTCCTGGTTTGGACGGAAGAGGCTTCCAAGTTCAATCATATCTTAATTCGAACTAATTAATAGCATGGGCGTTTACAGAGTTCTATTAAGGGAGAAGGTACGTGTCTTTGATAAGCAGCTTCGTATTTGTATTCACACTCTTCAGGAGTGAAAAAATAATTTAAGCGTGCTTTGGACGTTGTGTCTTATGTTTTCATAAAAAATAAAATGTAAAATTTTTCAGAAACACTGTCCTCACTACATCTGAAACAACGATTTTTAGTACACCACCTACTGTTAGTAACGCCTCACAATCGCCCACTGAAAAACTGAATAATGATTCAAAAACTCAATCAGTACAATCGGAAGCTGGTGATGTGGCCGATTGTGAAACATCTTCCTCATCAGCGTCGGTTAAAAGTTTCGAAACACACAGTGTACATTTGACAAATAATGAACAACAACAACATAGTATTACACATGAACAAATCAATATTAGAAATAATAGCAGCACAAAGCATAATAATAGTTCATCTAGTCCCAGCCCAAACAGCATAAAAGAGGAATTGAAACGTTTAAAATACTTTGAATTATCATTGCGCGAGCAAATCAAGGATTTATCCCTACAACGCGATGGTTTGGTTATGGAATTGCAACAACTGCAAGAAGCTAAGCCAGTGTTAGAGAAAGCCTATGCGGTAGGTATTTTCACTTTAATAGTAAAATGCAAAAAAATTTAAATTTGACAACAATTTATTTCTCTTGCAGCGAACCGCTCATCCGTCACTGATACAAAGAGTCAATCAGTTAGAGCTGAAAAATCGTCATTTGCAAAACGTTATCAAACAACAGCAACAGTACACTGAATCGCTAATGCAACGTAAGATTTTTACTGTACTCTTTACTTATTATTCTTTCACTACTTACTTACATTTTTCGATCACGATTTCGTCATTCCGCTGGCGATAATAAAAAATATACTTCATAGAAGATAGTTTCGAAAAGATATCGAAAATAATGAAGTTAATAATCAGTTCGATGTCTATATCAGGTAGTTTTTCTAGCTAATTTTTAAGAAGATAAAGTAGATATTAAGGGATGCGAGGCAATTTTTGCTAAAAATAGTCTAGTCTCGGAAATATGCATTCGTAGCGGCCAGGCAAGCTTAGTAAACCCGACTTCGTTGACTTTTCGTGTTAATACATGCAACGTTGTTGCCCATATAAGTGCTCGTTTTTCGTAGGAATCCCCAAAAACCTGGTATCGACTGTTTTGCGGGCCAAAGTCCATCATAAAATTTAAATAATGTAACCTTGCGGTTATAAAAAGCCCCATTTTCTGTCGGTACATAATATGTTTAGAACGTGTACTATTTGATAATGAAGTTGCAACAGTGGCCAGAGAAGTTGACCATTTCAGAAATGTTGAGAAAGTTATTCTCTTCTTTTCAAATTTTATTTGATTGAAATTCGATCTCGCAATTAGTCACTTAACGCTTTCGAATGCAAGGTAAACGCCAGCGATATCAAATGAAGTCATTCGACGAAATAACTGAACTCACTTTCACTCTATGTAAATGCCTTTATTAGCTGAAAACTTATGTAGACTCAACTGGGAAAGATATTAATTAGAAAGCAGTGATTGATTTATGGACTTTCTTTTATCATAACAGAATCATGGCGTCAACATCAAATTGAACTGAACGATTTACATGGCCGTTTAGAGGCGCAAGGAGCTTTAATAGCTGAACAAGTGCAGCGTTTACAAAACGCTGATTTACTCGTTAAAGATTTGTATGTGGAAAATTCACATTTAACTGCTACTGTACAGAGACTCGAGCAACAACGATATCGTGTCAATTTTATGCAGCAACAACAATCCGCACAACGGCCCAGTTGCTCAGGTTTACCAGGAATGCCTTAAGTATATTAAAAAAAAAAAAAAAAAAAAAAAAAAAAAACACAATAACAAACACAACAATACGTCAACAATCGTCTTATCTATTCATAATTATGGGAATACGGAAACTACTTCACATCGACACTATGTAAAATTATTTGTTAAACATAATATCAAACCCTAGTACGTTTAAGCACAATAATCGAAGGTAAGAATTTTATTCTATTTATTTTTTTTTTCATTAGCACAAAAGTAAGAGATATTTTAAAAGATTTCATCAAGAGATTAATAAAAAAAAGTGCAGTTGGGTATATACACCATAGTATACATATAAATATATATACATACACTATATGTGTATATTTATATACATATATATTAAAGTATATTTATTATATATATAAACGGTAAACATTTCGTCAGCTTTTTCTTTTGTATATTCTTAATGCAAATTAAAAGGTATCTATTTTTTTTTTTTTTTATTTCTATTTTATTTAGCAAGCTTCTTATTCAATGTTTTTATAATCTTTGTTATTTTAAATGTATTAAACAAACGAAGACAAGTTTGTGGATTAAAAGTAAAAAAAAAAGACATTCAACTCTCTAAGAGTGATGTGAAGAAAACTTTCACATAACTTCTTTTAGTGCTTCATTAGCACATAAAATGAAAAAAATAAATAAATTAAAAAACACATTAAGACTTCCGTAAAACGAAATTCCTAAACAAGAAAAACGTAATAAAAAATTTTTAATGCTTAACAATAACCAAATAAAGAAAGTTACCTGTTCTAAACAATGAAATATGAAAAACATTTACCGAAAGCAGTTTATTTGTTTTTAACAGCAGTTTATCTATCTATTTGTTCATAACGACATTTTTTTTTTTCTTTACATATATTTAGCATGAAAATCCTTGGAAGAGCGGATAAACTTTTTCCGTTAACATGTTTTCTATGAAAAAAACGAAAATAAGTTCGAAAGGAGCTAAATTTAAAAAAAAAAAAAAAAAAACGCACAACGATTGTTGAGAAAGAAATAATTTCATTTAGAGACGAAAAACAAAAAATTACATATTCATTTCAAACAAGAATTTAACTTAAGGACACGTTGTAAGTTGCATAAATAAGAAATTATTACCATTTGTCTGTGAAAATGTGGTTTACATTTTTTGTTTTCTTGATTTCTCCCTATCATCGCATGATGTTCCCATTAATTAGAACGATTGAAGACGCGGCCATCCTTACGATATAGATTCGACATCATAAAATATTATCCTTTGCATTAGCATGTCATGCATAAATTATGATAGATATGAATGTTATTGCTGCAATTTCTGGACTTTCCTTACTATCGGTCAAGTTCTGGAAACAACCTAAGTATTATGTTAAACCGACCTCTAACAACCTGGTAGTCCTTCAAATATAAGCGCATTTTAAAATACGTTGTCATCACTAATTATGAAGTGATGTTTGCCTATATTTGGAATTTCTTCATTCCAATTTAAAGGAGTGGTAGACTACAGTTTTTCGTAGGAAAATTTTCTTAGGACTTTCCTCTTATACATGGTACATGGTAAGTGCTTTACTAAACATGTCCGCCCGGCTGTATGTCTTGTCTTCTTGTCCTCACGAAGACTTGAGATAGATCCACCTTTTATTATACCGACGGATTCAGAACCAAATTCTGAAGCATGCCTGCCCGTCTTGTTTTCTTATGTTCACATCTACAGGCTACAATTTTTGAGGCATTTTATTGAAATGTGGTACATCTACGTGTCTAGACCACGTATCAGACTACTTTTTGAATACGGCTCATTTCGAAAAGCATATGAATACCTGTTAGGATGAAATGAAAGAAAGAAATATAAACTAGGGTTAAAGCATCTTACTTTTCTTATTCAACTTTTTTCTTTTATTTTATAGAAATGTTTATCACATTTTCGAAGCAATGTAATATTTTCTACTCCTTACTTCTATTGATCGTATATTTTTTAATTACTTTTTCTTTATTTTAAATCTATTTTATAATCTAGAAGTTATTTTAACTACCAAAGGGCAAAAGTTAGTTTTATCAATACATTGATGACGATATCCACTAAAAAGCCAATATGCTAATGTAAATTAAAAATAACAGAAGCGGATTACCTTCTCGCGGCATTAATCAGTATTAGTAACGAGTTATTATACGCAGATCGCAATCTGAAATCGATTCTAATTCAAATAATTAAATTGAATCATGAGACTTGCGAATTTGATCCATTTTCGGTCGTTAGAAGAGTGTCTTTAAGATATTGCGAAAGGTCCTACTTTTGAAGCATTGTTTAATTAATAAAAATTATAGGAAATATTCACAATATCGTGCGCTTCAAATATGTGTAATTTAGAACGCAGCGCTCTGTATTATTAGATCTTGGGTAGTAAACATCCGGGATTCGTCGGATTGAACTTTTCTTACTTAAAGTGTTTGCCATTATTTTTTTTCTAGCGGTAATAACTTTATATATAACTTTATATACATCCAGCCTTTTTTTTACACTTTGTCTTTTTCGACCCGATCGTGACGGTTCACCAACACGAACCTAGCGTGAATCCCAAAAAAAACTACTTTTTTATTTCTAATTTTGACTTTGTTATGGGCTTGGTCTACTACGGCGAGTACCCAAATTTTATGATCACTTTTGTTTTTTTCTTACTGTAGCTCAACAGCATTTCGTTATTCAGTATTTATTTTACGCTAGAATGTTCAGTTCATAGGACGCAATAAATAATTCAATAAAGTTCGAAGAGTTGCTGCTCATTTGTTGATGATACCTCCCGTAATAAAAATGCAAGCTTGTTATCAAGTACTCATGAACAGTTTCGAAATTGAATTTTATTCCTAATTTTAATTATAATTTTTATATATTGTGCTTATAGATTGAATTTTCATTGCACACTAATTTTAATTTTTTTTCGTAATAAAAGTGAATTGTTTTTGTTTTATAAATATGTAATATGGGTTTCAATATTTATCCTTTTCGCACGTTTTTTTGGAAAAAATATTTAAGGTTTTTTCATCTTACACGATTTTTTAAAATTGTGGAACATATCACCAAATTTACCATATGTCGCTTGCATTTTTTTTACACGATTTTTTTCGCACGGTTTTCTAAGGAACGTATCTACCGTGTAAAAAAGGATTGGGTGTATTCTTTTTGCATTTTTATATTATGACTTTGAAAAGAATGAAAGTTTTGCTTGTCTTCACTCCTCTTACTCTTCATAGAAAAAAAAAGAAGAGAGCATAACAAGATTTCATTTCTTCTCTTTAAAAAAAAAATAGTTTTTTTTTGCTTGTGTCATATTTGAAAAACTCACGACGCTTTGCTATGCACTTAGTGGGATCGGCAAGGTATAGTAAATTACGGCCTACTAAAACCGTTTGAAAATGTTACTACAGATGTCTAAAGACGTCAACTGAACCCATTGAACGATGTAAAGAAGACCAACAAAACGTTTAACATACGTAAGCTCATTCTCTTTCATGGCAGCGCTCAACCACTAGGACACATTGTTGCAGTTCCAATTAAAATTTCTGCCGCAACCAGCATACTTGTTATACATATCGTCTTCTCATTGCCATTTGTTCAGATCGATGCAGCGTGGCTTGGCTGGCGTACGGCTTCGTAAAATTGAAGAAGTGCGAAAATGGGTTAATGATTGAATCGCTGCCAAACCAATATAAGTTCTTTCGACACGACGTCGTTATGTTGTCAGAAATGTGGTAAAATATTGTAGAAAATAATGGAAAATATTTTGATTAATATATACCCACCAATTTCTCTCAATAAATGCCTATATGAGTTGTTTTTGTGTTGGTAACAGGTGAAAGCACCGGAAATAATTATTTGATTTTATCATGTTTTCCAACATTTTGGCATTTCTCAAGTCCATTAATTTTATCATTCTTTAATTTTTTTTATCAATTTTATATACATATCCTTCTAAATATGCAGATAAATTTAAATCCTTAAATCTTTTTTGAAACTTTATTTTAAAATATATTTAAATATAATTAATTTTTGTTAATTTTTTTACTTTATTTTGTATACATGCGGTACGACGCAGAAAAGTCTAATGTCTTTAATATTTTATTCTTCTTTTTTTTATTTTATTTCTTAGTATATTAATGTAAAATTTCTAACTTAATATTTTTTTTTTTTTTTTTATCAAGTTTATTTTTTGTTATATCTGTTACAACATTTTTAATTAAAATCTTAATGTAAAAGTATATCAATTATTTATTATTATTTTATCTATAGCGTTTTTAAACTATTTAATATGCTCCATAGAGCGAATGTTAAATAAATCTTAAAAAAATCTGTAATTGATTATCTGAAGAAATGTTGAATTTGAAATCGGAGTTAAATAAAGTTTGAAAAAATTTATTAAAAATACTTTTTTTCTCTTTTATTGTTCACTCATTTCAATGGTTTTCATCTCGTCCTGCGAAGGGCAAGGAAATTAACATGCCTAGGACACGTTTCCTGCGCGCAATGAGAAAAAAAATATATATTATTGACTATCAAGTAGAGAATGCATCATTATTATCTTACAATATGGATCCGGATGATTGCCTTGAAGTTGTCGGCGCCTTCTTAGAACGACACGCTCCGCTAGCATCTCGAAATTGATTTGAACGGCATAACCGCTTAGTAACTTTTATTGGTTGTCGTTTGAGTAATTTAATTTTATATAGTTTAGCATTTTTCATTCCTCTCTCATCTATCATATCTGCCTCTCTAGCTTGTAAAATTCCAGATGCATCTCTCGTTACATAAGCATGTGTTTGATGTAGTGGTTCTGATGTAGAATAAGAAGGTTCTACTTTATTAAGCCATCTTAAGGTTTCGAGAGTGCTTGAAGAAAATGTAGCGTTCGTAACCCTAACCGTTTGATTATCGAAAACATCAGCTTCGGTATTATTGTTTTTTGGTTGTAATGTTGAGATCTCATTATCAATATTTCTTATAGTCGTAGTAAAGGCTTCCGCTGCACTACTTATCGCAGTAGTAGTGGTAGTGGTAGTAGTAGTAGCAGTTTTATTTGCACTGAGATTTAATGTTAAAGGTTTAATGGTCAAATCCTCTTCGTCGTAATAATAGTCTCCATCATCGTTATTCTACGTTTTTGTTTTGTTGTAAATTTTACACATTATTACTTTATATACCTAATAAATGTATAATACATAAGCTTATATACTTTGTATGCTTACATCGACTATCTCGTTTTGGTCCATTTCAATTATAGCCACATCCTTAATTATTATGTGTATGTTATATTTGCCACTTTGTCTTTGATCGTATAAAACACGGCCATTGACAGTGGACTCATCTTCAACCGGTTCCGTTTGATCATCTGATAATGGTTTTGCCAAAGAAAATGCAAGTATCCTACAAACCAGTCCTATGTAAAGCAATTTCATTTTTACTTGTAATTCTATTTTCTATAGTTGTACGTTGCGCTTGCGTGTTATCCACTTGTTAGCTACGCAAAGACTAAATAGGTTATTTGTTGGGTTGCTCGAATTATTGCGAAAATCATTTGATTGTCGTTGTTGCTTCTGCTGGTGCGGTCGCTGTCGATTCAAAGGTTGATATCTGCTACCAGTAGCGCTGCCATCGGTGTTGTTGTTGTTGCAAGTATTTTGATATGAATTTTGCTGTTTATGACCGTAATGACCGCCTCCATAATTAGTGCGTTCGTAATTTCCAACGCTACCGTTGCGCCTTGTGCCAGTGTTCTTATTAAAAAATTGATTTGTTTGCTGTCCTTGATGTTGATTTGTTTGTTATCCTTGATAATGACATATGTGTTGTCCTTGATGTTGATAGCCTTGTTGTCGATAATTGCTGTAATTTTGGCGTTCTCCTTTCCCTTCATTTCTATATTCGCCGCCTAGACAGTGGTTAAGCAATCTGTGCCCACCTTGACTTACGTAGGCCTGTGGCAAATTACGATTAAAGCCAATCTTAGGCCGATAATTAGCATCTCTCGATTCCGGAGCCAGAACGTTGGGCGGATCAATCACTTCTGGTAGTCTAATGGCGTGAAAATAAAAATTTCAAAATCTAATCATTAATCTTAATCACAAAATGCTACAGTTTAGACGTTGTTCGTAATCTGTTTGGCCGCTTGATCTACCGCATGAATGTGCTTCTAATAATTCCCTCCTTAAAATAATAATTAAGACAAAAATCATATGCTACAGTTGCTTAGAGATCAATATCCTCTGTATTTGTTATTATAACGATTATTGGGTTAATTTTATTGCTTAACTAATTCTAAAGTTCTGATCTGGTATACACCCTTTAACGGATACATTAAATTTATCGTACCATCTGCAAAGTTAATCAGCACATGATTGACGAACCGTTGATTCAGGAACTTTCAAATAAAAGAAGCAAAAATTCAGAATTCTTCTGGGTGATAAATAATTGCGGGGTAAACCGGCAATCCATTCTTCTCAATAACTCAATAGCTACGTCCCCTATTGGTGCAACATGGTGGCGGCCAAAAAGAAGCAAGCAAAACGAAAGGGATAAGGGGGATGGCGGATGCAGCCTAGCAGGTGTGTGCTAATTGATAAGTGTTATGCCAATTGAGCACTTACTACGACCAAAGGTAGCTCTACGCACTTGAATTTTGAACGCGTGAATACTGAGTTGTTGCTGGTACTATCGCTATTCTTATCTACTCTATTTGTATTTTGCAATACAATGCCTTCTGGTTTTTCAAATCTTTCGAATGACAGTTAAATTGTTTCACAATAATATTAAACTTGAATTCATTGGAATCATAACTCCATGCGTGAAATAAGTTGCACTTTGGCGCAAATATTTTGCTGAAAACGTCGTAGCATTAGTAAAATCGATTCTAAGGACGGTTATATCTTCCATAAGATGATACCAATATTGCAATTAATGCAAGCGTTTCTTTTATATATATACATATTTCAAATTGTTTAGAATGGCTGCGTCTTACAGAAGTAATTGCATAAGCCCGGTTAACTAATTTATATATGACATACGAAATCTCGCTACGCTATTAGAGTCTTATTGCATGATTACAACCATTGTTTTATCCTGTCTTAGGGGTAAGAAATTTTTTTCAGCTACGAACCAAAATTTTAATTTTCATACCACAGCGAAGCCCAGAACAACGTCCACCTGTTATTAAAACTTCGGCATTGTATGTCAATTTCCCTTCTACTTAAATCGTTCCATGAATAAAAACACATGTAATGAACAAAAACAAGTAACAAAGTTATTTTCGGTGGGGGCCGAATCTCGCCTACCCACCATTCTGCTTTTCGCGTTCTACTCTCCAAGTTCTTTTATATGACACCCATATCGCTGGTATTATTAAGAAAGAATTACTCGCGGTGTCTACCACATTTATTTTACAATTAACCCACTTTTATTCCTTAATTTGTTAATCATGCTGCAGCTCGAAATCGAGCGATTCCGATAGCTTTTGAAATGAGTCTTGTGTTCAATAATTTTAACCAAATTTCGTTTTAGTCAACATAAGCGAGTTTTTTTATGCAAATCAATGAGCCCATGTATGACTCCAAATTTTCTCTGGACAGTATAAATTTACATCTTGGAGTGATTTGTGATTTATTATTATTATTATTATAATTTTAGACTAATGAAATAAATTCTTAGACTAAAAAAAAAGACATTGAGCACTAGGCTATCGGCTCTAATTTAAATAAATGGATATTAAATAATGGGCTTAGTAGTATTAAAAAAGTAATATATTGAATTGATATTCTGTTCTGAAGCTGATTGTAGAATGTCCAAAGGGTTAATCTTTCCAAATGCAATACCTCTAGCCAAGCAAATGTTAAGGCAGTCGCAGAGAATGTGCTTTATGGTGAGAGTTTGTCCACAACTGATTGGGGAGGAAGACTTCTTCAAGATCCATTGGTGAGTTGCAATTGTATGACCAAGGCGAATTCTCGAAAATGTTTGGATCATCATTTTCTCAACATTAGTTGGATATAAAGGTGGAGTTAATTGAGGGTTAATGGAAGAGTAGTTGATGATGGTATTGTAAATTTTCTTCTGCAATTTTCTCTTTAACTTTTCTTTCAATATATCTTTGAAGATCCAACTTTTCCATGACATCATCCATAATTAGAGGAGATTTGTGATTTAAAACTTGCTTTTGTCTCTAGCATTTAATTTCTATTTATCTATCATGCACAGAAAAGTTCTGGTTAAAAAAAAAGGGAGAAGTACTTATCTTTTATCGAGAGATGAGAAATTATCCTCTTACGGGGGAACTTAAACTTTGAATACTTGACATACACATTTTACTTTTCTCTCGGGCTAAATTAATTACAATAACAGTAATAAAAGTACAATAAGACTCGCCGCTAGACTTAATGAATCTTACAAGCTTCTCTTCGGAAAGTATTATCGTTTAGTGAAATCTATAACGGTTTTTTACTATCGATAACAAATTCGATTAATAATGATGTCTTTCTCTCTTCGTGTTCCTCTTAGTTAACATTCGATCAGCTGTTTATTTATTATTCTGTTTCCTCTTTTGACATTCAGATTGAACAGTTGTATATTTGTGTTTGTTCTACTTGTTCTACTCATGAATTAAAACAGAATAAAATACTAGGTAACGTACGAACTGAACGAATTAAATCAAACCTAAAAGCGGAAATTATAAGAATAAAAATGTTAAGAACGAAAACGTACAAACGTTTTTTTGCTTAGAAAAACCAATCCATTAAGATATTTATTTTGTGTTTATAATCAATAAAAAAAAAAAAAACAACTCGTACCGTCTGTTGTTTTGTAAAAATAACAAAAGAAAAAATCCAATAATGTGTGGTAAAAAAGTATTGTTGCAAAAGTATTTTGGTTTGTTTGCGGTTGTAATGCTTTGTGTCCTCTTGTCCGTCAAAGCTGATATTACAACTGAGACCCCATCTTCTGGGATTCTTGTTCGTAATGTTAATTCTGTTAAAATGGATTCGCTAAGCATTTGTCCAGATATGTTGCATTATGTGTTTGAAGATTCCATGCCTCAAGAAGAATTAAAAGCAGGTACTTTCGAGAAGTACCCTTCAACAGATGATGAAAATATACCAGAAGAGCTGGATCTTAGATCATGCGTTGAGGCTTGTTGTGAAAAGAATAAAAACAATACATGTAATGTAGTAGTCTTCGGGTCCAAACAGAAGTGTTATCATGTGCGTTGCGTCACCAATGAAGCCTGTTTGCCGAAAGAACGCAATACCAATGAACGTACAATTCCCAATGAGCGCTTGCAAATGGTTTTGGTAAATCCAGTGAAACGGTCTGATGTTGATTCTGAGAGAATGACGTGGCTAGACACACTAAAGGCTTCGAAAGCCCTTAATGAACTAATACCGCTGGAGGACTTGGCTGAGCATGAGAATATGAATGCTTTGAATTTTTGGAAACGACCGCGCAAATATCAGTATTTAGCTCGGAACTCAGCAGAAGCTGCTCCAAGTTACGACGATGATGAACTCGCTTTGTCCACTGAAAAGAGAATGAAACAGTTCATGATGTCTGGTTTAGATGGTAACGGTGGAATTTTGGGGAATGGTTTAACCTATTTTAGGGGCAACACGCCACCGGAACCGCAAGGATCACAGTACATAACTTGTAATTCGGACATATCAGGAGAAAACAAATGTCCATTAAATGAAGAATGTGTTTCAGTACACATTGAGAGAAGTATGGGTATTTGTAAATGTATACATGGTTTTCGGCGTAACCATTTGCGTGCTTGTGTTCCCGATAATTTGGATTACCCTTTGGATGAATCGGGCGTTGCCCATAATATAATGCTGACGTCAGCGTCTACATATGAAAACGACCCTTTAAAAAAGTTTAGTTCCAAGACGACGGCGGAAAGTGAGGGTACTAAGAAACTTATGGTTTCGGTTGTATCAAAAGAGGTACGTTTACCGGAGAAAGAAGTAACCTTGGCGGCGTTTACAGTACCTGATGAACAATCGAGTAATACAAAATACAAATACCTATGGTCACTAATAAATCAACCAAAAAGTCCAATGAATGGCACCATTTCGGATCAGAGTCAGTCAAAAGTGAAGTTATCAAATCTTTCTGAAGGTTTATACACGTTTAAAGTTACTGTAAACGGAACGAATGGCACTTACGGTGAAGCCATGGCCAATGTTACTGTATTGCCAGAAAAACGTATTAATCGTGTACCTCAGGTTGTAATAACCCCTCGAGAACAAACTATAAGACAACCAACGACAAACGCTGTATTGGATGGCAGCACTAGCACCGATGATGACAAAATTGTATCTTGGCATTGGGAAGTGGTTTCCGGACCAATTGGATATCAACCAAAATTACCAGACGTTAATACGTTGCAATTAACTGATCTCACTTCTCCTGGAAATTATACATTTAAACTCACTGTAACGGATACGGATAATGTAACCAATTCGACAACCGCTACAGTTACTGTGTTAAAAGGAACGGATTATCCACCAGTTGCAAATGCTGGAGATGCTGTCATTCTCTATTTACCTAATAACAATGTTACCCTTAACGGCACGGCTAGTTCAGACGATCACGAAATTGTGGCCTGGGAATGGACTAAAGACGCTGGTGATGAATCTAAAGCAGTGGATATGCAAAATACTAGGACGCCATATGTACAGGTTGGTCTTTTGTGAACTGACATTCAAAGCTCTTCTTTTAATATTGCTCTTTGGAATGGCCAAATGAAGCTTTCGAATTTGGAAGAAGGAATGTACACTTTCGTTTTAAAAGTCACCGACGGTAGTGGACAATCAAGCACAGCAAAAGTTCATGTGTTTGTAAAACCGCCTACCAACTCACCTCCCACAGCAATTGCAGGAACTAATATGGTAACTTTTCAATAAATCTTTTAAATACGATTTCAAACGATAAATATCAATTCCCTCAGACTATAAATCTGCCAATTAATTGGGTCGTTCTAAACGGCTCATCTTCAGCCGATGATATCGGTCTTAAATCCTATGAATGGAAAGAAGTTCAAGGACCTAATGCTGCGGTTATATTGAAGTCTAACGAAACGGTACGTTTTCCATATACAGAAAGAGAAATGCTATGAAAAATCGTTGTGTACATAGGTCGCCAATGCTACAGGTTTAACTTTAGGCTTGTATGAATTTGCGCTTACTGTAGCTGATACCAGTAACAATACCGCCTCCGATCGCTTATGGGTTAAAGTGGTTCAAGAAAAAAATTCGCCACCTGTGGCAAATGCCGGCGGTGATCAAAGCGTCACTTTACCATTATCAGCAATATACCTGAACGGTTCCAGTTCTTATGATGATTTAAGTGTGGCAAAGTATCAATGGACCCGTGAAGACTCCAGTTTAGCAGCCGGGCAAATTGTGGGTAATAGCAACAAGGAGTCCATTATGATTGTAGGTATTTAGTTTATGAAATCAAGATCCCTCTAATAATCCGAGCTTTCATTAAGCTAACAAATCTAGTTTCTGGTCGTTATGTCTTCAAACTGACAGTTAGTGACGAACAAGGCTTAACAAGCACGGATACGGTTAGCGTTTTTGTGCATCCCGATCCAATGTTATTGAATTTGGTACAACTACAACTGCCCATGAATATATCTATGTTAACTTATTCCGCTTTGAATATAATCGCGCAAAAAATTGGTTTACTAATGGGCGATATGAAAGTTGTGGTACGCGAATTGCAATGTGATTCTCGAACGGAGGCAGCCATCTTGGTCTTCTTTGTTCAGGTGAGTCGAGGGCAAAACGAAACTATTTTAAAGGCACTGTCAGCGTTATTTATATTTTGATTTTAGAGTGAGAAAGACGGTAAAATTATACCGATGCCAGGCTTAATAATAGAGCGCTTATTAAAGGAGAAATTGCAGCGCGATGCCTCCATTTTGGGCACTGTCTTCGCAGACGTACGGACTGTAATCTGTCAGAATAAGTGCTCTGACCACGGCGTATGTAATGCTGACACACGGGCTTGTATATGTGAAGCTTTTTGGATGCCTTCCTTCGGTTTTTTTTGGGGCCTGGAAGAAGCTAATTGCGGTATGCGATGAACTTTTATTGAAAACTACCAAAATTCATAAATTCGTTATATATATTTTGTAGATTGGTCGGTCTTGTATGTGTTTGTAGCAGCATTTGTCGCCTTATTGCTGTTATCTACCTTGTTTTGGGGCATAGCTGTGGCTTGCAGGCAAACAAAAAAAACCGCGCTCTAGACCAAAACTCCAAAAATATTCGCTAATTGGAACACAAGACACGGAAGCGCCTAATTGTAAGTTGTCATATCATCGTTTTACGAATGCAAAAATGAATCATTGTTTCTGTAGTTTGCCGTACAAACTCTTTAAGTGATTCTGATACTGATTCTGATGTTCTGTTCGAGTCGCGTTCAAAGTCAAATGGCATTCTTCGTATAAATGGCAGTTTAAAAAGTAATAAAGCCAATGGGCTTGACCGTTCGAAAAATTCGAGTAGACACGCACGTAAGGTAAAAACGTAAATTTCTTAAACGGAATACTTCAAGATGTCTTTGTGATACGTGCGTACGATATGTGTAAAGTTCTCTTACGTATCTAATCGTTTATTTAGGTGTTCGAAATAAGTTCCTGCGCATATGTGCATAATCTTGTATCTTTTATGTGTAATTTATGGATGTTCAATGTAAAGTGCACAAATAGGTTTATTTAGTTAAATTCGCGTTTAATATTTTTTTAATTTTTTTTTTTGCTTTTACTTTCGGTTAACACGTTTTACAAAATATTCATTTATTTATCTATTTTGTTAAAATCTCATTTTATTTGCATTCTTAAATGAGTATGATTTCTTTCACTTAACTCCTTCAAGTATCATTATTTGTATGTGCTTGTAAGACGAAATTGTTTATACGCTAATTTATCGTACTTATGCTTACATTTAAGAATATATGAATATAAAACCAAAGCTCTTAAAATTGAATCTTTTAATTATCGGCAAATTTGCGCATAAAGTTATAATACAAATTGAGATTATGCTCATCATAAAGGGGATGCTTGCACACGACTTGACGAAAATGCCAATACTCGCCCAAAACAATTAACACACCAATAAAGTAACCAATTAGCAGCGGTACAAAGCTGCTCCAGAATTTCTTCATATCTATCAAAGCCTCTTGTGGTAAATCTTCTTCTGCTGGGAAATGTTTAACCACATCTTGAAGCCACTTGTAAATAAGACCAGACTCTAATAGGCGTCGTATGTATTTGTCGATCGATTTCTTTAACGGCGAGTTTCGAGCCATACCTAAAACTACGGGCATGTTGACAACGCATTGCTTCATTATGTGCAGGACGACTTCACGGTCGTCATCGCTTTGGACACCTCTTAATCGTAAATGACGTAAAAAATACTCATTATCATAATAGGCATGGGTACCTTTACCTATATGGCCCGTCTGCAAAAAAATGCGAAAGTAAACGACATTAAGGTTTAAGATTGCATTATGGTAGATGTTTAGAAACAAACGTAAAAGGTGACGTGGACTAACAATTTGAAAAAATGCATACATCTTCAAGTGAATATTCTAAAAGCAATCTTAGCTCCGATTGCATACAGTCGCGAAATGTCCAAAGTAGAATTGCTCCTGGTATGACGATGAACTTCCCGTCAAATGACCGGGATGAATGCCTTCTTACCTGATTGCTGGATAAGGACACACTTAGGCTTAAATAGCGGGTACGCAAAATTTTTAAATGCATCTGCTATTCTAAGCAGATTCGAGTTTATAGTTTCTGTAATATTACGTAAGCACTGTGCTACTTTAGAGGTGTAAGCGGAGATAAGGTTAGCCCATCAACTCGTACGCTCGATTAGATCCTTAACCTTGAGTATTCACTGTTAAAAGGTGGGCAGGGCGGTTTCATTTTCATTTTATAGGAACTCCTTGAGTGGTGGGTAGTAACAGCAATGGCGTTAATTAGTTCCAAATCAACGTGCGTGAGTGCAGAAAAAGTGCATGAAATGAATATGAAAGGGTATAATAATAGGCGTGCAAACAAAAGTCTTTGCATTAAAATTGGTTCCTTCATGCACCGTACATGACTCATTCAATTCTTCTGAAATTTTGTGTATACGTATAAGCTAAAGCTGATTATAACTATCAGAAATGATCAAGTTCGCTTGAAATGGAAACCCACTACCCTATCAAACAGTGGTTTGTCAGATTTTGTGCAAAAAATTTTGATCCTGAAAACGATGAAATTGACAAATCAGAGGCTCTACAATGTTGACGATGCACGAAAATGGGTCAATGACTACTTCACCTGGGAACCACAAAGCGTCTACCGTGACGGCACCCGCACGCTATTCGACAAAAGGCAAAGGACCATAGATAACGACAATGAATATTTCGATTATAACGCCTTACAACGTTTGCTTTGTAATTGAATTTGAATTCTATCAAAAGATGCAAAGAATTTAATTGCACGCCTAATATTTTTAAAACTTGCAATTACCGCTTCTTACCACTTCATTTATGGCATCTATAACTTGTGTTCTGGACCCCAATTCCCTTAGTGTCTTGTCGAAAGCATTGTCGAACAAGTGTTTGTTGTCCTCTGATCCTACAGTCAATATTAATTGACTATTTTTTAATTCCTCTAAAGTATCAACGGTTATACGTGGCGCAGGGTTCGCTAAAATGGCAGTGAAGCTTGCCCTGTATGCTACCGTCACTAGTATGCAATAGATCCAATACCAGCCTGTTAACACCCTAAGTGGCCAGTTTTTTGGTATTTTCGGTAACGACACATACATTAACATTGAATACGTGAGCAGTATACAATTGGAAAAATTATCAAACAAATCCTCATTTTTTAAAGGAATCCGAATGCGATTTAAATATATACGAAAACGCACATCGCGAAAATTTGTAATTGCAACAGATTTACGTTTGCGTAAGAATTTAAAAAATTTCCTCGGTTGTACGCTTTTACGAACTAGAAGCGCATGTAAAAACGAGAGTAAATAAAAAAGTATACCGACTAGAAAGAGCGAGAGGAAAACGCCGATCCACATGCCCAAACTAAATGGCTGTATAAAAGTCTTCCACGAGTTATCTTGTGAAGATTCCGGTGTAAGAAATGTCAAACACTCGTAAGTATGAGGCATACTGAAGTCCAATATGTTGCGATAGGCACTAAACAAATGTAAGTCCCCCATAGCCAATAAAGTTCTGCCGTGGTTCTGTTTTTTGGACAAAGTTTGTGTTACGATCTATTATATATTAAAAACCAAAATGAATAAACCTACAATTTCTCCTATTAATCCAGTATATGAACCGTTGTGTAAAAGACGTCCCCAACGTTCATGCTCGGCATCTGAAGTTTCATAGAGTTGAGGCTTAAAATTCATAGCTTTGCCTAAAGCTTTCATAATTTCCACTTCTAGTCCAATATATTGATGTTTCCTGTGTTTTGATCGCATTATCATTGGGACGTGTGCAAAGACGGCAACCGGTACAGTAAAGTCTAAATAAGTGATCTCTTTTTTATAAGACGTACAAAACATGTAAGAAAATGATATTCGGTCGTGACCGAATCTTTTATATCCATCATCGTTATTCCGAAGAAGACTCGAATAAAACGAAAAACTAAATTTTCATACTCTATAATATTGCAGGGGCGTGGCTGATTATCTCGAGCAATAACGAGCAATAAACACGGAAAGCAAAAATCTTTTCACTCTATGTCGTGTCGTTGGTGGTAGGACGTTGTAGATGGCTCCTTTGACCGATTTTGATTACACATCTTCATTTTTGCAAAAAGGAAAATGCTCATCGCATGCACCATACAGTTTGGCAGACGGACAGATGCATAGACGCTTTTGCCCAGGATCAGGACGAATTTGACACTGATCAAGAATATATATATCTTCTAGGGTTTGTGAAGCTTGCTTCTAGTCATTATAAAGATTCTGAAAAAAAATTGGCACTATAGGCTTGGGTAACTTTTCTCATTTTTATGATTTGGCTCATTTTCAATCCCAACCTCCGTGCAAGAATTTGCAATGCTTCTACCAAATTTTTGATCAGAAAAATGTTTACAACAGGCATTACACGGACGGACAGACGGACCGGTTTAAATCGCTTAAAAATTTAATGTCAATTATCAATTATGGGTTCTCTGAAGATTCCTTCTGAGTGTTGCAAACATTTTTACCGTCGGTGATGGGTATAAAAATTTTAACAAACCTTTGAGATTAGATGGCTTATTTGGAAATAAATCCCATTTTTTTAAACGTTTGCCTTTCTGCCATTTTACTATAAGTTTGGTAGTGATAATACCATTGAAAATACCTGGGAAATTTATAGTGGAAATTTTAAAGCTGTAAAGACAAGAACGTTTATCGCGGAACAAATTGGGAGAGGAGTGTTTTACGAATTCGTTTTACCTCGTAAAGTCCCGTGTCTGTACAAATATTGACGATAGAAGTTTACTCCATACTTGTAACATGTCCTCTTCTATTAAACGATTGTCGTGCATAAATACAAATTTACGGCTCATATTTAGAATTCGATATTTTTCGACAAACATCAGGAAACGTTTGACTTGTAGACCGTTCAGTAATGTTACAAAATGTAAATCGCAATTGAAGGCTTTGATTTGTTTTAGAACTCGTACAGTTTGATAATTCGGTGAAAGTAGATCTTCGGAGGCTTTAACATGCACGTAAAGATATGATAAAGGTTGGCGCGAATACTCAAAGAAATAGTTATCATACAGTGTCTGATACCAACTATCGGTAACGATCATAAAACATCGTTCAACCTGAGATGCAACCAAAAGGTTCGCCAAAAGTTGCCGTAAGTCAGTCATATGAATTGTGGGCTATAAGCTTTTTTAATAGATAGACTATAATTACTAATAGCTTCAGTAAACACCCAAATCATTTTTTACTCGTCTTCTTTTTTATGATTTTCAAATAACACGGTTCGCTAATAAGAAAAAATACATTTTTTTGCATAAATTTTTAGTTCTAGAAAGAATTGCAACAAAATTTTTTTCAATTCTAATTTGAACAGTGTCTTGAAGAAATTTATGTATACAGTAACAAAATATCATTGGGGGAATAACGTGTTTAGATGTCAATCGGTCTATGTCCACGCTTGTGTTTGTGACTTGGTCTACTATAGGCAAGAAAGGCATATTATTATCACTTTTTTCTTTATCTCGTTGTACTTCAATTATTCTTTTGTGCTGGAATGTTCAATTCATAATAAACTTGTACGCTTGTTATCAACCAGCGAGGAATAGTTGCGAAATTAATTTTTATTCCTAATTTCTCCGAATTTCCATCATATACAAATTAAATTTTTTTACTTCTATTACTTCTTTTGTACGGTTTTTTGTGGCAAATATTTAAACTTTCTTCATCGTACAGGATTTTTTCAAGTTGTGTAAGATATCCCCAAATTTAACATGTATCGCCTGTATACTTTTCAATGTTTTTTTTCTTTTTGCACCGTTTTGTAAGGCATACGTCTACCGTGTAAAAAAAGAATTGGGTGTTGCACTATTATTAGAAGCTTCACAAAAATGCTGCACATAAAAGTGAAAAAAAATATCTGTACAATAGTTAAAAAATGTTTGGAGTTTTTTAAGGCCATTTAAGATACGATCAATTGTACAGCCATCCACCTATGGTTCGATGTCCGTCTTTTGCACAAACTGCAATAGAATCCGTGTTATGGCTATAATACATTTAAAAATGGAGTTGACCCGTTCACAAACGAAATTTTAGATAAAAACTTAACGGAAAATTTAATGAAACTGTTTAAAGGTTGGTAGCTCTGCTGATACACCCAAAATTGGATAAAATAATTGGAATACAATTGTCGCACTCGCACTTTACCTTTCTTGAATTGAAATGGCTTTAGCTTTCGGCCATGGTAATAGTATGTTTAGTAGTAAAATGAAGCAACAACGTATTAATTTCATTGCTTGCTTTATCAAAACTGAAAGAAATAGTTGGCTCGCAAAGAAAATAAGGGTATAGGACATAAGAACATACTTTTCATGTTTTGATAAACAGTTTCAATTACCCCTTGTTGACCTATGTTGACCATAATTGTTCAATGCTATCTTCTGTTATTTATAAGGGTTTTCCTCTTTTTTTTATACGCTTTTCTAATATAATAACTTCGCAATATGCTTTCCTTAAATAATGGAGTTTTTCTAATTGGATTTCATTCCTTTTTTGTACATTCCTTTACAATAATTATTGGTATGTTCCACTTTCGAATGTCAAGGTAACGTTTGTTATTTATTTACTACGGTTCTTTTCTTAATTTCTTATTGCGGAATTGAAAAAAAAATTACCGATATATATTTACAAAAGATCTGTATATAAGCATATAATGGCGAACACCAATAACATTAGTGGGGAGTTTAATACAGAAATAAGTGATGTTGTATCTGTACATAGAAAGAAAGCCGGAAAAGAAGGTAAGATACCTTCAATCATTTTCGATTCATCCAATAAAAAGTATACATTAGAAAAGGTCCAGAATAGTGCTCCACAACAACAGGAACCTAGCGAGTTTTCGCTAAGTAAGCCGTCTTCCAAAAGTAGACCACGTTTCCTAAGACGTTCGGGTCAGCAGAAATGCGGTAGCTGCCCGGACCGTCTTTCAAATATCAAAAAATCTGTCCAAGCTTTAGACTCGGATTCAACGGAGGTGGAATCATCGACGGATGAGGAAGAGCGTTGGAAGGATGTGGCCCGTGCAGCTGAGATACCTGCCGATTATTATAATATTCAAAAGTTGGTGAAATTTATTAAGGCCGGCAATCAGACGGCTACTATAGTGTCATTGTGTTGCCTGCGCGATTACGATTTGACCACACAAATCAATCAGTTCGCTATACAAGATATTGGCGGCTTAGAAGTAATGGTTAATATTTTGGAATGCAATGACGCCAAATGCCGTTTAGGTGCACTCTCAGTGCTGGCTGATATCTCATTGAACATAGATATACGCAAGACCATAGTAGACTTGGACGGAATACCATTGATAATTGATATTTTAAACTCTTCAATGAAAGATTTAAAAACGGTGGCGGCTGAAACATTAGCGAACGTTGCAAAAGTACGCTTGGCTAGGAAGTATGTACGCGTTTGCGGCGGTATACCGAAGCTTGTAGATTTGTTGGATATAAAATTACAGTAAGTACCTTGAAAATAAATAATAAAAAATAAAAATCTTACTATTTCAATTTGGTGAGGATCCTTAAAACTCCTCGGGAAGAGCTAACAGCCGAAGAAATCGAGAATCTTAATCAGGCCCGAGCTGGTGCGCGTGCTTTATGGTCTTTGTCCGATTCACGTCACAATAAAGAGTTAATGCGTAAAAGTGGCATAGTCCCTCTAATGGCTCGCCTCCTGAAATCGTGTCATATTGATGTCGTTATTCCGATTATGGGCACAATACAAAAGTGCGCTTCTGAAGTATATAAGAGCATCGCTATGGAATAAGAACCTAGAACTTATTTTGCTTTATTCTCGTTTAGCCTAAATTTCAGTTGGCCATTACCACGGAAGGCATGATCGCTGATATCGTCAATCATTTGAATTCCACAAACTTAGATTTGAAGAAAGAGGGTAGCAGCGCAATCTACAAATGCGCTTTCGATAAGACCACAAGAGATCTGGTAAGGGAGGCTGGAGGTCTGGAACCATTGGTCGCTATTGTCAAGGATAGAAATGTGCGTGACAATAAGCCCCTACTGATCGGTGCTACAGGCGCTATTTGGATGTGCGCCGCTTCTCCCGATAACGTACGTAAATTTGATAATCTACGCACTGTCAATCACTTAGTAACTTTACTGAATGACGAATCCGATGACGTACTAACTAATGTAGTTGGAGCTATAGCGGAGTGTGTGCGTTTTCAAAATAATCGCGAAGTTTTGCGGAATGCAAATGGTTTGCCAGCTCTGGTATGTTTACTGAATTCTTCGCATGCGCCTTTGTTGGAGAATTTAGCGAAAGCTCTGAAAGAATGCGCTCAAGATATACCCAGCATGCGAATTTTAGAAGAACTCGACGCTGTACGTTTGATCTGGTCGTTACTGAAAAACACCAATTCCAGAGTTCAGGCTTTTGCCGCTTACGCCATTTGCCCTTGTGTGCAGAACGCTAATGATTCCGGAGACTTGGTACGCAGTTTGGTAGGGGCGATGGAGTTAGTTGTGGGATTGTTGAAATCTAAAGATGTTCTCGTGTTATCGGCGGTTTGCGCAGCCATAGCTACGATTGCTAAAGATAATACCAACGTAGCTATATTAACGGATCTCAAAGTCATCTATAAATTGGCAAACTTAGGTATCTTTTCTCTTTAAAATATATAAAAAGCAGAAATTTTACATGTAATATTAAACACAGTTAATACCACGGATGATTTGTTGAGAGCGAATTTGGCTGCGGCTATAGCGAGTTGTGCAACCTTTGGTAACAACACTCAGGAGCTGGGTCGCTTGCGAACAGTCACTCCGATTGTTACTTATATGACCAGTGAAGATCCCGAAGTGCATCGCACTACTGCCATGGCGTTGGAGAAACTCTCGATGGACCCGCAAAATTGCATAACTATGCACCAGGTATGGAGAGACTTGACATTAGCCAAAAATTGAGTAAACTACTAGAAAGTATGTATATAATCCTATTGTAGAGCGGAGTGGTGCCATTTCTCTTGGAATGCGTTGGCTCAACCAACAAGGAACTGCAATTGGCCGCCGCCGGCTGTTTACGTAACATACGAGAATTGGCACTTCGTGCTGAGGAATATCTTTTGAAAATCGACGATGACTAGTCGACCTTAGAAGAGAGTTTCTTTCCTTGTTTTAAAAAAATTGATTTTGGGCGAATATTTTATTTTTACTATGTTAACGTATACGAGCCGTTTATTGGCCGTCTGGACCTGGCCTAAGTCGTGGCGTAAGATTTATTTTATAATTGAGATGAACGCTTTTTCAAATATATTCTATTTCATATATATATGTATGTATTCTAGATATCTTACTTACAAATTATTTCAAAGTAAAGAAATAATATACAAAAAAAACAAAAATGCATTTATTTTTGCAAAATGCAATTATTAAATATCTTCTTCAGAATATATATATGTAAATGTATATTTGTGTCAAGTTTTATCTAACTAAATTAATAATAAGAAATAAATAAATGGAATCTAAATGTTAGCTTAATATAAAATAATAAATAACATTTAAAGCACTTGTGTTTAATAGCTGGCATTACTGCCCCGGGTGGAAATACTCATACGTCTTTCAACGCGATTTGTGTGCGGCATTAAACAACCAGGTGGAGGATAACGCCAACGGCGTGGACGTGATAGCAGCGTTCCATCGGTGCAAGCTCGGCTACGAAACGGTGTCTCTAGTTCACTTTGAGAGCTATTTAAACTGCCCGAGCCCAATTCATCGGTGGATTCTGAATGATCGGTTTCCTCTAGACAAGCACTTCCTATAATAAAACGATTACGTCATTAAAAAGTAATTTTTGTTAAGTAATTTAATATAAACCTATAATTAGAAATGATCTCCTGGTTTCATGGGCTAAAGAAGCGGAATCATGAAAGGAACAACCGGAATCAGGACTCATAACCAAATCATTGGTATTTTGAACATCACTAGTGGAACGTTTAAGTTTTGGAAATTTGCTAAAAACACGCCAAAAACGAAACACATCACGAAATACTGCTTGAACCTAGAAAATATTTTAGAGAATACAGGCATCTCACCGGGGCATTGAATCGAGAATAAGAACAATAGGTTTTTGAAGTCTCGTACCTGATCTACACTTTCTCTTACGGATATCTCGTGGAAGCATGCACAAGATAACTCTTTAAATCGGCGTTGACCTTCCTCTAAACCAACCATACGATCACCGGTTTGATCTGTTTTATTACCCACTAAAATGACTGGCACATCTGACATACAATCCTTATGATTCGAGCCCAATTTGCGCCTTCTCTTATTGTAGTTAATAAGAAATTTTAAACGATTGCATTCATCAAAACTGCATTTATCGGTAACTGAATACATAAGTACAAAAGCATCAGCCCAACGTATATTCGATTCCAAGTTGATAGCATCGATTTCCTGAAGATAACCACATGCAAAATATTCTGTTTACAAAAACTGCGATATCTCTTACATTTGGCTGCCCAGCTGCATCTAAAATATCAAATTGTGCATAGTCGTTATCCAGGATCGTGTTGTGTGTATAGATTTTCTCCAAGTTTGGATCATATTCGCCTATAAAACGTTTCGTGATGAAACGGACCACCATAGCTGTTTTACCCACACCCGATTGGCCCAAAACCATAACTTTCAACGATTTATGCTTCGGATGTATTCCCAACTTGGCCAGCGATGATTTTGGTGACGTGGTATTCATTTGGCAGAATAGCCTGAAGAAATGAACTAAAATCTGTTATGCGTTAAATCTCAGTGATTTCAGTGATATTTTTATTACATATACACGTTTGATTTGTATATAGAGATGTATGTGTATACGTAATTATCGAAATATTCGAGTGTTTACGAACGAGGCTTCATTATTGATGAATTGGATTTTTTGAATGCGTGTAATGCATGAAAGAGGCATCAGAGACTTTATAGGGTGATTGTATTATCTGTTTGTCGTATGGCGGATGATCGCCACGGAATTATAATGCTTGTATTACGGCGATATTAGGATCCTCATATAATGTTTGTCATTTTATGGGGTAGTCGGCAAAATTAAAGACTATTAAGACGGGCGTCGACACGATCGTCAAAAATAGTCACTTGCTAAGATGAGATGTGCGTTCACGTCTGTCTTAAGCGCGCATCATTTCATTGGCGGAACATAAATGATATTTTATTCTTTTGGACTTGTTTGCGTTTTTATACAAATTTTTACGGTTCGTGCAAAAGTGATTATTTAACGATATTTTGCAAATAATTTTAACTTTAATAATATAATCGCTGACTTAATAATTTCGCTCAACAATGTATCACATTACAGCTACCTGCATACAAACAAATTATGTTGAAGCAATGCTGCATTGTTGAGCGGGTCATAACTGAATTAAGACAGTGTATGGGGAGTGTGCCGAGTTTATTGTACTTGTACAGTACTTACTGTATAAGCACGCTAAAGTCGGTTGATATATAAAAACCGTAATAGAGCAATAATCTGGTCCCTAATTTTTCTTTCGCTTTTGCCTTCGTTCGAAGTACTTTAAATCGGCTCGGTGGTAAAGGATTACTGGTGATCAGAACTATATGTACGTACATATATATACCAAATTACTTCCAAGTAGAAGGAGGTTCTACGATACCGCTATGAACCTAAACATTGATCAAGAAACAATCGTGAATTGTTTGCGTAAGAAAGGATACAAAAAGAGGTTACATGAATTAACGCGGAAGAATTTGAAAGACCGAAAAAGGGATCGAAAAATTGAATGAATTGAGTGTCTGTTTGTGAGTCGCTGCTGAAGTGAAAAGTTTTGAAGCCATTTTTAAAGACGTTGTTACTAGACGATGAATAGTACACACACGACAATAGCGTGGTCTATAACTGAGATAAAGCGTGAGGTACATTAATAAAATGTAAAGATATCGTCTTCTATCACATCATCGAAGGAAATATTGCAGAAACGTAGCTGGAAAGTTTTAATGCACCCGGATGGGCCCCGAGCCATCAAGTTACAATTTTTTTCGCTCTCTATGCACAGCTAAAAACGATAAGATTTAGTTATTTGCTCAGAAATATCGGAAGTACTGTAGTAACAGCGTGAAGGTTTTACTAGAGAAGTGATAAACGATTGCGGAAAAAGAATCAAACAAATGGTTTAGTAAATGTCGTTTAGAATAAAAAAGAACTGTATTTGAATTTTGGTAAAAAGACGTCACGAATTTTTCGTTGACATACGTTGCACAATACATTGCACGACTTACGATGCTCAGTATGCTCATATGTAGTCTTGAAGCGGGCAAAAAAATACGTCAAACGACCATTTTTGTATTGGTTTGTGGTTCAGAGAATAAATAAATTGACACGAAGAAAAACATTCATTCGGATTATTTTAGCTATTTAAGCACATTCTGATCTTTTGATGTGTGTTTTACTACGAATTCGTGCATTGCATACTATACGTATGTATGTTCCTATAAAAATTAATGCGCTTATTTAAATGCGTGTGATCTGGCTTTAATACCTTTTAACATTCGTAAACAAGAGTATGCGTAGGAAATACGTATTTAACTAAAATTTAAATATTTATATGCGTTCCTGTTTATTCGCTTTTTAAAATCACATCTCTCCTGAAAAGTCCGCTAATCACAACAAGTGAAAGCACTACAGTAGATCACGATTGAATGGAATGGTCGAGAAAGTGGTCGAATTTGAACCAGTTTCGGCAGCATTCATTTTTGGGTCAAAGTACCACAGTGTATTTAAATACATGAAAATATCTCAATAATTGCGGTTTGTAGGGTGAATACGAGAAAGCAGAACGGACAAACAAGTTTAAATCGATTTAGAAGTAAATTCAGAAAGTGATTCTGAATCTATCATTATAATAAAAGATGAGTCTTTCTGACGTTCCTCTGGATGTCCCATATTTCTGCACAAGCCGAACATACACTTGTATCACAACATTCAAAAACATCTATAATGTATTCATTTTTACGAGTTTTGCAGACATATCCTGGGAGACAAAAGTTTTCCTTTAAAAAAAGGAAATAAGTTTCATTGAGTTTAGTGCTTCTTCTTCTTATCCTTTTTTTGTGATATAGATAGAATTGATAGATTGCGAGAATACTCATTCACTTTCCATCAATAATTTGAACAATTGACATTAGTTTATTTGAAAACAGTTCGATCACAGACCACGAAGCCAAGGATTTAATTGGGACCAAGATATATCTTACACCTATGTATCTGCATAGTCTCGACGGACTTCTCCATTAACGCAAGAGATTTAAACCAATTGACTTTTTCTGTAAAACCCGTTTTTAGTCCATGACTTTAAGTAATTTAAAGGTTATGTTAATTGCGGCGTTTTTTATTTCCTTTTTAACGGGAATTAACGCAATGTACTGGCAAAATTAAATTACCTAAATTGATAACTAATGCATTCATTAAATATTCTTGAGATTCAAATTGATATAATTTCAATAAGTAAAAGTGCATAGTGGACCATAGTCCGCTAATGAACACCCCACGCCGTACAGATAATTATGTAACGACTTTTCAAAATGCGGCGTTATATGAGAAGGGGCTGAAAAAGTGAAACGGCTCGAGCCATATCCAATAGTGTCCGTCTTTGGGGGAAAACACGTCCGTGTACCAAATTTCATGAAAATATCTCAAAAATTACGGCCTGTAGGTTGAACGCAAGAAAATAAGACGGGCAGACGGTCGATGGAGAAACGAATAGACAAGCTCAAAACGATTCAGAAAATAATTCGCTGTAATAATCGGTATAATAAAAGCCGGATGTTGCACACATTCGGATAAACTTAATATACTCTTGTGCCAGAAGTGGTGTAGGGTATAAAAAAACTACATTGTATATTAGGAATATTCACATTTAGGTAATTAATGACCAAAAAAGTTGAAATTGCAAATGACTAAAAATTTTGGGAAATAAATAATCATTGTATTAGGTTAGCGGGAAAGTGCTGTCGTATTAAAAACAAATCATTTCAACTTGAAGATGTTTGATTTGTTACTCAGTAGCCGAAAGGTAGATGCCAAGTTTCTTTGCAAAGCTGCAAAGGGTCTAGATGTGAGTTATCTTTCAACATGAATCACAAAAGCTCACCAGTCGCACCGATGACTTTGTTGAGACTGAATCTGCCGGACGAAATTTGGCAAACAATCTTCTATAGACCCGAACATTTACAACTACACCTGCCAAGGTGTCACATAACCGTTTCACAAGCAATCGACACGCTGCTCCCTTTCTGGAACTGATACAAAATGCTTTGTCGTAAATGAAGCCTATCCATTGCAGTTTATTCACTTTGAAATTAAGACGAATTGAATTCCACCTGCTTGCCTTGACTTGGCGAGGAAAGTTACCTGAAGGTGGTAAAACACGGCAGAGCGTTGCCGCCACAGCCAGTGACAGGATGGTTTCATTACTTTTTTTGCCTGCAGCTAAAACTGCGAAACTCAATGCAATGTAAATCGCACACACAGTGTGCTTTACTACGGTTGTACTAGGCTCAAATGGAGTCAAATTACAACTTGATTGGTGGATAGTATCGGTTTTCCTTACACATCTTTCGTCTATCGTCGTATGCTCAGCATCTACTTGTTTAAAAGTTCCTAGGTAGCGAAGCATTAGCTGCAATTGTGCAATTGACATCGTTATTAGTTCAATTTTTATACCCTGCAAAGCATTTATGAAATAGTAACATGTATGTAAATATAAAATCGTAATTTGCTCATGGATGGCCGTGACCCTACGTGAGTAGGATAGCATGTATATGCCTGCATATGTTCGGAAGAGCAAACGCGCTCTCAACCACTTTTCACACCTTCCAATTTCAATCAAGTAACTGAGTACATGCGATAGTCTCAAGTTCGCTTTAGAAAGCATCCAAATCGGATCAAGCTAAAAAACTATATATAAATAAGACAATAGCTTTTGAATTTTGTAATTTCGTGCAAGACCGACCACTTCCCATGTAATGCCTCATTTTGAAAACTTGAAAGAGATATTTTTACTAAAATATTCGGTGTACAAATTAATTCTGGCCGGCTTCCTTATGAAAAGGATAACCGAAGAAAATATTTAATTGAAAGTTTCATCAATACATTTTTTCCATCATTCTGACTAATATAGTTAATTATAGTTATGGCGTAAGGAGAAATTTTTTTTCCCATAGCGCCCGGCCTATGCAGACCTTCAAAATGTTGTGTGCAGTTTAGGAGCACAACTGGTACGTGAAGCCTAAGAATAACATTTTCATGTGGACAAGTCAAAATTTTAGTAGCTGATCAGAGGAATAGTGGTGCCATAGTTAGTTTCTTCACCTGATACTACCGAGAATTGGACCCTACATTAATTTGGGATTTTGAAGGCTTTTAAACACATATAGTTGTTAAATTTTTACTTACGAAAAATAATTACTGCTTGAACGGAATTCATTAAATTGATTGCAGCGGGAATATGAAATATGTTTAAAAAATTCACTGTTAGCGTTCAGCGTTCAGCGCGCAGCGATTGCTGTATACTGAAAACCGCAACACACTTGGCAATTGTATGGTGTGTAAACACTTGGCGTGTAATACCTACTAATGATTCTCAATTGTAACACGCACGTATCCTGTGCACATATGATATGGTTACAAGTAAAAATTTTCAGCTCAACAATGCTATTTTCCTTGAACTGAGGCATTGCGGCATTGAGATGAAATGAAAGTGAGACTAAAGCGCTCTACATGCTCTCCAATGTCCTTTCGTTGTTAAACGGAAAATAGCAAAACAGTTGTGTAACAATTTAAGTCATTCTTTCGTTTTTTACTCCTACAGTCCCTCTTTACAATCCATTCCAATACTCCTGCTTGACCGTATCGATGCACTTGTATGAGAAATAGTTTATGTATAGAAAATACACGGAATGTTTATGAAATTGTTTACAATTGTTCCGGTTAAGTAATAAAAAGCAAAAAGCGAATATTATTATTTTCTTTCCATTTGCCTATATATAAGGAATGCATGTGCAATAATTTAATATGTTTACCATTTAGAAGTTAAAGAAAACAAGACAAATGCAAATGAGCACAATTTCGCATTAGAAATGTATAAATAACAGCTAGATAGGTCATGGGAAGTGGAGCATTTGTTGTATTTCTAAAGAAAGTAAGTATTCCGTTAAGATGAATTCCTTACACCCACTATTCGGATTGGAAAGCATTTCAAATATGAGCAATAGCTTCCGTCAGTTGCTTGAATAAAGTACGATGCACATATAATAAGATGAATTTTTTGTTTTTTGCATAGAATAGGCCAAGTATGGGACTGAAATAAAACGTGATAGTTGAAACATGCCAGAGCTATGGCAAGTGACGATAAAACTTTCAATGCGTGAAGCCTTCGTCCGAACAAATCTTCGTAGGCGGAAAATAATTACAAATTAAGTCGAAAAAATTCGCAAATTTCCGCCTCCCAGTTGACCGCAACCCATTACTCCAACTCTCCTTATTTTTATACCCTATCCTACTTGCCTTACAAGAAAATGTTAAGTTTGTATGCGAATGCATACAACACCCACAAGGAGTTGAGATAAACGCATTTTTACTATCCCGTATCTATATATTTTAAATACAAAAGGTGTTCCTGAATCGATCTAAGCTTGTCTGTGCGTCCGTCCTGTTTTCTTGTCATCTACGTGCAGACCTCAATTGCCATGTGTTTTGGCCCAAGGACAAACGCTACTGAAAATACTTCCGATCCAAACGCTTTTTGAACCAATTCCCACATAACGCCTTATTTTCAAAAATCATTATATGAATAAATGTTGGTTACGCCCACAATAGCATTTTTACTTGTTATTACCCCGTTTTTATAACCATCACCAAAGGATGGCGATCCAAAAGGAAGCTTCAGCGACCCTATAAACTATGCAAATTCTTGATCAGCGGGAAATTCGAAATCGATTAAGCCATGTCTGCCCCTCTGGTGGTGGGTGTTGGTGGTGGTTGTTGGTGGTGGGTGTTGGCATTCTTCTGGTCGCAAAAATGTAGATATCGACTTCAGATTTGACGAAAGTTTCTAAATGCAGTCTGATACTGAAAATGGACCAAATTCGTTCCGGCTTACATCCGCAGTAAAGCGTACACTGAATGCAACTCCCTTTCTGTAAAGGAAAGCTTGTGGCTTTTGGCTCATTACTAACGACGAAGGCTGAAATTCTCTACATTTACTTAACCCTAAGGTAACAAGACAGAACGCTTAGAACGACTTTGTATATTCCTCAAACGAAGGCATATTATCTGCGTAAAAAGCGTTAACTTTAAAATAAACCTGGTGTACACCGGGACCTCGTGGATTTTTTTTCTTAATAATATCAGCGATATGGATATCAAATAGAAGGCTTTGAAGAGTAGATTGTGAAAAGCCAAGTGTATTAATTCTAAATTGGTTAGGACATTATGACCTTGTCGATTAATTTTCGTCACCAATAACTTCTACTGAACTGGAATGTTAAATATAAATTTTCATATTTTGTGACCATAAATGAAAGCACGCGGTGCTAAAAATTCTAATGATAATGGGTTAGCAAGATAAGGCCCCCGCCGAATACAAATTTCCTACTGGTTAGAATTTCAAATATGCTTCAGAAAATACGCCAATAAAATGCGTAGGTCTTTGGTTAGCGTGATATAGTGTTTTTTTTTTCTTTTTATTAAATTCTTCCCTCGTCAAATATCGCTTTTTTAATCCCGTCCCTTTTGCGCGGACTATTTATCATGTTTATTAAACTGATAAGTTACAAGCATTCACTTATACAAATGTGTGTGAAAAATTCCGGCAAAGTCGCTAACAGAGATTGTTAATTCCTCAAAAAGGCCTTCGAACGATAAGTAAATGAAGACTCGCATAACCCCGCTTTGTGCCTTGTGGTCGATTTATATATTTTTGCGTCGTATTTGCGATTCGAATTTTTCCACAAAATATTCAATTGTTCTCTTATCCGCACAATTATAACGACCATAAATTCACGCTAGCGCAAGTAAAGCGATAGAAGAATTGGGATAATATTTGCAAGCATATGATTAAAATTCTTAATGTCCTTTAATTAAATTGCAATGTGTGTCCGCTGGAGAAACCCGGGAGGATGGCGGTATTTTGCGAGATTGTATATTTTAATATATATAATTAGCAATGTCCGTCTGTTCATTTGCCCATCCTATGTCGGCTGATGGAACTTTTACCGTCACAAGAATTTTGACAGAAAGCTGGAATTTGACGCTTTTATAGCTAGCTAATGTTCGCAAATGAAATTGAACCGTAATCATCGTAAAAATAATTTACCCGACAAAAACCTGGCAAAAACAAGAAAAGAAAGATTTATACAAAAAAACACTGCGTGGATATCTAAAGGATCAGCGCGGGAATGCCTTTGACTAGAGTGCTAGTGTACTGTGTGTAATGTAATTATCAACCGAGAAGTCTGGCGAATATAATTTTGTTAGCTATGCTAACTTTAGAAACTTCAAAACGCCACACGGGATTTATTAAATTCACATAATACTCGTAACTCCCACCGATAAATTGTGTGTATTAGCAAAAAATGTTATATTGGTGCGGCTTCCATTTTTCGCTCTCTCTTCCTCGCTATCTTAGTTTCTTATCTTTCTATTTCTTTCTCTCCCTGCACCTCGCTTCCCCGCTCGATCATTTCCTTTCTGTCTTTGTCTCTCACTACTCACCCCAATTGAATTGATCTACAAGAGAATGTTATTCGTTCGCTTTATTCTTTTTCTAATACTCATTAGCTACATATGATGAGAGGACGAGAGAGTGAAAGGTTTTGCGGATGTTATTTGCTAGGCAGTGTATCCACTGCAACGTTATGTTGTAGCAAGCGGGATGACTAAATGAATATATCGCATATCTGCGGTGATAACAATAAAAATCCGCTTATATTGTCCCTTTGCGAATGTGTCGGTCGGTGGTTTTATTATTATTACTATCATCATCAGCATGAATAGAATTCATGTACAAATACATGTGTTGTGTGCCTGTTGTCTATCTTTTCATTTATTTAGTCATTGATGTTATTAAAAAGTTGTTTACTTATTGTAACGTTCATACATACATAGAGATTATACTATGCCGTATCGTAGTAGTAAATAATAACTACGGAGTACAATTTTTTTTTTTTTGTGTTTTTGTTTTTTTGCCTTTTTCATTATTTGGAAAATTGCAGTGGATATGTTAAACTAATGAATTTACAATAAAATGAAATTGAGAAAACAAAATTGTTATTTTGCAGTATGATTGGTAAGGTTCTTTCCCCAACGCAGACACACAATCATGAAGGAACGAATTGGAACGCGTGAATATTTTAAATGAAATTATTTTTAATTTTACACTGAATTGATGTTGATTGACTTATTTTTCTCTCTCTTTTTTATCACTTGTCAGATTGTTTTAAAAACTTAATTGCATTTTTATGATATCAATTAACTGTTCAATTACTTTTGAATGCGACGTTGTTTAATCCCTTCTTCAATTTTATTGGTTTCGTTAAAATATGCCAGCACACGGGCTAAGACCGTTTTAAAGCAATGTTCAAGAGCGATTAACAGTAAATAAATCACTGGATTTGTTTATATAAACAGCGAATGTCAACAAGTAGCAACAATAGCAACACCACTACGCGTAGTACTAAGGGTAGTAAAGCACATTACGACTATTCGTCGCACACGTTTACTTGTTTATGCGGAAAAAAATAAAAACAAGAACAAAAAAAAAAAAAACGGTAGCAGTTATTGCGGCAACAACTAAAACCACAACTACTACGTATACAAACAATATTAACATTAAAGCTTGTTTTTTGTTTTGTTTTTGTTTTTTTAATTTTTGCTTTTCAAGCCATGGCCGACATTACATGAACTAGCGGGCGGTATGCGGTTCTTGTAACATTCGCTCCACACGTATTTGCAAGCAAGCATTTACACTATCGCAACAAATGAGTTACTTCACGGCTTTCGTTAACTGAAACGAATGAAAAGGATATGAATAAAATGTGTACGCATGTATTAAACTAAGTAAACGCATTGATGCAACATGTTGCTGTTGTGAGTATAGCAACAAGTTTTTCACAAAAACAAAAACCAACGAATTTTTTATTACCCACTCTTCATAGAGTTGCAGGATACGCGGCAATAAAAAAGTTCTTTGCAAAAGTAACACATCACTCAATTGATGAACCCTTTGGGTTTTGACATAAAGTTTTTCCTATATATACGTCAGTTCCAATGGATACGTCAATAGTCACCCCATGAACCTATTGAAGGTTGCAAGTAAGAAGCAATTAAATCCGCTATGATGGACCACGGCTCTCTATTAAATTCTCTACACCACTCTACACGTAATTTTATAACCATTTCCAAAAAAGAAGTTATATGGGAAGTGTTCGAAAAGGTAGTCCGACACGAACCATTTTCAATAGTATTTGTCCCTGGAACAATCTCGGTATACAATATTTCAGCAAAATATCTCAAAAATTGTGGTCTGTAGCTGGAACACAAGTGAACAAGGTGGACAGATGGACAGACAAGCTTAAATCGATGTAGAAAGTGATTCTAAATCGATCGGTATGATAAAAGGTAGGTCTATCTCAAGTGCCTCTGCGTGTTGCACACAAGTAGTGTAGGGCGAAATATTACGTAAATCTTTAACTTGGACGTCAAATTTTCTTTTTGACAAAAATAATATTCCTGCTCGCTTACTATATGCAAACAGGAGGCCTATGTGCCAGTTTTAAGCTCTCGATAAAAGCTTCTGCTGTTTTGACAAAGAATGAACAATATTCACGATGTGCATCTCTTGTTATTATAAATGGCATAATTACGTAAGTATACCTCATATCTTCATTGTGATATTGAAACGCTCGTTCCTTACCTTTAGCTTGGTTTGGCGCCAAGCTATGGGATCTATTAAAATTTTATTGACAAGAGAAAGAAGTTAATTAAAAATCCTCTACAAAGTCTGGAGTCGGTTTACGATTCCCGTTATCAAACTAGTTCACTTGCACATACACACAAAAACCATACGGCCTTATTTTTGGGTTGATGGCACGTTCGATATCGAGCAGTGTTCGTATGCTATCGAGTGTCACACTACCGCTTACTCCTAAAAAGCTGCTTAATAAAAGGAGAAAATTAGGTTCAAGCCAACTCGATAATGAGGACCACAAACCGACTCCTGAAGAGCTTATTTCTGAAAGAAAATAAGGTACAGTACAAGCAGTATATGGGATGCAAAATATTATATACATAAAATATAAAACTAAAAATTTGCCTTTCATGCAACACTAAAATTTAAACTACGCGAAAGTATTGTACAGTTACACAAATCATACGTCATCATCATGATTGCATTGCATTGTATTCAGAGCTACCTTAGAAATGAACGTAAAAATTGAAAAAGAAATTTTTTTCAAAAATTCGCAAGTTTTTTTTTGCTTGGCAAGCAACGATGCTTGAAGTATTAAATTTTAATTAGCGAAACTCGCTGCGTTAAGGTCTTTCAAGTCAATATAGTTAACTTAAGGGGGCGTAAATGCTATAGGTTGCTTTTGAAAAAACATAAATTTCTTTTATACCCACTACTGTAAGATGGCGACATATCCATTCTGGATTTTTTCATAATGTGTGCAACACCTAAAAGGAAGCTTCGGCGATCCTATAAAGTACATATATTCTTGATTAGCGCGTAATTCTGAATTGATTTAGCCATGTCTGTCCGTCTGTATGACTGTGCGGTCTCCTGATCGCAAAAACGAAGACATCAACTCCAAATTTGGTGGTAGGCTTCGAAAATGGGCCAAAATGGTCAGAGCAGAAGCTCGCGGTGGAACATAAACTGTACACAGCTCTTTGTTTCTTAACAAAAATTTGTGAATTCCTACTCGTTACTCAGAAATTATAAGAGGTAGAAAACTGAAATTTTCCGTACTTATTTTACGAAACACTCTACTCTGTACGTGTAAAAGTGGAGAAAAAAACTTAATCTATAGAACTTGTAATGCTGTGCTACTTTAAAGATTAGATTTTGCAGATGAAGAGTTGCACACTAGCTCAGATTAGGAATTGCGCACTGGTCCAGAATAATCGAGGTAAAGGCTCCGAGAGCCTATAATCGTAAGCTACGATATCTAAGTGAACAAAAGATTTAGCAATCAATATGTAAGAATGCGTACAGTGGTGCATAACTGCAGACTGTGGGGAAGGATACCATTATAGTTAGTTAGGGAGTCATGCTGCCCATCGCTACGCTTAAAACTTAATAAGAGGTCACGTGCTTTGATAAACTTTTGTGAACAACTTTACTATGCCCTACAGCATTTGTGGTGCTGGGTATACTAGTGAAAGTTAGTGCGGTCGTATGTAATACGCGGAATGGTTTAAGGAAGACCCACTTTTTATTATACCGATCGACTCAGAATCATAATCTGAATTAATTTAAGCCTGTATGTCCGTCTGTCTGTCTGACGTCTAATAAACATTTTCACGAAAATTGAGCCTTTGTAGAGCAGCAAAGTCTAAGTTATAATATGTGGTGATGAAAATTTTCCCATAATATTACAGTAATTTCATATAAAGATGTTCTATGTAAGGATTAAACTTGGACTACTTTAGGTTGAGTTTTGGGGCCGCTTACCCCCCACAAATGGGCACATGAAAAATATGCCTTTATAAAAGAAAGAAGACATCATTTTTGTGTTCTATAATAAAAATAAGAATTGTATTAGACAATGTGCCGTAGGTCGGCCTTGCCCGACTACAATGTTCTTACTTGTTTTTTATTGCAAAAATATTGCAAACAAAGCAAACTTTGAGATACAATGGCGTATTGAGTTTGATTGCATGTCTGCAACAGGCAGGAGGACTTGAAATGGATCTACCTGCTATTATATCCATCGATTCAGAATCTGCCTCTGAATTGGTTTAGGAGTTTAGGAGTGCCGCAATATTTGAGATGTTTTGGTCAAATTTGGTACAGTAACGTGTGTTGCCCCAAAGACGAACGCTATGGAAAGTCGGATTACTTTTTTAATCACTTCTCGTAGAGCGTCTTATTTTCAAATGTCGTCATACGAATACCTGTAGCGTGGCGTAGGGTATTTGATGATGACTCGTGTTTCTCCTGGTTTCCTAAGGCTATGGTTAGAATATTTAAGTAAACACGAAGCAATGGACAAGTGTCGCATATAATTTCCATATTTTTTAAGGACAAGCCATGTGATATTTTTAATAAAATTATGTTTACGTGATCAGAATTTTTGAATATTTTGAATAACTGACTCGGCCAAGAATGACGTGATATAAAAATATGTTGTCCTTCCACAAATAGCGTTTAGAGAAAGGAAGTGGAGATTTTTATGACAAATAACCGCATTTGGCCACCTTTGGAGGACTTTCGCCGACGTGATTGAATTGCTGTTGTAAGGTAAGCAGGTGTGAAGGGTTTGACAAATTGTGTTTTAAGAAAAAGTTTCACATGTTTCGAGCCTTCAACTGTAATCGAAAACAATTTTATTAATATGTAAACTATAGCCTGCTCTTCGTGTTTTTGAAGGCTGGTTCATATTTTGTGTAAGGTATGAAGTAAAGCTCACAGAAAAGATAGCTAAAGAACATGGTAAGTGTCGCTAAAGGGACAAATTTATGAAATCCATCCAAAATCGCGGATTTATCATTGACATACGTACTGCTGCCTTGAAGAAATACAAGAAATACGAAAAGAAGAAAGATTTATTTAGCTATGACCAAGTCTTTTATATACAAATATTTTATCGTAAAGCGAGCAAAAAGGGAATATTCGGCCGGGGTTGAATTTCAAATACCTATCACTATTCACATAGCGTTATATTTGTACTGCAAGTTATTAGTACCTTATGAGTATTAAGGAATTTTAGAAATCAATTGCTCTAATAATGTAAAATGACAAAAGGAAAGATTTTATCAGTTATACCTTCGTATGACCGAAGACGATTTTTGCTATGGGTCAATTTGCATCGCCATAGATTAAAGTTTGAACTTTTCTGCCCTACAAAGGGTCAATTTTCGTGAAATCCTTATTAGTATAGGATGCAAAAAAGTGGCCAAGGTGGTCCAAATTTGCTGTAGTTACTTTTCTATCTTTAATTATTATGATTGTCCAATTTTCAAAAAGAAGCATTCAAAATTACACCTTTTTGTCATATGAATTTCAGTTTTCGTGATATGAGCGGGTATTCAAAAAATTGCTCCAGCTAATACCAATGTAACGTGCCAAAATACTATTACTTAGCCACCTTTGCCGAAAAATTTTGAAAATTGCAATTTTTTACATATAACGGCTTTTGAAAATAGGGTGTAATATGGGGAGTGTTCGAAAAAGTGGACCGATCCGAACCGTTTTGAGTAACGTTCGTTCTTAGGGCAAAAATTTCATCAAAATACGTCGGAAATTACGAACTGTAGCTTGAACACATATACATGGACAGACATCGGACGGACAGACAGGCTTAGATCGATTTAGAAAATGATTGCGAATCAATCAGCGTAAAGAGAGCCCTTTCGGATGTTAGATATGTCCGCACCCTGCACCACAAGACGTGTTGGGTATAAAAAAAAATTAAAACTTCATAGTTGTACAAAACTGATCATTACATACCCTACATCACTTCCTTTACAACAATTTTTCACTTATTTTCATGATAAATTAACAAAAATTGTACCTGGTCTCTGTGTGAAAGCGTATTTCTCATGGGGTTTCTTATATGACTCATAACCAAAAAAAACTCAATTATCATCCAATTTGATCACAAAGTATTAAAAATGGGAACGTTTTGCCTCGTCACAGAAAGACTTATTTTCCATGCGAAGTCTGATTTTGTGCAGGCTACCATCAATAAGTCTATGTCGTTACAATTTTGTGAAATTACTTATTCCACTTCGAATAAGTGTCGTGGACCAATTTTCATCACAGAATTGTAATAATTAAAGCTTTTTGACATATAAAGATTTATTTTTCGTAGGCAAGATTACATGGTAGAGGGTTGAAAAATGTGCATCATTTGATCCAAGTTTTGTTGGGAATGATCGCAAAAGCAGTTCGAACTAATCGATTTTTAAAAGCGATCGTCCTTCGGAAGCCATTTTCTTAAAATCGGTTAACGAAGTAATCCTGACTCAAATCATTGGCTTCTTGGAGAAGTGTACCTTGAGCAAATCGCATACAAATGTTTCGAGTAAATTGATAAGAAGAAAAGCTTCAGAGACCCTATATTGATCAGCGTTAAATTCTGAACCGTTATATGTATATATATATATTGTGTGTGTTATTGACACTCTCCTGGTCGCAAAAACGCAGATATCGATTTCAAATTTGCTGGAAAAGTTGGAAAGTTTTTGCACCCGGATTAATAAGGAAATGGAAAGCGTTTCTCTGTACAAAAATTTCTGGGTTTTTGCGCATTATTAACAAATAATGAAAGATAGATAGAAATTTTCTACATTCTCCTTACGAAGAACTCTACTATCTATGTGCGAAAATGTAAAAATTGGCCATGCCCACACAAAATTACAAATGACTGAATTTTCTTTTTTCACTTTTTTGAGGTTTTGTGCTTATCCATCATAAGGTAACACGATAGATTGCTCAAATGAAGATATTATCTGCCTAAAAATGCGTTATGAATGGACATCGCGACCTTGTGGATTAATTTTTTCTTAATAGTGTCTAAAGATTTTAGGGGCGGTAGGTAAGCGAGACTACAACTTTGCTATTTGTTTTCATTTTTCTCTCCTTTCTTTTTATTGTTTACTTACACATGAATTTAGGTTTTGTTGTTTCTTTATGGCACCCATCACCGAAGGATGAGGGGTATGTTCATTTGTTAGAACATTTGCGACGCCTCGGAGGAAGCTTTCTCGACTCTGCAAACTGTACATATTCTTGATCGGTATTAAGATCGGAATAGATTTAAAAATGCCCGTCTGCCCGTCGGCGCGTCTGTCCATCTGCGTAATGTCTATTGTAAAAATTAAAATATTGCCTATGAACTTGCAAAGGGCCTACAACGCTCACACACCCATATAACAAAAGTTGTTTTCTTTGCTTATCACTCATAAAGTGCAACACACACACACACCATATAAATTTCCACATTTATTCGGAAAATAGAAAAAATCAGCCGCACCCACTCAATTTTGTAGCATAAGGAAATGTAGTTCTTTTTCTTTTTTTTAGGGCCACGACGGAATATAATCATCTCACTATGTTTCTATTTTAAAAATGTTAATTCTAAGGCTTAGCTTAAGAATTATTTTTAAGAGCCTACTCTATCGGGTTGTTACTTTAGTGTAGCTAAATTGCATGTGTAAATATATAAGTGCAGATCCATGTGATGTTCTGCAAATGTCTTCTCATTTACATCCTTTAGATATTTGCAAGTCCTGATAATCGAGATGTTCCTCTATATATGCAGCTCTTTTGGTTAACCCAGAGAGCCACGTTAGCGATTTAATGTTAGAACTTTATTACGTTAATCGGCGATTATCTTTAATGCGTAACTTCGAATTTATTGTCACACCTCTACGCAATGATATTCTAGTGTATAAAATTTCTTAAAAAACTTTACACGTCATGGTGTGGTTTTTCTTTTCTTTTTAATTCAGTCGCACACATGAATGATTAATTTGATGTTAATTTGTTTACCTGGAAATTTGCATAGAACGATATCCATTTTGATCACATGTACGTCTTATACGGTAATCTTCAGCGATGAAATAAAAATAAATAAATAAAAATAAAAGAAACGCCTACCATATAAAAATGTACACGATGAGGAAGAGTATATATCACGGGTGTGAGTTGTTACGCGTGCTTTTATTTATAAACTGAAAATGGTTTTGTTGTTTATTTGTATTTCAATGCAGATATATTCGAGAAGTTTAAATTTTTCAAATTGAAAATTAATAATTAACTGCTCTCCCTCTCCCTCTCCCTCTCACTCACTCTCTCTCTCTCTCTGTATCTCTATCTCTCTCACGTACCATCTCCAAGTTCGGGCGATTAAAGAACCAATTGTTATCGCTCACACACATATCACTAGTTTATTGTCAACAAATCATATGGTTTTGACATCCAAGGCATGGACTGGAGTCGTTTAGTTTTTAGTGCAAAGTGCTTCGATTAAATAGTGGGTTTTGTTGAAATTGCTTTCCAGAGAATATTTTTAAAAATGCAGCGAATCATAAATGTTACGCGCAAAATGCTAAGTAATTTCATTAATAATTCATTTATGTGTTTTTTTAGTTGAATTTATGAAAATAATGAAAAAACAAAGCCATAAAAGTGTGCGGTATTTACACGCAAGCGAATTGAAAAGAGAAACTTCTTGCACTTGCGAACTGGAAAAAGAACAAAATCTTGAGCTTTTTAAAATTATGAACAAAGATGATTGAAATTTAATGAAAATACATTCTTGTGTAGCAATGAAAGAATGAATGAAAGAAGAAGTTTTTCTTAAGAGAAGCGATTTAATTGTACATAAGAAATAGCAACAAGTGAGAAGAACTTTGTTTTGCTTTGCTTTGAGTTTGCACAACAAAAAAATACTAAGCAGTAACAATGCAATGATCGTGAGAGATCGTTTATCTAATTATCTTAGATGGCATACGTGCACCATTCGGTGCTTTTTTGTCACAAATTCTTTTACATTCCCTATCAAAGATGCCGAGAAAGTGTGAATTGTTTTAAACCATTCCGTGTCGCGCGTTCCGATGTGGGAAACTGTTTCAGCCGAACAACCCAAAGATGACATGTTCCTTAACCCATTCGGTGCTGCATTCCTTGCCTAAATGATAACTTGTGACCTAAAAATACTTTCGCAATTACACATATAGCCTAAGACACCAACCCGTATACAGTACCGGAAATGATAAGCAATTGTTCGCATTGGACACACTGCTTATGGACACCACTCTATTCATGAACGGTGCTTAATAATTGTTGGCAAGCTTTTGGATCGATTTAACAGATCTTTAAACGTGGTGACAGTGATAAGGGAAAAATACAAATCCAACGAACGACAAACTATTATAGATTCATCCTGATTGCAACAAATATTTTGTGGGTGCTTCATCCATTCATCTCAATCCGCTCAATGCAGCCATTTTAAAGATCCAATACATTCTTTGATAGTTTCTATTGAAACTACCTCGGATGGGGTTTGTTTCGTTCTCTTTTTTCTTTTTTTTTTTTTGGTATGTTGAACAGAGATGGACTAAGCCAATTAATTTGTCTTAGTCCATCTCGTTTCGTTCTCTTAGCACTTGGATTGAGTCAGTATAAGAAATTATTGCTGATGTGTGAAATCGCGTGGAGAACACGCTGACACTTGGGTATTTAATTCACTCAATATGTAAGTTATAGGAATGTTAAAAAAACATATGTTGACTCTTTACTGTGTTTTCAATTACTATTATCGTTGTTTTCTTTTTTTTTTTGATAATGGAATCGTTCTTCTCGTTTGTTATCCGTAGAAAGAAGTTACAATGCGCCAAATAAACATAACTTTTGGTTTTGTTTACTTACAAAAGCAACGTTTGCCGTAAAGGCGAATGTGTTCTTACTTTTTTTTTTTTTTTAATAAATAATTGGGATTACTATGGCAGGCATATTGCAATCAATATCGAGATATTCACAACTCTTTCAGTGGGCATGAACGATAGCGTGGCTGGATTAAAGTGTTGTACTCTGTTTGTAGATTGATGACGTACTTCTCTGCGATATCGGAAATTTTTTTGGTCGAAGGCAATTTATCAATATATCAATATATATATATACACCAGTGTATGTGTGTGCTTGTGTGCATCCTCAAGCTTCAAACTGAATGCGTACTTAAAGTCCTTCCGCTGCGTTAGCTTCTATATTTCTTATCACTGTAGGTCACGAATGTTTATTCATTGATTATTGCTTTTACACCCTACGCCACTTGCCGTACTAAGTATATTAAGATTGTACAAATCTAAGGAACACCCACAAGAGCCTAAGATAGACCTAAGATACAGCGATCGATTCAGAAAAAATTTCACACACGCCCATTTGTGGATCCGTCTATCCATCAGATTTTTAGGCCTCAATTTTTTTGGTAGTTTCTCGAAATTTGGTAGATTTATGATTTTTAGCTTGAGAGCAAACCCTTTTGAAAATGGGTTGGATCGAACAATTTTTACGACCACTCTCAGCATAACGCCTTTTTTTTAATCGGCATTAGTCACAAAATAAATTACATCAAAATTTTTCAACAAAACTCGCCAAATAATAATATATCGATATAGTAAATTGATGTGAAAAATTGAGATCGGATGGGCCGATGTTTTGAATTCCTTCTTATATAATCGTTCTGTCAAAAGAGAACTGTTTATATATATGGCAAAACTGTCTAATTCTTAATTTTTCACAGTCAGAATTAGTTCATGATAGTAATTTGACATAAGGATAAACTAAGTCAATTTTCAATCATATTTCCCGCTTCGTATAAGTGCTCTGATGAAAGGCAAGCCTTTTAAAAAAGTTTTGATGATAAAAATTGATCCATTACAAAAATTTGACATGGAAATTCATTACATAGTATTTGGCTGCTTTGACGGATCACACCCCCACATAGGAGCGCTTATAAGAAGTAAGCTTTTGTAGGGTAGTAAAGTATAATTTTAATGCCTTGCGACAAAAATAAGTTAATAGGAAGAGTATCTTTGACAAAAAAAACTAATTTTGCTAAATGTGAATCCTATCAGTTCATATTTTGGGGCTCCTCTTACATAAGAGCTCCCTTGAAAAGTATGCCTTTACCTGGAAAGAGAAGATAATTGTTGGTATTTTGTCATGAAAATAAATGAATTGTTTTAGGCGAAGTAATGTACGGTGTCTAATGATCGATCTTGCTTGGATATATTGTTTTTACTTGCAAGTGTTTTGAAAACCAACCAACCAAAACAAAACAATCTATACTCTTACTATAGAAATTACATTGGAAACAATGGAGGTTGAAAATGATGTTAATATTATTGTGATCGAAAAATAGTAAAACTTTTCGATGCAAGTCGCGAAGGCTTATTCAGGGTAATTTTCTCCTTTGAAAATAGCTGATTGACTTACATGTACAGCCAAGTTCACGCCGGTATATTTTGTGGCTATGCTTATAAGGCATGTTTGCTTACTTTTCTACGGAAGAAGAGGATTTCATCCGGTTTTAAAATGAGTGAAAAACTGAGCAAAAAAGCTGCATCCATTTTCGCTTCAAACATGTGTATTTCAGTTTCCGACATGTTTAGAGCATAGTTTTATTGACAATGGGCTGGTCTATCACATAATTAAGCCAATTAAAGATTAAGAATGCAAGAATCTTCGATTGATAGAGACCTTATTAGCATCGGCAAAATATCGCTGGTATCGACGCGATCGATTTTGAAAAATCGGTTGAAATCACTCGATATCACGCCACGCTAACAGAGGAAAATCCGCGATGTTGATTCAAAGTTTCATTTTCTTTAGTTTCGCTAAAGAAACAACAAGAACAAAGTGCAAACGTTAGAGAATCTGTGCAATGCATTAGGATTTGTTAAAGCTTTCTAAATGTTAGACGAAGATGGTATAAAATATAAAACCGTTCAACGTTTGCACTTAATTTCTGGTCAGGGAGAATGCCATTAAACTTTTAGAAAAATGAATTTAAAATTTTTAAAATTCTTTTGTTTATTAACATACATTCAATTTAAAATTCAATAAAGTCGGTCTGCCGCATAAATAAACTAAGCTGTAATGGCTGCGTGAAAAATTCAAATAAAATTGTCAACAAATCTTTTGTTACTAACTGTACTTTGACTAAAGGATCAGACCACTGTAAATTGTTCAACAAAACAGTTTATTTTTCGTCACAGTAAATAACGCCCTAAATAAACCCAAGAATGACCATTGTGGGTGTGCCAACATTCCAAGATGCCAAGCATTTAATTTTTCGAACAAAATTGAGTGGCAATATCCGTGTAGCAGACACCTCTGCTCGGCGTTTCTCTCGAAATATCATTTTTCAAAACGTTAGGTAGCTTAACACACACGATTTTTTTCACTCGAATTCTTTACGGTATCTTTAGAAGAACATTCTCTGAAATATTGTGTGGTATATATTTCCGATTTTTTCCATGTTACTTATACTATAAAACGTACACCGCGCCCAACCAAAATATAACAGGGTATGAGCTTTTAGTTCTTCTCTTTTTATTTTACTAATATACAGGCCCAAGTACCTTTCCAAATATTATTAAGCTATCACCTTTCCTTCCCTCCAAACGAAAGTTTGTTAACAAACGACTTTTTTAGGCTGTTGCAGGGTCGTTATCTCTTAAAGAAATCATTTCCGTAAATATTTGGAAATAAGGATACAAGGGTATAAAAGTCTAGGTTAACTTAACCATTCCCACTGTCTCTTCAAACCCAATAGAACATCTTTCTTGTTCTCCCTGCTCATCCCCAGATATTTCTCAAAGTATCCTTGAAAATGTGTCAGTGTGTGTGTGCCATGAGATTAAAAGTCATTTCTAATAGTTCAGCAACCTTAGCTCATGATGACTAGGTGGACCGAGCGATGACGCTTTCAATCCGATTTCCGCTTTTACCAGACGCTCTAACAAAGTGCGTTTAAGAAACCATGTCACACATAAATCAACAAACCTGGCATAGATTAAAAAAAAAAAAAAATATTTGTAAAAATTAATATAAAAGTCAATCTCATCTATTCAAGTATGTTTGGGGTTATTTTCACAAAGGCATTTGTTTTTCGTTTCGTTAAATGTGACTAAATAAAGAAAATATTTCTATTATGTTGCTTTCTCATCAATTTTTCTTATGGCAGCTAGCCATTGATTTGATTTGTTTACAGCGATATCACTTGCTTAGGATTTTAGAACAAATGTTTTCAATATTCAAATGGGACACTTTGCGTATTAGTAAACAACGTTCTCTTGTAAAAAATTTCATGTTTTACAGAATATAACAAAATCTTAAGAAAAAATCAATTTCGAATTTTTAATTTACATATGCACCCGTATTTTGTTGTTTTGTTTTTTTCAAATGTTCTTTAATTTACTTACACGTTTTTTTAATTGCAAACTAATGTTCAGATGAAAAATTATAATTTACATATGAATATATGTTAGGCAGCCAATCGCAAATTTTACCAAAAATAATTAAAATAATTATTGTATTCTCTTGTGCTTGAAACAATTCAGTTCTGTACGGCAAATTGTTATATTACATGATGTTTTCGGTTTATTTATTAAGCAATTCATTCAATTCTTTGTGAGCCTATTTGAACTCACCCACTCGCACAACAAATACAAACACTAATCCATTCAAAATTTAAGATAAAGTATTATTGTTTATGAGAACCTGTTGCCTTGTATTCGTTCTCTACACTTTGAAAATGAATGAATGAATGGATTTTTCATACTATATATAAAAAGTAGAATTTTCGTAGCGGTTTTCGCAATTATAAGATCGAAAGCAAATTTGCAATCCGATCGCGTAGCAGACTTGGAGTTAATTCTAGTCGGAGTAGTAGGCAAACTGTTTCCGATAGTAAGTAGTAAGCTTAGTGAGGTTTCTTGGAATCAATCCTCTTCAAAGCCGATAGCCCAGATGCTAGTGCTTCAAGACTTTAGTCTTTGAATTGATTTTGTTGGCTCAATTCAATTACAATAATAATAATAATAATAATAATCGACTCGTTTCCATATTCTCCACATCTTTAAAACAATTCTTCCTTAAAAGAAACTCTTCAAAGTAAAGCGTAGGACGGGACGGGAGACGCGAACATGCGAGGAGACTTTAGAGAAGACAGAACCGTAATGCTTCATTACCACCTTATGAAAACACATCACTATCAACAGCTTTACCTTCACTTGAGAAGCGTAGGTTCATTGTAGGTATCAGCGTTTTCGCAAAAATTGATAAGTGGTATTATTGGTTCGCCAGACTTGTTGAATGAAATTAATTTCGATTTTGCTATTCGCCCGTCAAGGAATGATCGTTTTATAAAACTTAGTCAATGTAATTGTACCTGTGAATTGTTTACCCCGCTTAAAGTTGTATGCAAAAATTTGAGTGTCGGACTCAATACATGTGATAAGAAAATCATTTTATAACGAGCATGCCAGGGTTGTACGTGTCCCTGCCTTTTTTATATCCATCCCCGAAGGATGAGGGGTATGTTTACTTTGTTGAAACGTTTGCAACTCCCAGAAGGAAGCATCAGAGACCCCACAAAGTATATATATTCTTGATCAACAGCAAATTCTAAATCGATTTAAGCTTGTCCGCCTGTGCGTCTGTGCGCCCATGTGTGCTGTAAACTTTCTCTTGGCAGTAAAAATGAAGCAGAATTGGCAGAACCATTGGAAGAAGCACGCAGACTGGTATTGAAGATAGGCCAAATCGGTGGAAGGGCACGCCTAGAGTACCCCATAAGCTAAGAACATCTCCGCTTTTCGAAAGTAATAAAAAATTGGTTGTTTGCTCATTACTCATATACTATAGCCAGTGAATGTATAAAAATTTGAACGCACATTCTATGACCGCCTACCCAATATTATATATATATCAAAATTTAATTGTTATACAATATAACGCGCAGGCAACAGCTTCAAAAATCCCATAAAGTATACAAATTCTTAGGCAGTTTCAAATTTGGAATGCACTTGAACATGTCCGTCTGTTCGTCTGCCCATCTGTCTGTTTGAACAAGAATTTGGAATTGACCTAAACTTTCCAGAGCACACACCGACAAACGCCTACGTGCCTATACGGCAAAATCCTTTATTTTGAAAATAGAAGAAATCAGCCGCGCCCACTCCCTATAATAGAGCATAAAAATTTTGTTCTTTCACTTCTTTTGTCTTTTTTAGGATAACTGTCATGGGTACAAAAGATTCGATCCCGATCGAATATAATTTTCTTACTTGTGTCCATTGCTTCTTGTTTGGTTCACAAATAACTTTAATTCATTAATTGAATATTGGTCCCAAATTAATGGCTCACACTTATTGGAGTCGTAAGAAATTGCTCAAATTTCATTTCATAATACGACTTCTGCCGAAATGTAAATTGCAGCTTAATTGAATAAGTAAGGAAATTATAATCGGACACGACCGAATCTCCCTTACCCATCACTTTCATGCAACCCGCGGTAATTTACTTTGCGAGGTCCACTATTTTTATTGTATAATTAACACATAATACAGCCGCATGCGAAGAATATACAAAATAATTTGTAACATTCTCTATTGTGTGTCTTGTGAGTAGTAAGCAGAAACCATCAGAAACGTGAAAAATTCACTTATAACTTTAAGTAGGCATGACCGATTTACTCCATTTTTGTACAGATGCTGTAAGACCATGCATGGAATGTACTTAAACATTTTTATCTCAAATTATGCTTCATTGCGGTCATGTCCTTCGACCAATTTGTCTTACTTTCACCAGCAATTTACGTGAAAGAGTTTCCAATGTGTCAAATTCGCTGCTTTGGAAAATAAATGCATAACAATGAAATCACTGCGCAGCACGAACGTGTTAATACAGCGTTAATATTGTCGGTAAAAAGGGACGAAATCATTTAATCGGACATTTCTACGAGATTGCACGAGATGCTACAAGGAAACCCTTTATAACGTTCGAAATGGCTTAGGGAACAAGCAATAATACCCAAGAGAATCATCATCGTCATCGCCGTTAGACGTTATATCTTGACCCTAGACTTAAGGCACATTTATTCACGACACCCAACCACAACCTAGCTATAATAGGCTGGCCGTAGAATGCCTGGGTGTATTATGAAATTGAAAAATTCAACCGATTGAAAAAAACTCCAGCCGAACGAATTTTTTTTATTCTCAAGTTTTTTGTACGCTTATAACATAGCATCGCTATGAAAAATGTACCAGAGGAGTTCGCGTACCTTTGCCAGACGTTCAGTTGTGCACTTATCGGGAAGGTGGATTGGCGATGGCAGGAAGAATTAGTTAGGAGGCGAATTTTAATAAATTTAAAGTCCGCAACGGTTGTTGAAACTTGCGCGAAATCCTAAGAGAATCAAAAGACAAATTTACATCAAAAAGAAGAAACGAAAATGTGGCGCCTCTAAAACAAGACAGTATAATTAATATATGATTTTTCATACACAAAATTCATCGAAAAAAAACCCTTAAAGAATTATAAAAACCAAGTGCGTATACCGCATCCCATTTCATATATCAGCCATTTGCTGTCTTTAAGAATAATTCACAAAAAATATTGCGAATTATGAAAAGTATTTAAAAGTGTTGCAAACGACAACATAATCGTGTGGGTCAATCGTCCAACTGTCGTTTTCTTATTTTATAACATTTTTATTCACTCGTTCCTGTAGATAATTAAATACTATATATACGCGTGTACGTGTTCAGAATTATACAAATATATGTGCATTGGCTCGCATTCAGTTAAGTAGAACACATCTGTCGTGTTTTTTGTGCAGAAGTGAGCTCACTCACTACCTTCATACATAATATGATTGATGGCTACGGTTCACACACCTACAAGATATTAATATTAAATATAAAAAATCTTCCTGCCTTGTTTATTTGCTAAGTTTAAGTACATTTTTCTTTTATTTTAAATGAATTTTGCCGCTATTTTCAATTAATGCCTCCTACCCTCTTGTCTGATAGAAACCTTACGCCATCTACAGAAAGCAAAACAAATGGTAATCGGAGGAAGGAGGGTAATGTCTTATGCTGTACTCCAAGATCTTGTGCTCATGTGTAGGGCAAGTTTTACTACAGAGATATGCCAACAAGGCCTAATTCTTAATTTGTTTGTGATGAAAACTTGTTCATAATAGTAGTTTAATATAAAAAATTACACAGACATCAAAAGAACAGCCGGCCAGACAAGCTTAGATAGATTTAACGTTGAGTTCTTCTGGATGTTACATACATACCCATAAACTGAATATAAACTGTACCACAAGGAGAGTATGAAAAACTAATTTCTTACTATTATTACGTTTTCTGAAAGAGGAAATTTTATGCTGCATGCATGTTTATGTATATGTAAATATACTTTATGTATATCATTATGGTTGGCTTTTCAAATATTTTTAACATAGTTTGCACAATATTTGAAAGTAAAATTCCATCCTTTCATTTGTGTTTTTTTTATAGTTCTTTTAGTAATTATTTCAATGATGCATTGCGTACTGCTCACCTGTCCATAACTGTATATACTATACCATAGGATTTGTTGGACTATTTATATCTTGTTTTCAAACCTGTTTTGCGGTGTGCAAAGTCATAGCCGACATCATATACCTATATATATTATATAAAAGATCTTTAGGCTTCTTCAGTTTTTACGCAGACGTATTCTTAATCCACATCCTACAATCGGCAAACCTACATATATGCATTTCACTATTTCTTCAGGAGTTACTTGAAATGATCTATTTCGTAGTCTCCATGCCTTCTTCTTTTAAATGGCTTGCACTTGTTCACTGTGGTGATAGAATGAAGAAATAATCAACAGTCAATCGCATTCAAGGTCATTATTATTTGATGATTGCACTCATGCTACACAAGCGGTCGCTTCAAAATACCAATCAGCCACGAGTTATTCTGACTCACTATAGGATGCAGATTTATGGGGTCTTCGACATATATATCATTGTAGCAAATATATTTTTTCAAGTCCAATATATTCCTTCTAAGATGGCTACAAAAAATGTCGCCAAACTTTCCAATGAAACTAACAGAGAACGTTTTTGCCAGATGACTCGTTGAAATGGTTTCTTTCGTTCTTACTATAATATTAATGTGAACACTATTCAAAACATTCACATTCAGTCACACATATGGACATGTGCTCAATGATTAAAACCAAAATGAATAAATTCAAATCGAACATGTAGTCATAGTCCTTAATTAAAGTTCGTCTACTGTAGAGTAATCTAAAAAAATAAATAACTATTCCGTCTTTGTGAAGAGCAAACCAAAATTTTTCACACTATATTAGTAAATTGTGTGAAGGTGTACTCAAAACATGGAGCGGTAACGCTTTCATATCTGTTCTTGTCTTTTAACCGAGTTTCAATAATGGGAAAGTATTATTCCGCACAATTCCTGAAATATATTTATTAAAAGCTCCTTTAGAATCTTACTATAAATGGCGATAATACGATACCGACCTATCACTGAAAAGAAGAAAGGAATATTCATTTTCTCAAAATATTTGGAACACCCAGAAGAGAGCTTCAAGGACTTCAAAAAGTGTGTATATTCTTAATGAGCACCAAATTCTAAATCTGGTGGGGACCATTTTCCTGATTCCAAAAAGCGACTGTTCATCTGTTTCAAACTTAACAGCGACAATTGAAGTTCTTCCACGCAGGTACACGAGTGGAAATTTGGCCGAATAGGTCAAAAGACGCGTCCACCGTAAAACGTAATCTGAGGTAGAGCTGTACAAATAAAATCGAACAAATCGGCCATGCCTACTTAATATTATAGAATAAGAAAAAAACTTAAGAGAGTCTTAGAAATTCTACATAATATTGCGCACTGAAACGCTCTTGATGTGCATGTCAGTCTGTCTCTTAATCGCTGTGGTAAAATGATCTCAAAAATGGGTATATAAATGTATATATACGGAATGTCCGCATTATCCCTCAAAAATAGAAAATATCAGCCACGCCCGCCCAACCTTATAGACTACGAAAGTTTGTTTTTTTCCCTTATTTTAGTCTTTTTTAAAATAGCAGCGATGGGTATAACATATTCGGCCGTAGCCGTAAATAATTTTCTTATTTAATTTCCCTTTTTTTTCTATTCACATTTTCATATTTTTAATGTAATTCCAACAATTTGTGTTGAGTTTCAGTTTTAAAGATTTTATTAAGTTCTTTACAATTCAGCTGATAATTAAAGTTGCAGCTAAGCTTTGTTTAATAAATAAACAAAAAATGACGTACATATATACACTTTCTCGAAATATGCGCGTATACTTTTCACTGCACATACGTGCATGTTTATCTCAATGACATTGTCACTTTATTCTTTGTATATTGCATAGAATAAAAGAGCCCAAACACCTAATGTGCACAAACAGAAGCTTAAAATTGACGAATAACGACCTACATAGACGCTGGAGAGTGCCCATTAAGAGCATTGTGTTATCGCTTCTTATTAGTATATAGTTTATAGTAGTGTCGTTTTTGTGTTTTTTTTCTTTTTCTGATTTTCAACTAAATTGAAAAGACAGTAAACTTGAAAGCGCAAAACGCGGAAATATTGTTGTAAAAATATGGAACGTTAAACGTTGTAAAAGCTAAACTTGAACAAAAAAAATAAATAAATAAATATTAATAATAAAATTTTAGAAAATTGTAAAGTCAGTAAATTTTGTGTGAGTTTGTGTTAATTGAAGTTCTTGAAAAACTTCACCTTGAAAAAGAATTGACATTAAATAGTTGAAGAAGTGCAAGCATTTTTTTTTATATGTTCTCATTTCTATACTCAGTGTTTTGCCCCTCTTTCCCTCTCTCTCTCTCTCTCTCTCTCTTTCTCTCTCTCTCTCTCTCTCTCTCTCTCTCTCTCTCTCTCTCTCTCTGTCTTTCTTTATTTCTCTTTCCCTTTGGTTCTCGTATTCATTTTTTTTCTTTCTCTCTATGAATAGTGAATCAAGGTATTATCTCATCTATACTATTATTGCCAATTTATTCTAAATTGGTTTCAACACAACGAGCTGCTTCAACTCTCACTCCACCTAAGCCTCCAGATTCAGAATTTATTGGTTTCCATTCAGTGACAGTAAGGACTTTGGTCAGAATGCCAGAAAAACATATACCTCCGAAAATTGAACGATTCGAAGATTTTGAAGTTCATTTAAGAGGGTAAGTAAAACAATACTCCTTCATTTGTTTGATCACTTTGTTAAACCGTTACCGTTTGGTCACGTGTTCATATTCTTGCTTTGAAGAAAGTGCGTCGTCTGTAAACATCGAAATTATATTTTAGACAATGTATAAAATACACTCTGTAGCCTAGTTTTGATTCTCGATGTCGAATAAGTTAAGGCAAACAGATACTTCGTCGATAGCTGTAAACTCCCTACTCGTTATAGCGAGTGCATAGTCCAAAACTATAGAGTTTACTCAATTTCGAGAACCATAAACCGGTGATTCTATTCCTAATGATGGCATCGATTTAGTGATGTCTGCCAACCAAACGTCTAAACTTTCTTGCTGGAATTCTTACTGTCGTTCGACTTTTTACTGCCCATTGAGATTGAAATGGGATACTTGTTGTATGCTTCCCTACGCAGATCAAGTTTGAATGTGAGCGTTTCATATCCGCAAACGAATCCAATATAGTCGATTGACTAATGGGCAGGCCTTGAAATAACAAAACGAGTGAAAATACTATAGGGGAATACAGCCCACCATTAAATACCCCATACCTTCCGTACACCTTCTTTAAAATAGTCATCCATCGAACGATGGGAAGTGATCGTCAAAGTGCCCCGATGGGAGAAATTTTCAAATGCGTCCATCCTTAGGCCAAAACACGTAGGTGTGCCAGATTTCATCATAATATTTCAAAAATTGCGTACTACAAATTGGACAAAAAAAACCAGATGGACAAGTTCAGATAGGTATAAAGGGTGATTTTGAATCGATAGGATCTCAAGTTCTTCTGGGTAGTGCGTATATCTGCACAAACTTAACACACCCTTGTGCCGCAAGTGGCGTAGGGTACAGTGATTGGTTATATTACGTATTCAGGATGATGAGCTCGTGCTTATTACTAGCTACAAAATTGTCTCCAAAGTCTTTCTTGCCCATACTCAATATCTGTTACTCCCTATCTGACAAACAATACAGTTTTTTATGCGAGCATGTAATAAGTCTGCCATTCTACGCCTTCGAAAATTCCTTCCCCATGAAACAATGTCGGAAACTACTAAATTTATGAACTATTGAAAATTCCTAAAGCCGGATAAACTCAGACAATCCGATTTTTTACTAGACATTCAATTCGCTTATTCTATTATGAAAATCGAATCATTCCACTAAACTGCCTACAAAATGGAAATAGTTCTTGAAAAGTCAAATTTTTAAGCCTGAGGAGATAAGAAAATGCGGAAATGGACTTATTGTGTAGGGTATGCAAAAGTCCTTACCGCCAACCAACAAAAAAATATTCTCTAATTGATTAGCACTGATAAGATAAGAAGAATAAAAATGCAATATTGATTACGTTCTAGAAGGCAATTATTCATTTCGCGCCAATCTAAAAAACAAGAAACTTGATAGTTTACTACGATTTTAGATCTCCCTCACTTAATTCGCTCAATAAGCGAACCCCTCAGTAAAATACTTCTATTCTACGGCAAATTTAGTGTAAAAATCGGAAAACGTTATATTATCGTACAGCATTTTGTTGTGTCCTTTAACCGATCGTTTAAGATGATGACGATGACCTTTTCATCTCCCCGGTTTGCTTCATACCATTAAATATTAATAAAAGTACACTAAAATTTGAAATATTTTCGAGACTCTTTTTAAACTTTTGCTTGTATGCTTGCGGATAAGCTTAAGCCATTTTTTCAAACCTTATGTCAAACCAATGCAACAGTTTAACAAAACATTTTTTTGACAATCTCTCTGGGACTGAAGAATGGGCGATACATTAATAATATTCGATGAGACTATTCAGCACATGTCTCAGTATTGAGAAAAAAAATTTGTGACCAAAAAGAGAATTTTTTATTAATAAGAGCCACGTCCCACCCTTAAATAGCTACATATAACAAGTTTTCGAAAAGTGCCTTTAAATTGAAAGTGGTTGAAATAGTGGTCCGATCCGAAAAGTTTGCAATAGCCTTCGTCCGTGCAACAAAACACGTTACTAGAATATCTCAAAAGTTGCGGCCTAAAGTTTGAAACCAGGAAAACCAAACGGGCAGACAGACAGGACAGCTTAGATCGCTTCAGATTCACTTTCTGAATGGTTCGATATAATAAAAGATGGGCCCATCTCAAGACCTTCGTTGCGCGCACGTGGTGTTGGGTATGAAAATTTTCGAAATAAATTATCGCAAATCCCTACGCGCTTCACTATAATACATCATTTTAAGATGTCGTAAAAACTCGAGCAAAAAAAACGGACAATTTAGTTGTTGCTCTGAAAGATCATGTTGCATTGAAAGATCATGTTTCGAGAAAAAGACTTATGAACTTTCGGAATGTGTTATAGACACGTTTGCAAATAATTTTTTTATTATTATTATTATTATTAATTTCGCCAGAAAAATAAATTCTAAGACCAAACTCTTAAAGCACTAGAATCTATCTACCTATCTATCGGTTTATATTAAAAACTCTAGCGCACTTGAGATTCGAACCCACGACCATTGAGTTGCTTGTCGAGATTCTTCGCCCTCGACCACTCAGGCGGACAAAAAAAAAAAAAAATTTTTACTATTTTTTCTATTAGCCTGCAATTCCACAACTATAAATATGTTCAGTCATCTTCGCGTATTCTTCCTCGTTCTGCTTCTTCCAATATCTCTTTCCCGAAAGTGCCTCTTTTGGGTGTGAAAGACAGAATGGCATCGTTTTCATCACGTATGCGGCGAATTAACAGAGAAAATGGCAAAACAATGTATAATTCTGTAGCTAAATTTATCGTCGTCATCAGAAACATCATTCTAGACTTAATATCTTAATAGTCTTATATTTACTCAAAACTCATATCAAACGTTAACTCGTGACGATTGTTTTATTTCATTCAATTTGCTAAGATTTATGATTTATTATGAAACCATATGGACACGTTTTAGTAATGTTTGTAAATTATCTGAATAATTTATCACAATCGGCATTCAGTCAAGGCCAGCTCATGTGCGCGTCCGTTAATTAATGACTTTGTCATCAATAATAGAAGTAGTTCAGGTAAAAGAGCAGTTGCGAATGGACTTCATAAAGTTTGTATGCCAGCAACAGCAGAATGGCAATGGGCGGACTTGCGACTGTAGCCCGAATTTATCGTTAACACATTTTGTGATACGAGGTACTCCTGTGGCCACTTTATGGGCCATTTTATTTTTATATAACGACTATCGTGTATGCAATCTTCAGGTAACCATATCCACGGAAAGGGTGCTTCTTCACCATTCTCGGTGGTGACGGTCCAAACTGTAAATCTAAATATCTTTAACACTTTTTAATAAGCAAAACTGGCTTATTAGTTGAAGACAGTAACCTACAGTCTGCTTTACATGCACAAAAATTGGTTGAGCATTCGGCGCGTTATTGAGAAAAGATGCTGGTGGGAGATGGAGAGACGCCCTGTATTAACGTTAATTTCCAATTTTTAGCTTACATTTTGAAACTGTATAAAGCCATAGAGAATAATCTATCGGGGGAAAATCGAATTAACCGAAAATCATGCACTGTTTCACACCGATTAAGAAAATATTTGATTTCCTTTAAATTAAAAGAAAATTAAAGAATTAAGATGAGGTTATCATACTACCCTTAATGCTTAGGATGTAATCGTTGTTTCAAGCGGTAAAGAGAGAGTTTTCGATTTAATTTTCAAATTTCAGTTCATTGAATCCCAACAAGACTCTAGCATTACTACTAGACTACGATGGCACTTTGGCTCCCATTGCTGATCATCCTGACAAAACCATTATGTCAATTGCAATAGAAACTATTCTAAATAAATTGGCCAAGAACCCCAACATTTTTCTCGCGATCATCTCCGGTAGAGCCCTGGATGATATAAAAAATAAGATAGGAATTAATGGAATTACTTATGCCGGTAATCATGGCCTTGAAATTGAGAGTGCGGACAATAGTCGACACGATTATCGCCTTTCCGAAGAAATCCTAGAAAACTATAACCGCCTTGTAAAAGATCTCCAGGAAAATGCCGTTAAAAATAATGCTTGGGTTGAAGATAAGAGAATCTCATTGTCATTTCACTATCGTGCTGTTCCCGTTAATATGAAAGCAGCTGTAAAGCAAGAAGCGACACGAATTATTGAAAAACACGGCTACACAGCTAATGCAGCACATGAGGCCATCGAAGCCAAGCCACCGGTTGTTTGGAATAAAGGTGAGGCCTCCGTATTCTTACTCAAAGAACAATTTGGCGAAGATTGGTCAAAAAAAGTGAATGTTGTTTTTGTCGGTGATGACACCACTGATGAAGACGCTATGCAGGTAAATACTGAATTATTATTATTGTTATTGTTCTTGAAAATTTTCTTGATTGTTAAAGAAATTGCAAGGCGTTGGAAAATCGTTCAGAATATCCTCAGATCCCGAAATGAAAACATTTGCCGATTTTCGTCTGACAAGTCAAGATTTAGTTGGGGATCTTCTAAGCTGGATTTCTAACACATACGAAAACGAAGAATGAGTTGGATCTTAAGATTTTGTGTATAAAAAATACAATTTTTCTTCAAATTTATATTAGCGACGTCTATAACGTTTTTTATACAAATATATACACATTTTGATATTTTTTTTGCTATTTTTAAAACTTTTATAAAAATATATTGAAAATGTCTTCGCAAAGTCTTTGCTTTTGACAACATTTTTTGATTTTCAGCAGAGAGCGTAGTAACTTTATGATTTCTGCGGTGTTTTTTAAATCCTCAATCTTTGTACTCGTCAACGAGGGACTCCAGAGACTCTATATTCTCCATCAGTATCAAATTCTAAACCGATACAAGCATGTCTACCTAGCCTGGTCGCAAAAAAGAAGCTGTCTGCTGCATTTTTAGTAAATAGCTTTTGCAGGCTGATATCGAAATTCGGCCAAATCGGTCAAACGACGCGCCCACAGTACAACATAATCTGAGATCACCTCTGTTTTGAAAAACAAAAAGAATGTAGTTTTCCGCTCGTTGCTTGTCAATCACAACAGATGTAACGATAAAAATTGGCATTTTTATTCTAGAGGTGGTCCTGCTCGCACTTGGGCAAAAAGAGGAAAAAATCGATCGTGCCTGTTCGATATTATAAAATATTTCAATTTCATTCTTTTGCAAAAAGTTTGCAACACTCTAAATGAAGCTTTAGAGACTCTGTAAAGTCTACGTATTAATTATTAGTATCAAATGGGAATCGTTCTAGATACTTTTGTCAGTCCATCCGTCCGTTTTTTTCTTAATTGCTTCGGTAAATGTACTTCTAATTCTATTCCAAAAAAATGAAAAAACCATCCACGCCCATCCAATATTGTAGAGTATGAAAATTTAGTTTTTTCCCTGTTTTGAATTACTTTTAGCATAACAATAACAGATTTGGTCGTAGCCGAACATAAGTTTCTTCCTTGTTTTTCTTACATCGTTCTATTGTTAAGTGAAAATGTTAAGTAATATTATATGAACTTTGACGCATAACGTAAAAAGTATAATATTTATGACAATTCTTGATGTTTTGTCAAAGGTATAGTTAGCTAAAGACAAAAGTTAGGCTCATGTGTGGACAGCAATGGGAGCAATTTCCAAATAAAGTAAAAAGCATTATGATGGAGCATGCCCTACTGCAAAAGAATTCATGCAACGGTTTCTCAAAATGTGGCATTATATGAGAATTAGTCGAAAATTGGCTCGATCCGAACCATTTTTAATAGTTTTTGTCCTTGGGCCAAAACACGACGATGTACCAAATTTCATCAAAATAAGTAAAAAGTTGCACCCTGTACGTTGCACACAATAAAGAAGACGGACAGAAGGACAGACAAGCTGAAAGCACTTCCTGAATCGGTATAATAAAAAGTGTCAAGTCCTTCTGGATATTGCATACATCCGCCAAGCATAATTTGCTTATGTACGACATGTGGTGTAGGGTACAAAGGAAAGACAATGAGAACATGAAGAAATTTCAATTTTATTTCTTTTGACCTACAGTTCGTATAGAACAGGTAGGTAAATCTTTTTAAGCTCAAGGTTATTTATGCGAAACAGAAATGCTTTCAAATGTGAGAATAATTATTGGAATTTTTACATATTTCATGGAAATTCGTTGTTTATTTATTTGTTTACATATTTGCGTGTTCTCCTTATTGCTCACTGTCCAAGTCTTGTGGCATGTTAAGACTGCTACGTTACATGCTGCAGTAGCTTAGTCGCATTTCTTGCAAATTTTAATCCACATACGGACCTAAGTCGATTTGTGAATTGATAGTTACTGGTACCCCTCACACGCCCTGCGCATAGGCGGTATCGGCCGGTTATTAATCTCGTTTGTTACGTTAGCTTTTAATTAAATATAGTATTAAAATTGGATTTGTGGACTCGTCAATTATACGAACTTGATAATCATTTTGGTGCACTTTGAATCTGTGACTGAAAATGGTGACGGAATTTCGCTCTCTCATCAAAAACAAAAAAAACTTTCTGGCGGATTCATCATCATAACCTATCTGCCAAAGTGCATTTTTTGAAATAAATTCGTAAAATTTTCTGCGAAGTTTTGCTGATAGAGTCTTTGCTGCCGTTATCTGGATGTTACGAAAATATTGGCAAAGTTAATATACCTCTAACGCCTATATTCCATGAAAATTTAAATATACTGCACCAAACTTATTTCTGCGAACCATTAACTACAAACAATTCCTTATAAGAAATATATTTACGATCGTTTTGAATAGTCGTGTGATGTATTTAATCCATATATAATGGTTTAAGAAAGTCGTATGTGTTGTAAGCTACGATGTTCTTGCATATTAATAATATATGGCCCACAAGTTTTTAAATATAGCGATCAAAAATTCGGATTTCTCTTGGACCCCTTCTTATAGAACGATCCATCAGTCCTTCAATAACCACGGGTGCAATTAGTTGGACACATTTTCGCTCATGACATTGAAAGTCAAACATCTGAGTGATATCTGTAAGGATTTTGGGTGTTTACCCGGCCTATTCCGTATGTCACTGTTAATTTCTAAGTTGAGTAGAGGGCATTAAGCAAGAAAGCTTTAGCTTTATAGCACAAACAGACGCACAGACATGGCTAAATCAAGACTACAGATATTTCAGACAGTAAAATATATGCACGACCGCAAAGCCTGAACGCTACTGCATTGTTTTGTACCCTATACCCATTGTGGAGCAAGATTGTATTAAGCTTTAGGGAATGTGTGCATCACCGGGTCTTGAGATAGACGCAGAATCAATTCTAAGACTGTTCGTTGGTCTGCCCACGTTCTTTCTCGTGTTTACCCAAATGCCGCAATTTTTAAAATATTTGGACGATATTTGGTACACTGACATGTTCGGACCCACGAACGAACGCTAATGAAAATGATGAGGACTGGACCATTTCTCCGACCACTTTCCCTGTAACGTCTTACTTTGTATGAATAACAGCATGGTGATGGACCGTAGGGCCCACTAAAGAGTTTTACTAGTTTTACCACGAGTTCATTTTTTCTGAAAACGAGTTATTTCAGCGCTCTTCCAGACAAGGAATCAAAGCTAACCTTTAATTAGAATATGTCCTTTCCCTATTCCTGAGTAAGACACTATTACTTTACAGCTTGCCTCTTGAAAAAAAAAAAAAGAAAAAGTAAAAAGTGACGAGTTGCCAAATTAAATTAAACGTACGTTTTGTTTACAAACTCATATGTGCGCTTGTGCATGACTGCTAGCATATACGTGCGCTTTACTACGCTTCCTCTCTCCCTACCCACAACAATCAGAAAATGGAAAATTATTTTTTCCAAAAAAAAAGAAAAAAATAATTTCAGATGGAAATACACAGGCTCCTCATACATATATAGGGCGATGAACCATTTTACTAATTAAAAATGCGTATACTGAAAATATGTGAAAATATATATGTGGGAATATGTATAATATATATAAATAACATATGAGCAGAATAGGTGCCTGTATAAGAAGCTTTTCAACGTTAATAAGAAGACGTCTCTACTAAAACACAACACTCAAGGCAAAAATAATAAATCTATGCGTACATATATCGCCTCTTATAGGAGTATATGATAAATAGATATTCAGGTCTTTTCTTATAGGGGCCAACAGCTTTCTCTTCTTCTTTCGAGATTATCGTATTTTTTTCTATGCTCAAATGTTTTAATTTGTTAAAATATATCGTTTACTCATGGAACACTATAAATCTTTCAGCAAAAAATTCCTCCTTTACCATGCTTCGCATTTGTACCAAAACGATTTTGATGAGCATTTTTACTTCCATCTCATAGTTACTTGACGAATGCGCTATCAAAACGCTTTTGCATTTTGTTGAAACCATTTTTACCAACAGATGGAACCATTGCAGTTAATGGCGACCAGCGATTCCAGCGCTTTCCTGTGTTTCTTTTTTCGACAAATTTGAAGGATTATCCTTCATAGCTTCAACATAAAAACGCGAAAAACAGTCGAATTATCGGCGTTTATTAGGCATGGCACTGTACCTTTCTAGTTAAGCGTCGCTTCCGTTTTGGCGTTTTGTAAGAGACAAATTAAGGAGGGTGCCACCTCAAATGCTAGAAGTAGAGCACGCGGGAGCAAGAAATTTACAATATGTTGCATCTCAAAAGTCTCAAAAGTTAGTGCGTTGTATGTATATTACCTCCGGCAAAAAACCCGACTTCAAAAATTTTCGTTGAAGTAACTTTTATACCCTCTCTCACTTGTGGCACAACGGTAGCTTTAGTTAGTACAGATGTATGCAAGAGTCAGAAAGAGTTGAGACACACCTTTTATTACACCAATTGGTTTACCGAATCGATTTAAACTTGTCTGTCCGTCTGTCAGCCTTCTGTTTAGTCTACAAACCGCACTTTCCAAGATATTTTGATGAAGTTTGATACACCGACGCGTTTTGGCCCAAGGACGAATACTACTTTTCCACCACTTCCCATATATGGCCTTATATTCAAAAATCTGTATACGAACAAATGTGTTAAGTGAAGTCGAATAGGTTATTTAGTGGTGTGCCAAGTGGTATAGGGCTTTTAGTTGTTTTTTGTAATGAATCTTTTAATGAATTTTTATTAATTGCTGAGACTTGATATTGTTCTATGGTTTTATTGAAGAATATTTTGACATCAAGAACAGAACCTTCTACAAAATTTTAATTCATGATATAAGAAAAAGGAAAAGTCTGCCCCTTTGCTACTAAAGGGTGGTTTCAAGGCTCGGTTAAAATGATTTTTAAATTTCGCCTAGCGAGTGGTAAGCCTGCTTGGGAAGCAAGTTTTCTGTTGCGGATAAGGTTACCGGCCCACGATTTCGCCAAGCCAGCTTCGCCAAGACATCACGTTAAGTAAGAAGGTATGCGTGCGCCTAAAGGTATTCCTATGCGTTACAAAAATTTTAAATACTTCCCAGCATTCCTTACAGAGTATGAACATAAAAGTGATATGCAAAAAACTTGAATCATCCTAATAGATCTATATGATGTGCTTATGAGAAGATGTCAAGATCCAAAAAATATATGTCTGCATTAATTTTAGAAATGCGCAGAGAGAAATGAAAAACAATTCTTTTGTTTTTGGAGATCTCTTTTTCTAAACACAGAGATCGTGAATATTACCGTCATTGCTGGTAAAAAGATCAGTTTGAATATATTTTGGTTAGTATTATAAAAGTGTTCGCATTTCATAATCATCACAGCACGCGTTAAAATCTTGATTTTCTTAAGTGTGTAAGCGAACCAACTAAAAAAAAAAAAAAATTATAAAAATATAAAAGCAAAATGGCGGAACAAAAGAAAGCTCCTCTTTTAAAGAAAGAGGAAGATTATGTTAAAGCCTTAGAAGGGTAATTATAAAACGAATGGATTTTCAAAGCCACATTCCTATGATTCAAGTTGTATTATTTTACAATGGAAATAGTTTCATTAATCCCGAGGCGGATCAAGTGGCTTTGCTCTTGGATTACGATGGCACTTTGGCCCCATTAACTGAAGAGCTCTCAGTTATGCCTAAGGATACCGAAATCAATATAAAAAAATTGGCTGGCAATGAGAAAATTTTTATGTGTGTCTTCTCGGGACGTGAATTAGAAGCCATTAAGAATCACTTGAAATTCCCAAATGTTACGTATGCGGGCAATCACGGGCTGGAAGTGGAATATCCGTCCGGAAAGAAATTCAAGATTGAAATGCCCGAAGAACTATTGGAAAAGCATAATAAATTAGTAGAAGAATTGAAAGAAAAAGTAATTTATATTTTTCCTTATTGTTATTCGAAAAATGAAAAAATTAATTTTCATTTTCATTTTTTCTATATTTGTAGGTAGTGTGCTCTGGAGCTTGGGTGGAAGATAAGAAAATATCTGTTACTTATCATTATAAAGGAGTTAACGACAAATTGAAAGCCAAATTGATAGAGACTGCTAAAGGTCTGATTCAAGGTCACGGTTTTCAATTGATCGAAACCCCCTATGCCTTGGAAGGCAAACCACGTGTTAACTGGGACAAGGGTAAGTGAAATTAAAAATAAAATCAAAAAAAAAAAAAAACACCTCTTATGAGTGGCAACTTAAAAGCAATAACTATATTTTTTTGACAAGCGCAAAAAAAATATAACACATTTACGAGTATATATACCAAAAAGCAAAAAAATTTGAAAAAAAATTTTAGTTAGGAGAAGGCATGAAAAAAATCTCGGAAATTTCTTTTTCGGGACTTTCCTATCCTCCAATCATAAATAAGTGATAGAAAGCAACTCATTTGAGATTGGAAGAGAAAAAAAGAGAAAGAGAAAGACTATACCGTAATGCCTTACTTGTCAACCCAATAAAAATGATTTTGTTAGACTTTTGCGTAGGCGTTTGGCTTAAAGACCAGTCAAAAAGTAAAAATATATACTTAAAAATATAAGAAAAAAAATTTAAAAGAAATAAAAAAAAATGCGACAATCATTCGTTGTCATAAAAAAACTGACTTGATATATAAACTTGAATGAGTGGATATGAAACGAAACGCTCATTTCTCTTACACACATATACATATATATATATATATATATATATAACGTGAAATATATAATGAAATTAAAAGAATTTTCTTTAATAACCTCTGGCCGATGATTAATATTATAATCTTTAAAATGGTATTAAATTTTAACAATTTTTGAAATTATAAACACTTACATAAGGAACAACAACAGTCTGCGCGCACTTAATGCTGCAGGCATGGCTGCGGTTGCCAAGTAAATATATCAGAGTGTTTACGTTACAAAACCAAAGAAATTTAGAAGTACGCTAAGCGAAGGAATCGTCAATTGCGATAAGATAGACGACTTTAGCCCAACATTATCGCTTGCGTAAACGTTTACAGGTAGTGTTTCGTCTTGATGGTGTCACAATTTTACTTCCTTCTTTTGAGACTATCTCGGAAGATCTAAATACTCTTCAAATCTGCTTGAATACATCAGCAATCAGAAATATTTGCAAATTTTTAAAAAATTCGCCTTAAATTATGGAAATTTAATATACGATTCGCGAATAATTGGACATTTAGCGAGCAAATTCTATATAACTTACATACTTTATAATGTTACCAATGCTATGTGAATATTGAATAATTATTCTGCTATCCCAGGACCTAATCATTTTTTGAACCAATGCTTGCTAGCATACTCGAACTAAGAGGTGAGGGAGTGCGACAGACCGCCACGAGCGATATAACTTCTAGACCTTCTGGTGAAATAGACAACTATTTTCATGGAAGCATTGTTGTAGCTGGCAAAAGAACAGTGATAATGAGATTTGAGGACTAATGGCGGGCCCCGCGGCCTCTTATGCATTCAGCAATTTATTTTTATATCCGCCCGCAGAGGTATACGTGCACAAATTCATTTTGTACTCATCACTAGAGGATTCGATTTCCATTAGGGCGCCCTCAGACATCCTGCATATTCAGTTTGTCACTTTAGTTTGTCACCCAAAAATTTAAATGGGAAACTGGAAGTTTTTTCATTTCTTCAACACAAACTTTTTAAGATTTGTTCACAAAGCCTGAAAAGCTAAAACAAACATAAAAGTCACAAAGATTTCACATTTAGATCAGATATTTACCCGAACGGTAAATCTGCTCAACAACAGTTACGGATTTTCCTTGAAAAATTTCGAGCACCGAACGAAATTAAGAAAAGCCTGCATAAGAAAAAAACAAATGTAAGTAAAATTGAAACGAAAAACTGGATAAAGATTGAATGAATGGAAAATAACCTAAATGAAAGATTAGTCAATATTTGCATTCCACCAATGATGAAATCATTTTAAATATGATTCCAACTGGTTGAGTCTTTACAACCACAACGAATCATGGCCACATCTTTGTAATTAATTAAGAAAAATATTTACTAGAGTTTGTGGCGACCTGTGTATATATTCTTGAAGCAACGCATAAATAGGAGCAATAGCGGGTTGATACAACAAAGCTTCGCTTGCTTTCCCAGGCTCGAGGAATAAATTTACTTTATAAATATGTATATACATATACATAAATATATGATCTCCCCCATATATCGGAACACCAACAAAGACCCATGGCGTCAACACGCATAACTTTTTTGGGGATTTAATATAATATGAGGATTTTTTTTTGAAAAATTTCTTAGTCAATTTTCGATGTTCATATTTTCTGTTCACATATCTTTTAAATTTGTCAGTTAACGGTAACTTCAGTATCTGCAAATATTACAGAACAGTCAGTCAACTTGACAAAACAAACAGTCCAGTATTGAAAATGCGTTCATAATGAATTATTTGCTGGCAAAAAGTCTATACCTCCTGGAAAAATCAAGCGTACGAGTTTTTCTTAAGTGTTATTATATTGGTATTAGTGTCGACCCATAGAAAATAATATTTCACAGTTATTTGATTATTATATTAAAATTTGAGAAAATGAAAAAAAAGAAAATGCTCCTCAGCAATTAAAGATGCCAACGTATTCTCCAAAGTAGAAAGAAAAAAAACATAAATTTTTTGTAAGAAAATCTGAAATGAAATGTTGGTGCCGTCTGAAAATAAACATGAAAAATGCAAAATTTATACACTTTCTCAAAACAATTCAAATTTATACGTGCGGATGAGTATAAACGCAGAGCTATTCAAACATATGAATATGCATATTATGTTTATATTTATATGTGTTAGAGATGTTTGTTTGTTGTGGCTTTTTTTAAACATATTTCTCAAAAAAAATATAGGGTATTTAATTCGCAAGATATTTATTTTTTTTTTTTTTTATACGTAAAGCGTACATATAAAATGACATCTTCAGAAATTCCTTCGGCGACATACGTGAACCGAAAGCAAAACTGAATTAAAATGATTCGGAAAATTTTATTTGCTACGATATATAATATGAAAATTAATGAATATAATATACTCCTGTTCTCCTTAATTAACCTCATTTTACTTCATTTTGATATTGAACTAATGCCTTTGACAAAGGATACGCACGCTGGCAAGGATCTTAATCACCTGAAGTAAATATTTAAATACTTCGGTCCAACTTTTTTTGTTATATTCAACCTTTAAACCACAATTTTTGAGATATGTTGATAACTCGTCTGTGTATGCTTATGCAGAGTATATTCACTTGTTGTTTCACGGTATTCGATGAAGATGTTCATTGCAAACACTAATTCATGACACATTACAACGAGTTTTAATGGTGGGTGAAATCTAACTCTTCAGTGGTAAATACCTCGAAACCTAAAATAGTGAGATTTCGTACCGTGGGTTTTTTTAGCGATATGCGAATTTAGATGGAAGGAAATGGATAGGCACCGGTGAACAAGTTGAAAATTTTGAATACTCTTTGAATGTTGAAGGACAGAGAGTTTTTTACACTTCCACGACTATATTGTTCTAATGTGTAAAGTACAGAATAACCTATGCTCTGATGACGTCTCAGGTAACGCAAATTATAATAACATATCGCCATATGTCAACAACTTAGTAAGATGTACTTTTGCCAATTTCCTAACAATAAAATGCCTTTTAAGTTTCTATAAAATAACCAGGAGCGGTAATCCACGGTTTTCAGCACACAGACTTAACTTTTTGCATTTCTCAAAGAGTGCGCAAATATTTATTCCCTCCGTAAACGAAAGTCTGTTTTGATCATAGTTGTTCATTCGTGGAACTATTTACCCACAGAACTGCGATCATTCTCTTATTCTCCGTCTGTGTACAAAAAAAAGAAGCCCATTGAACACAATCAAAGAAACTTGATTTGTTGTTATGCATCCATTGTTGACTTTGGACTTTGATTCATGTTATGTACCTTCTCAAGTAGTAAGTGCTATAGGTTGGATCTGTTAAGAAAACATTAGTATTACAAACGTTACTATATGGGTTTTTTAAATTAAGAAGAATATGTTCAATTATAGTATGGGCTTCTTATATTACTCAATGGTAATAGATAAAGCAAAAAAATAAGTAATAATATAATAATAAAATAATAAACTGGTTGCAGCGACGAGTTTTGGACTAAGGGCTATCGGATCAGAGAACGTTTTCGCCCCCTTCCCATACACCGCCCTATTTTGAATAACTGTAGAATGGTGTAAGATATTTATTGATGGACTGCGACCTACTAAAAAAGTTTGGTATAAATATTTACACAATAATTTCAATACGTTTTTCAACGCAACGATTAAAAAAAAAAAGAGTCGTTGCGAATTTTTAAAATGTGGACGTCACACACGTCGCAACAAATTGAATATAATATTCTTCATAGTTATAGGTGGTTTATCTCACAAATCTTCGATGGTGAATGTAAAAAGACCAAAATTATTATATTTTTTTTTATTTCCTGTATTCAAATCAAATGATGCGTATATTGTAAGGTATAATAAGACATACAGGCACTTAAAGAATTGTGTATAGGCGCACATATTTACACTTACGTTGTAGGCAAAATTATACTTTTACACAAATACACACTTATATATGTATATATATATTTACATATATGAAATATTTGGAATTTTTCACTTTGCTTAGTCAAAATATATACGCCAATGCGCATATAATTGTTGTTGCTGACTTTTCTTTAATATTTTTTGTGCGACCTTCACGGATACATATTTCTTCCAAATATTAAAATGAAACCTTTAGATGTTTATAATAGGTGCAAATTAATAATAGTATAATGAAAATTTCTTAAGGCATTCTTTTTTTTTGTCGTGTCAAAAAATCTGATCGAAACCGATGCCAAATCTACAGATACAAAATTAAGAAGATTAGTTGTTTTTCGAAAAAATAGATACAAAAAAAAATTATATACATATATGTATAGACAAAAACTCATGAGTACCGACAAAGAATGAAATAAAAAAATCAACTAGCATATAAATTTAAGAAATAGCTTTACAAATGCAAAAAAAAAAAAAGAAATAACAATAGCAAATAGGCAGATGAACAAATATTTTTTAACGTTAATTGTATTATTCGATAGAATCGAATATATTTCTTTTTAATCACTTTTAACTTTATTGAAATGCTTTTTTTTTTTTGTCATTTTAGGAGAAGGTGCCAAAATGATTTTGGAAAAACATTTCAATGCAGATTGGGCTAAAAATTTGAAAATTATTTATTGCGGTGACGATACTACCGACGAAGATGCCATGAAAATGCTCCATGGTATTGGTAAAACATTTAGAGTATCTGAGTTGCCTACATTGAAAACCTATGCCAATTATCAAATTAAAACCGTTGAAGAAGTCGGCTGGCTACTGAAAGCTGTTCAAGCCAATTATGAGAAAAAGAAGAAAAACTAATTTCTCATTACAAGTTTTCTTATATATATATATTCACATCAAAAAAATATTACATAGAGAAACTGAAATATTTTGTCACGAATGGACTTGAACTTCTTTGAGCTATTGAGTTAAATGTTCTAATCTATGTATAATAAATGGGTGCACAAATGTAAGTACATCGTTGATGTTCGAAAGGCTTTTAAATCAAAATGTTTTAATAACTTTTTCGTATATAATATTTTTGTAAACATACACGCATACTTGACAAATGGAGATAAGAATGTTGTGTTTCATGAGTTTATTGACAAGAAAAACAAAAAAATCTAATAATCGCAATACATGCGTATGTAATCGAATCAACTGTCGCTTTTATATTGAGTAAAATATTAAAATAAACTTTTTATGTACTAAAAATATATAAAAACATACCATTATTCAGAGCTAACGATTTTCCAGCCACGATTTAAGAACATCTCATATTTGCAAAATCCTCTCCTCAAATCGCCTAAAATGCGACTTTCGCGAATGTGTGGGCGCTACGAAAAGCTAGCATTATCAAAAACTGAAAATTCACTTTCAGAGAAAAACGTTAAATTTTGACAAAGTAATAAGAAAACTTGGTATCATTTTCAACAGGGCTGCCAATAGTTAAATATATCTGGTAATATTAAATGGTTGTAAATTTTCAAAGTGCTCGGGTAAGTAAAAAAAATCTTTAGATCTAAAAATTGTATGAAGTCTCAAATAGTAAAAATTTTAAATTTCAAATAAAAGCTTGTTTTTTATTCAGTACATAAGGCAAGCAATTCAGATTTTAGTTCAATTGTGGGCAACGTTTTCAATTCATTAAAATATAATTCGTAATATTAAATGGTTGTAAATTTCCAAAGCCGACAATTTCACTACGCTCGGGTAAGTAAAAAAAACTTTAGATCTAAAAATTGTGCAAAAGTATGAGGTCTCAATAGTCACAAAAAAAAAAGAAGGCAATCAATTCAGATTTTAGTCTTCCTAATTCATAAAGTGCCTTGCTTTTTCTTTTCCCAATATATTTTAAATCATAATAACAATCAGCTTCTTATTGGTATTTGTAAAAGCTAAACATCTAATTTTAACTACATAGGGCGAGGGTAAAATCAATTAGTTTTAATGGTTGCTCGAAATTCGCCTAATGGGAGCTATAAGAAACATTATCGCATGCAGTTTGTTCTTCTGATGAAACTTTTTTTTCTTCCGTGCATGTGATTTTAAATTAGGGATGCGGTGTGAAAAAGACAGACAACGTGATATATATATATTTTTGTTGTGATATTAGCAAAACTTTGCCGTTAGTCCTAGATAATTAAAGAATGTTGGTAACTTTCTTCTAATCGGTACAGAAATTGCAAAATGTAAACAAAGAAGAAGAAATATTATCATGCGTAGACAAGGAAGACAAGTCATCAGATGTTAAAAACTTCAAATATATTTCAAAGAAAATAAACAAATTACCAGAGTATGGATACTAAATTGGAGGTAAGTTAAATCAAATAATCTTAGGAACCAGGTTTGTTTATATAAGCGTTGACTTGTGCATGCAGATGATGGACGATTACTCGTCGCAGAGCCTGGAAGGTGATATGTCAATACCAGCAGGGACAAGCAGAACAAAAGCAACGATAGGCTCGCCAGACTTTAATACGTTGGATGAACCTATTAAAGAAACTATAGTAAGTCTTTTCATTAGTTAGTTAGTTATTTTAAAGGATTTGTTAACTCTTTTGGAAATTCTTATTGAAGTTACGTGATATACGAGCAGTCGGTATAAAATTTTCTCATGTTTTGTATCCCAAAGAAAAATCGACTTTACTTAAAGACTGTAAGTAAAATAAATCTGCCATTTTTGACATTAATAAAATAAATTTAGTGATGTCATGTGGTAGGGGATCTTTGGGGTCCCTTGGTGTTGTGTACTCTTATGGCAACAATGCTGCAGGGTTCTTCAGATCGTGAGTATGACGGAGGGCCGGAATTCGCACAGGTCTTTGTAATAGTATGGATAGGTGCTGCAGTGGTTACATTAAATTCTAAATTACTAGGCGGAAAAATGTAAGTTGATTTTATCCCGCAACAAAAACTTATAATATTTAATTATTCAATAATTTCTTCTAGTTCTTTCTTTCAATCTGTGTGCGTATTAGGTTATTGTCTGACGCCGGTAGCTTTAGCTTTGATTACATGTCGCCTTTTACTCTTATCACAGCAAACAAACCTTTTATTCGTTTTGCGTTTAATAACAACAACAATAGGTTTTTCTTGGGCCACTTACGGTAATCTTATTTATGCATTGCTGTAAACAGAGTAATATATCAGTTTCTACTTTAATATTATCTTTTAGCCTCCTTCATATTCTTAGGGGAAAGTCAACCACCCAATCGTAAGCCATTAGCCGTTTATCCCATGTTTTTGTTTTTCTTTATAATTTCTTGGTTGGTCATTTCACACAATCAATAATAGCGCAAATCGTGTTTTTTAATTAAATAAAAAAAAAAGCAAATCAAAGTATACTTTGAGCATGTCCAGTGTATCTAATTAGAGTAAATAAAAATATACAATTAAAAAAAAAGAAAACCTAATTTGTTTTTGTTTCCAAAAAAAAGTTGCTATAAAACATTGAACGTGTGCTTCTATCTAACGTTAAGTGTAGGATTATATGCCGTGCTCATAAAAAAAAAAATGAAAATCAATGCAAATGATGACAAACTCAGTGGCAAGTGTTTACTTTATATTATCAATATTTTATTAAAATTTCAGGAAATCTTACGTACGTATGAGTTTATTACGGAGGTAGTAAAGGCAGTTAAAACGTTTCAACTTTTTTGTAAAATTAAATTAATTATTGTTAGACTGTGCTATTCTCTTTTTTTTTTTTTTTGATTTTTGCTTAGTGTAACGTAGTTTAAGGTACAAAACTCTGCAAATATTTATAAATAAACAAATTTCAAGTGCTTGTCCCTTCCAAAATAAAAAAAAAAAAACAAATATAAACTTAGCTAAACATTTTCGACATCAATATTGTTCGAATTAGATGCTATCTCCAGGGACATTTGAGTGCGAACACCATCGACACGAGGATTACGATACGTTAGGGAATTGGCTCTGGCTTTGCGACCCATGAAGTGCCTCTCAACCCATTTTAATAAGGTGTAAACTGAGTCGGTTGAAGGTAGACGATGATCGGCTGCAGTTTTTACTATGTCCGAGGATGTGACACGAAAAGTTCTCGCCATACCTTTTAATGCTACCATGGCATCTTCGTCTGTAAGATCATCGCCCACGTAAATGATTTTTATACGTTCACTCCAGTCAACACCAAAGGAAGTGCGTAGTATGTATATGGATGCACGTCCTTTATTCCAGGGCACAGGCGGTCTCGCTTCCAAAGCGCAGTGGGCTTCAGTGGCCCGAAAACCGTATTTTTCTATAAGCCCTCTAGCTTTCTCAATCATGGCCGGTCTTAATTGGTTCGGTGTTTCACGATAGTGGAATGTCAATAGGGCACCTTTATTTTCCACCCAAGCACCATCGCGACACACCTTTAAGAATTCAATATGCTTTAACATTTTTTATTTGACATTTTTAAAATGATAAACTCACCGAATCTTGTAACGCTTTTAACAGGCCGCTAACTTTATCTTCGAAAGCAATGGGCATTGGGTGCACGAATTTGCTACCGTCCGGATGCAAAATTTCCAAGCCGTGATTACCCGCATAGGTAATACCGTCGATTCCAACCATTTTTTTAACATTATCTACATTACGCCCAGAAATTATGGCAACGTAGACATCCGAATGATTTGACAATTTGAACAATACATTTCTAATTTCGGGTGAGAGAATAGCCAAATCGGGATGTGGTGCAATAGGAGCCAAGGTCCCATCATAATCTAAGAGTAGAGCCAATTTGTGATTATACCCAATATATCTGCAACAAATAATAATAATTAAAAATTTTCAAGCAGTTGTTCAAGTATCTTACTTCAGTAGGTAATCATCAAAATCATCTACGGTAACTGGTTGCATTGTAGTTGTGCCCACATCATCCATTTCTAATGTGCCCATAGCTTTTAAAAAGCACCGCATCCAATGACTAACATCACATTCGGCTTCACGTCGTCGTAAACGGCTCATGCGTAGGATTCGTTCATCTTCGGGCATTGTGAGAGCACGATGTATTATCTCCGCCGCTTGATGCACTTCATATGGATTACTTAGCAAAGCTTCGTGCATCATTTCACCAGCGCCCGCGAAAGGAGAGATAATTAATACCCCAGGAACATCGTTGATTTGACAAGCTACAAATTCTTTGGCTACTAAATTCATGCCATCTCTCAACGGTGTTACTAAGCATATAGCGGCGTCGCGATAGAGAGCTGCTAACTCATCCTGACCCACGTAATCATAAATGTAACGTATAGGTGCCCAATTGGCAGTGGTGAAACGTCCGTTAATCCGACCAATCAATTGATCTACTTCTTCTTTCAATTCTTTATACTCCTTAACGTCAGTGCGAGAAGGCACAGAAATTTGTAAAAGTGATACTTTTTCTTTGTGCTGAGGATATTTCTCAAGTAAAACCTCAAAAGCCATTAAACGATGAACTAAACCTTTAGTGTAATCTAAGCGATCGACACCTAATATAGTCTGTTGCTCGGAAGTTTTTAACACATTCGGTGCTTTCTGAGCCAATTTAACAAAGCGTTCATAAGGTATGCCAATAGGTAAAGGCCGTATACGTACAGTACGACCGCCATGTTCAACCAGCAAATTATTACGATCTACACGACAACCCAAGTTACGCTGACAACAGTCGACAAAATTTAAACAATAGTCTTGTATATGAAAGCCTACCAGATCACAGCCCAACATTCCCTGTAGGATTTCATCTGACCAGGGAAACAAACGAAATATGTCCCATGGTGGAAATGGTATGTGTAGAAAAAAAGCTAAACGACAAGGCAACTTTTTCTCTTCGGCTTCTTCGCGTATCCAATTGGCAGCCAGCATTAAATGGTAATCATGAATCCAGACTATAGGAGCGTTTTTATCATGTCCATTACTCTTAGACAAACATTTTTCCAACGCTTCTATAGTGCGCGACGCAAAATGTTTATTGACCGTAATATAATCATTCCAATGATCCGCTCCGAATGTGGCCCGACCGGGCATCGAGTGAAATAAAGGCCAGAAAATCTTATTGCAGCAACCATTATAATAGCTGTCAAATATTTTCGGATTTATATTCACAGAGACCACCTAAATAAAGAAAGATGCATGATTGACAGTTGCCTTATTTATTTATTTATTTTTTTTTTTTTGAAAAATCAAAACTAACCTGACCAGATTTAAGACCCGCAGTCGGTGTCTGATCATCGGGATTTGATTCCGGTATAGGTTCATATGGGTCATCTAAATGTATACCAGCCCAACCCACCCATAAACCATTACCTCTTATCACTACAGGACATACGGCCGTAACCAATCCTCCAGCGCTGCGAATATTGAAAAAAAAAAACAATGAAAATTAATAACTTTTACGAGAACTGTACTTATATAATATGCAGCTTATGCTCAGAACGTACAGACAAACAGTAAATTTTAAAGTTTCACAGATAAGGCTTTGTTTTCATTTTATAAGAATACGAGGACAATGGTGATGGCCAATACGATGACGGACATGGCCAATGACTCGATAAGCAAATGGATTTAGGCTACGCAATTTTCAAAACTTACCTAGCCTTACGCTCTAGTTTACCAGTTTTCGAATTACGTATTAAAATGAAAGGCAATCGATTAGACACCACTATCAAACTAGCTTTGGCACAAGGCTCCGTTGCATTTGCTGTAAGAACTTCAGTTTCGACCATGATTTTCTTCTTTTCACTTTTTTTCACTTTTGCTGAAGATTATTGACAAACACTTTTCTTTTTCTTTTTTAATCTTTTTTTTTATTTTATTTTTTGTTATTTTATTGTTACACTTTTACTATTTATTTTAAACTTATTGATAGCGGTTATAATAGCGATTATTAAATAATAATTCTTTTAAACAGTCACGAGAGTTCACTAGTTCATTTTTAACGTTTAAAATCAAATTATACAAAGCTAAGGTTATTATATTATCAGAGATTCTTTAAATTATTGATTGGAAGCGACGCAAGTCTTAACTGATGAGTTAACGATCACAGTTGAATATATTCTGAATCGTGGTGGCTCTCCGTATGACTATGTGGTCAAGCCCCAAACCGATGATGCGCTAACAAAGAAAGTATTACTTGACTTCGGCTTTTTGTTCGGTTGCAATTTTCGTGCGGAATACATTTATAAAATGATTTCTTATCAGTTCTAACATAGAAGATGATGTTTTGGGCTGAAAACAATTGGATCATAAGTAATCGTTATGTTTGGCAGTCTGTTCCGCTTAATAATAATGTAATTGTGTTATTATATATTCTATTAATGCGCTCTTATCATTATCAATTCAACAAATATATCGACGTTTACTTTGCACAAATAATCAAAGCGTTGATTCGATGTGTAGGTAATTAACAATAGCTTTCGTTTAAATCTTACATTATAAATAAATGCATGTGAAATAGTAGATGTTACGTCTAATAAAGATAACTAAGCGTAGATGAAACTGTAATCGCTTAGTCTATAAATTCTGATCATTTGGTAAAGAGAATAAGTTTAGCCAAACGACAAGCGTTCAACATTGCTTTTTTTTAGCGATAAAGAGAAAAGATTGAAAATTCAAAATTAAATTTAAAAATAATAATAATAATAATAATAATAATAAGGAAAACAATCAAGACGTGACCTGTTGTCTACTGAAATATTGTCTTAGGTTCGTTGATTTTTAACAAAACAATACGACTGTACAGCATTGAACTATACCTACATATATATATATATATATATATATATATATATATCTACACACTCGTTCTGAAAATTTTTAAAGAGGCTTGGCATTAATTATTAGAAATATTGTGGTCAGTATTATTACAAAATCCTATATACAAAATATTGTACAAAATGATTATAATTTTGTATTCCAGTCAATAGGTGAGACATTTTATTGTTTTTTTTTCCGTTAGAGGATAAAGAAATTTCATAAGAGCCAATGTAGAAATACAGCATGGGAAGCAAACACATAATCGTATAGAGAAAGATTTAGTAATCCTTGCTGATAAGACCAATGTCTTCTCATACATGACTAGAAAATTGGGTTTAATCGAAACAGAAATAGCAGGGACGGTACTGTGCGTAATTCAACGAAACCAGGCGAGGACTATAACGCATTTTTAAATCAAAATCACGTAAGCACAAAATTGAGCCATTTAAAGTGGCAATATGTATATACCTGCCAGGGGTTAACCTTAAATTACTAGCATCTAAAGAAAATGCAAAAGTAGGAAATACTTTGGGAATAGTAGACCTGTCTGATCATCTTCAATTAAATATTTAATTTTTAAGCGATGGAAAAGCGTTATACTAAGTTTGGACCTCTTTTTCTAACATGTCGGTAAGAGTCATTCAAGAGAAATTCCACTTAAAAATCTGTATATATCTATATATATATTTATATATATGGTTGATGATGAATCGGAGTTGTGCTCGAAACACCCACGATTGAAAAATGGGAAGAGGAAGGTGAGTTTCGAAAATAGACATCACGCAGTCAATATGTAAAAAGGCTTAATTTACAATCTACGACACTAGAACCACCAACGGTTTGCATCTACCTATTTCTGCGAAAAGGAATCATTTCGATCGTCCATTTTTGTGGACTTGCCACAATCGCAAAAATTATAGTTGCATGTTGAAATTTCTAAGCAACATTCCTTTATCGGTCAAGAAACCAATGTTAGAAAAATGGTTGCGATTTGCCTACATAAATGACCACCACAAACGAAGAACTACAATAACCTTGAAAAATAACGTTAATTTTTTCTTATTTTCATCTATATATAACTTTCGAGCCTTTGGAAATATTCTAAAAACATTTGACTCAAACGCTCGTCAAATCTGTCTGCACGTTTTGCCTCAAAATGGTCCTGAGTCAGAGATTTTCAGAAATAGTTGCAGACAAAGTTACGAAGAAGATCTCTGCTTTTTTCGAGGTTTTTTCGATTTTTTCCATATTGCTGACGTACACATAAGTAGATCACGTTCAATTTGCAATTTTTTTTTTACTCTTGTGACAAGTCGAAATAAATAGGGCATCAAAATGATCTCTTTTAAGAGACGTAGGTATATGTAGGTATATGTCATCGGCATCTCATACAAATAAAAGTCACCAAAAAGTTTTACAGTGACGTACCCGATAGTTCTGGCATTAATTCTTACGCCATCCAAAGCAGTGGTTAAATAGGTATCATAAGCACATGCCCATTTTTTCATTTAAAAATCATCGTTTAAACGAACTGCCCGTATAACCTGCCAGCATTGGCTTTTTCCATAGTTCCAGATATTGCCGTTTTCAAGTAGAACGTACGCATATGCTACTCCCTTCTTGCCTTCTTCTCTACATGTAATCTTTCTCTACCACCTCCGCAAATCTGGAGAGTTCACTTCGCCTGAGTAACTGGCCATTTAGAAAAAAAAACACAAAAAGTGTCGACACCATTTTCCGGAGCCATATATATAAGAGATTCGTTTCAATATAGTTCCGATCAGCTAGACGCAATTCGCAATGAAGAAAATGGCCAGATCACTTTTGCGCATTAACCTAAAATATTAGCGATTTGCCTCAACAGAAACACATGTTCACGTACTTCATGTGTGGCCATGAGCCAAGAATATGTTAACCACAAAAGTACCGAGCTCAATATAATAGAGACAATGTCAGTTTGTCTGACTGTGATTTGAATGAAGGATATGAACCGAACCTGAGGATTTTTACATCTCGTCTTTCCTTAATATTTAATACTTTTTAGATTTGAGTTTTAAGTCTGATAGAAAACAGACAGATATATGTTGCGTATATATACACTATTGTGTATGCTTTGAAATTATCGCACGTATATACATATAATTATTTGTTAATATTGTACATATTAGTCTTTTGCTACCAACCTTGTCGTGATCGTATAAAAAACAAGTAAGAAAATTATATTCGGCTCTGGCCAAATTTTTAATATCCACTACTCCTGTTCTAAAAAAAAAAACTTCAAAAATTAAATTTCGATGTTCTAAAAAGTTGGACGAGGTCGATTTTTTCCATATTCGAACAACGATGGTGGTAGGATCAATCAAATTGTTTGCCTTTGGGCGTGTCTAAGTTTTTCGCTTATTTAAACGGCTGCGGTAGCATCGCATAAACGGATCTTCTGTTTGTTCTTAATTGTGCCCTCCGATCGATTCGAGTCATTTTCAAAAGCATATGGCTCTAAAGAACTTTCAGTTAAGTTTGGCAGACCGATTTCTTGGAGATATGAGTTTTTCCGATTGAAAGAATATTAACCGGAGGCGTTACATCGATCGAAAGTCCAACTTGGCTAAATCGATACATAGTTTATAGGCTCTTGTAAGCTTTAAGCTTAAACGTGCTGCAAATGTTTCGACAAAATGAATATACCTCCATTCTTGTACGGTGGGCAAAAAAAAAAACGATTTTTTGCTCACGAATTATTAATACTTATAAAGATTGCAAGCATAAATTATAGTTGCAATGAATATCTATTAGAATTGATAAGAAATTCTTAAGCGAAACCGAGGAAGAATTTATATTATGTTTAGATCGAATTTTTTATACCCATCACTACCTTGAAATTAGAAAGTGATGAGTTCATCCTTTGACTAGACAATGTATATATGTGTACACATACGATATTTGAGTGCAAAACCAAGAAAAAAATATGCTTACAATTTGGAAAACAACCTATCTGTACATTTATTTAAACTAAGAAACATATAACAGGGGAACATATGCGTCTTATCAATATAAAGTTTGTTGGTGATTGCGGATGAATGTATGGAGCGATTGTAACTGATTTGCACCAGTGCAACATATGGATTATGATTTGGCTTATAACAAATTTTCTGTCATTCACTTTTAATTTGTGTTCATACATAGCGCACATATATGCTGCAGGAAAAGGTGACGAATAATTCGCTTGATATCCATCATATATTATATCGTTTATCTAGCTTTTAATGCAGCATATATGTTTATTAGGTGCAAAGTGCATTTCAACCAATATAAGTATCGCGCAGTCCAACTATAGGGACATCATAAATGTAACCGTAGACGCACAAACCAATACTAAAGTTTTTAATAAGAAAAGATTTAAGGTTGAATTTAAAATTTAAAAAAACGCAAAATTATCGGTTATGTGCCAAAGAGGCTCATTTGATTTTTGAATTTCATCCGACGAGAGTAAAAGAAAATTAATAAAAAAGTTCATATATCGGCGTAGTTGCCTTTTGCATCCCCAGTGTGCCGAATGTGAGCATGCCAACGAAAGATGAACAGGTATTGCGACAGGGCTTAGCCGAGTATCTTTTGATGATCAAAAGTATGTATACTTTATGGGGTCACTCATGCGGATTTCTCTTTAGAAACCAAAAAAGGAAAATCTAATAAAACACTTTCTTTCGCTGGCGCGCATAAAAATTTCAGCTAAGGAGTGTTCTTGTAAAGAAAGTTTTGAAAATCTAATTGTGCCTCAAAGCACAAAAAGGCATCCGCCATCTTTTTCTACCTATAAATGCTTTATGCGTTCGTAAATGTTATCTGGAGCGCTTGGTTAAAACCATTACAAAACAGGTAATTGAATATTGAAATTGCCACTGCTTTCTCACGTTTCCGCTTTTATCTTCAAACGTGATGTAATAATTTTAAGATTTTTTGTTATAATGCCCAAAGACGGTAGCTGGTGAAACCTGCAAGTAAATATGCAAATAATTAATTTTCAGAAAAAAAACGAAGAAGATTAAATTGAATTTTTCCAACAGTCATAATTTCGTTGAAATCATAGTGCACTTCTTTCCCGAGTATATAAAGAAAAGATATGCAGACCTATGCAGCGGATGCCTAATATATCTATGCTTATGCAAATTTCAAACTGGTTCTACATATTTTTGTATCTTATTCGTCCGAAGAAAGAAATAAAAATTTAGAAAACCTCTGTTTCATTTTTCGTAGAAAACTTTTTAAGTCGTATAAGATAAGGCGGTAATGAGCAGATGGACATGAGGATTCTTGTTAGTGATGGGTAGACGATTTTAGAAAGAAATAATCCAAAACAAAAGTTTAACACTGCAAATAAAATCGTGCAGATTCATCTCTTCATATCTATTTATTTATTATAAATATCTTCATAAATACACTTATACATATATACACACATATATATATATATATATATTTTATATATATATTTATATATATATATGAAACCATCTCATATAATCTGCTTTTGATATTGTGTGCAAAGGTATTTTTAACTGTTGATATACAGAAGCAGGCCATTGAAGACGATGTGGCTAAAAGTTTATTTTCAATTACACGCTTTATAACGTTGGATAAGAGCGGCAGTTGTGTGCCTTTGACGATTTTGCAAAGTATATGATCGAGTCATTTGGTTGCATGTAGGCGTATGGGCCATTATACTGTGACCGTTTTCGCGTTAGAATAATCCAGGGAATTGAGAAATGGTTTAAAATTGGTTGATTCACTGAATTTCATTTCATAATCGTTCTTAATGGTTAATTTTGACTGCGGGACTATGTGCCTTAAAGATGTTAATAAAGTCGTTGATATGCTTTAATGTTGATCGCATCTACTTGAAACATAAACTTGAGGGTCAAATACAAATAATGGTTTGCTGCCATTGGCAAATACCGTTAGTCAGATGTTTTCGCTCTTTAAAAATATGGATTACTATCCGAAGCATTATACCAGAAGGAATTTACTACGAAACTTTTAGTTTAAAAAAAAAAATGTGTGCTGGGATCTTGCTGCTGCAAAGAAGTAGTCTGCTGTGATTTTGCTGTTGGCAAAAAGAAAGATCGTTAGGGGTATTGTTGCTGCAAAAAAGTAAAGTCTGCTCGAATGTTGTTGTTGCACTTTCTAATTTTGCGAAGCAAGTTTTTTATGCACGTGTTGATTTGTTTTCGTTCAAAATTAATATGTAATATATAATATTATTACTAATTATTAGTTTTTAAACTCATATCTTCCCTTTAAATTCTTTATTAGCGAAAAAATATAAATTCTATTTTAAATTTCGCTTAACTCGCACAACGAACTAAAAGTTAGTATTTATGTATTGTTACGGAAATTTCAAATCCAGCTTATTCCAACTAATTGATTTTCCCAAAAAAATAATTTAAATCATGGGTGCGTTTTGCACAAGATTTAAATCAAAAATATCAATGGTGCGACAAAATTTAGGAAAAAATTTTAAATAGAATGGTTATTGTCTGACAAATAAAAAAATATTATATCTGGCAATGCCAAATTAATTGAACGAAAAAAATAAGAAGAAGCAGAAAACAAAAATGAAAAATAAGAATATGATTTTCATAGAAAAAGCTGTCAATGTAAAAGCTGCAGTCCTTCAATAAATTTATTTATTATTCCTTTTTAACTTAAAAAATATTAAAAAAAAAACTCAATCCAATCCAAAATGAGTATTCGCAGTCTGAAAGCATTTAATGTTCAACTATGCAGGCATGCATATGTATTGGCTAGTAAGCAAGTGCGAATCCTATCCTATCCTATGTTAATGCCGGCACAAGATTGTAAGTTTTGTCCATATTGAGGTTATGTCTCCTATTGGAAAATTATTTAATGAATATAAATATATAAATAAAGTCAGATTCTATTAATTACCACCGCATTTATTTACAGCCCAAAAACGTGAAGCTCACAACAATTTGTTTCAAATGGTAAAAAAGCGGACAATTGAAGCTAGAACCAAAACTCAAACAAATAATTTCCCTAATAATAAACCAGTTTTCAAAAATGAATCGTCTGGCTCTAATTTGGCTTCTTCAGAATCTAATCCCAGCTGCACCATATCCAAATCCTTGAGTACATCCACTAAAGTGTCTCCCTTCTTAAAGCCAGATTCCTCAAAAAAACTAGATGAACCTAGAAAAGTGCTCTCTCAAATTACTACTAAAAAAAATGTTCTAATTAATTATTCTTTCCGCAGAGTGGATACGCAAGCAAACCGTCTTACAATGCGGAAATTCTGAAAGCCCCAAATTGTTTAGGAGTAACGAAGAGCGGTCTGGCTGCGAAAGCTGGGGGTGACTCTGATTATTGTAGAAGACCTCTTCCACAGGACAGATCACCAGAAAGACCTATGGTTCCTATTGGTCAGGGTGGTTACAGTGGTTGTCGGCCACCAAAAGGCCAGGATCCATCTGAAAAATCCTTAACGTCTGAAACTTCTCGCGATGGAGCATCAAAGGGGTCCTCGGGCCCGTATGGTGATGGAGGAAAAGATAGTATGGACAACTATTGGAAAATTCTCGCAGCTGTCCTTGCAGCTTTAGGTCTAGGTGGTCTGGTAAGAACATGTAAACTTCACTATCAACGGTATAAAATAATGTTAACATATGTTTAATGCAGGCATGGTGGTTACTTAGGCGCCGTCCTACATCGCAAGTTTCTGAAAGCGGACCTACCCTTTTGAGATCCTCAGACTTACCAAAGCATGTACCATATTTACTTATAGGTGGCGGCACTGCAGCCTTTTCAGCGTTTCGCGCAATTAAAGCTAATGATGCTAAAGCGAAGGTAAATTCCTATGTTTGTTTTATACTTCGGCTGAATACTTGAACTTGTTTCAGGTTTTGATGATTACAGATGAATATCGAAAACCATATATGCGGCCACCTCTCTCTAAAGAGCTTTGGTATTCGGCTGGACCGTCAGAAGTGACTAAAGATTATCGTTTTAAACAGTGGACGGGGACGGAGAGAAGTTTGTTTTTTGAACCGGAAGAATTTTTCATTTCTCCTACGAAATTGATGGACAATCCGAACGGTGGCATTGCAGTGGCCCATGGTTTTACTGTAAAAAAAGTTGATCCTAGTAGCAAAAAGGTTATTCTTACTGATGGTTATGAAATATTTTATGACGAATGTCTTATAGCCACAGGTAAGCTTTAGCATCATCCTATGAATTTTAGTTTGCTTATCATATGTTTAATTAAAAACTTCTTATGATTTAGGATGCAGTCCGAAAAATTTGCCTATATTCTTGGATGCGCCTTCACCTATTAAAGAGAAAGTTATGTTATACCGTACACCCGACGATTTTGAAAAATTAAAACGTTATGTAGATGCAAAAAAAAATGTAACCATTATTGGTAACGGCTTCATAGGCAGTGAATTAGCTTGTTCATTGGCAAATTACAGGAAATCTGCGGGATCACGCATTTTCCAAATATTTCCCGAGTCTGGTAATATGTCTAAAGTTTTGCCGGATTACCTGAGCAAATGGACTATGCAGAAAGTGGAGTCGCAAGGTGTGTGCGTGCTGCCAAATGCTTCCGTAGTGGATATCAAACGGGATAATTGCTCACTAAAGTTAATACTTAGCACGGGGGACACTATTATAACTGATGTGGTAGGTGCTCAGTGTAATGACGTACAATGGAAATATTTATATGTATATCCGTTTTCTCTGAAAAAGGTATGTGTGTGTGTAGGTTGTGAGGCGAACATAAACATAGCCAAATCATCCGGTTTAGAAGTAGATAGAATGCTGGGTGGTTTTGTTGTGAATGCGGAACTTGAGGCCCGGCGGAACCTTTTTGTAGCTGGAGATGCATCGTGCTTCTACGATCCTCTTCTTGGCAGAAGGCGTGTTGAACATCACGACCATTCCATCGTATCGGGACGCTTGGCTGGCGAGAATATGGTAGGCAAAAGTAAGTGTAAATCATTGAAGTTTTATGTTTGACTTGATCTTACCTTAAACAACTGTATCCACATATTTGTTAAGAAAACGCCTACATACACCAAAGTATGTTCTGGTCAGACTTGGGACCCGAAATCGGTTACGAAGGTATTGGTCTAGTTGATTCGTCATTGCCAACTGTCGGTGTATTCGCTTTGCCTAATAAAGTAGATAGGAGAACGGATAATTTAACGGAATCTCGCGAAAAAGAAGTCGAAAAACCTTTGAACGAGAAGGATTTACCTGATGTAAAATGCGATATTGATAATGCGGATAATTACGGACGTGGGGTGATATTCTATCTGAAGGAAGACAAAATTGTGGGTATTTTACTTTGGAATCTTTTCAACCGTATCGGCTTAGCCCGAACGATTATTAACCAGAACCGGATTTACGACGATTTGAATGAGGTCGCGAAACTCTTCGAAATTCATTCGTAGAATTAATGTAAATTTTTATTGTAAAATGTACTCTGATTAGATAGAAATGTTTTTATTCTGTTTGTTAGTTAATGCTTGCGATAAAATTGAGAACGTGTTGTTAATTCAAGAAAAACATACAGACTATCCATTTTTCGTTTGGATATTGTCAGTGTGTGTGCGTCATGGCTGTACATTCATTATTTGTAAATTCTAAATAAATTTTATTATTTAGTTTTCTAAATTATGTGGCGACGTTGGTAGTATCGGTTTTGAAGTTTTCGGGATCATCAATTCAGGTAAAAATTATTGATGAAGGCAGCTTGCGGCGAATTAGCTAAACATAAAGCGGTCGATATAATGAAAATTTTATTACACATTCTGACTAATTATATTAATTAATTGATAAGTTAAGTCAATGATCAAAATTTCTGACATTGCGCAGTGGTCGCTGCGCTAAAAGTATTCATCAATCTGAGCATTTACCTTGAAATTAATTAATGATATAAAGCTGAACCATTATTATTAGTTATCTACAAAAAGACATTGCCTAGTGTTATTCCATTTATCAGATACCATGCGTGCCATACTTTTGTACATATAGATTTAATCTTACCTTGAAGTTTGTTCAGCAAATTGAACGCAATAAATGAATTTACAAAAAAATAGGTTATTATTATTGTTGTAACTAAACCCCACCCAGACTTTCAGTAAGTTTGGCTAACTTTGTCAGTATTTCATTTCAAACTTGGACGTTCAAGTTTTGATTGCAAGAGAAGAAAAATTATTACAAAGATTTTTCGAGAAAACGAAATTAAACCTTTTAAAGAAGATACTTATATTAATAATTCTAAAAATTATGTCTGGAAATTGATTTTTAGGCTTATATTCATGAGCCCAAAAAACCGACCGCTTGGCAGAATCGAAAAAAAAAATCGAAAAATACCGAAAGTCTTCAATTATATTAAACACCATGCTGAGGACGCTGCGAAACACGCATGAGTTCATTAAATTTTCTCCTTTTCATAGGAAAAGAGAATAGTAATGTAAGGAATGTCTTCGCTAGCTTTTTTCAGGTGGTTCGTCCTTCGAATAATAACCTTGCCTGGAACAATATTATTGATTGCACACGATATTTGAAAACGAAAACACATTTCCTTTGAGAAAAGCATATGCTCCTATTCCAAATCTAATTTTTTATTCTTTGAACATTACACGTCTAATTTTGATGAGATTCCGAAATAGGTGTGATACGTCCACAATAATTAATAAAATGTGTTAATTTGAAATTTATTTTGAAGATTTGCCAAAGTCACATAAAAGCGAAGGGTAGAGGTGCCGTTATTTTTGAATTGCATTTTCTTGCAGAGCATTTAAAGTTAAAATTAAGATTGTGCTTCGAAATTTATTTAATCTGAAAAAAAGAAATTATAAATTTTTCCTAAATTCATCGTTATGATTATATGTATGCGTATTGTATTTTAATATAAGAAGGAGAGTAGGTGTATCCGTTGCGGATCCAATGCCGCAAGAAATGGCTTCTGCTGGATTTTAAATTGTCAACAACAATTTAATACAACAGCCAGACGGAAATATATACAGAATAACAGACAACTTTAGATCAAATCAGAGAATGACTCTAAACCGATTAGTATAATAATAATATGGATTTATCTCAAGTTCTTGTAAGCGTTGCACACATTCGTACGGGCTTAAGATACCCCATGTATTACAAGTGGTGCAAGATATAATGAGATGAAAATATTATATTACGAGTAATGCGAGAATTCAAGTGCTCAATTTATAAATAAATAAGTATATAATCTTGTAAATGGGTATAGTGTTTAAAAACCGAACTTTCCTTGAAGTTTTTCAATGTCTTTTTTTTTTTTTGTATAATGATTGTTATAAATATATATATCTTTTATAAAACAATCCAATCAGGATTGGCTGAGGTCGGTTTACGGTTCTCGTTACCGAGCAATCTCGATATCGAACCTGCATTTTATGTTGATGATACTCGTTAGCGTTATTTTGTTACACACATCCATCATACCATAAATATTCCTTTGCAATTACAACGAACAAGAAGCCCAACTCAACAAAATGCGGTGCTATCGGTTTGGTCTTCCCTATCGCACGATATCCTGATAATGAGAACCGTAAACCCGGCCGCGAATAAAGCTTTAGGATAAAAACTAAGACAACATGTAGAAATGACCAGAAAATATTGAGCACAAAATTGAAATTATGTAACGATTTACCTCAATTATAATAATTCAATTAAAATATAACAAACTATTAAAATGTTAAGGTAATCTTAGAAGATATAATTGAATCGATTAAAGAGAACTTCGGAATTGAATCTTATTTTTTAAAATTTGTTTTTTTCGACGTCAGCAAGGGAATTGAAGATGGAGTCAAGCATTTGTGTGAGTGGTTTAAAGGTCTTAGAAATCGAGGATCTTATAAAATCTATACTTTAGTTGGTATGCTTGCCGCCGATTATGCTTTAGGATATTATTGTTGATTTGAAAATTCTTTTCCAATCATAGTTTTGACAGCGACTTAAAAACTTAAGACTTTCGTAGGATTTGATTTTGTGAAATTCGGAACTGACGATGAAAATTTTCCATGTCTTTTGTATTGCGTAACTGTTATTGTAAAAATCAGCCATTAATCCGTTCCACGACTAGTAACAATGTTCTAATTTTCTTTTTTCTAAATCTTGGCGATCCTATTTGTGGCATTTTGAGATATCGCTTTCAATGGGACTTGACTATTTATACTCTACATCACTTGTGACGTTGGTGCGGACATGCATAACGGGTAGAAGCGCTTAAAACTGACCCACTTTTTTAATCGATTTGAAGTCATTATCTGATCTAAGCAGTCTACAGCTCCTACCTTCATCATAAAAATGTTCGATATTTTTTGACAAAGTTTTCAACAATGGCATCTTTTTCGGTCACGCCCGAACTCTATGAAAAATGGATTGGTTTGCCTACTTTTATGACCACGTTCAATGGAAGCTTTGTTCTTTGTGAACGTCCTTTTATGAAAAAGTTTGCGATTTGATTGATTTATCACTTGTACGTGCTTTTTAAGTTAAGTGAACAAAATGAAAATAAAAAAGAGAAACACAAGCAGAACAGGCTCTGAACAGGAAGGGACTGTGGATCACATAAGCTGCACCAAAGTGTCTAAAGAAACTATTCCTCTCTCTACTGTCAGCATGTAAAGGGATTACCGCGTCTATGCAATGCGCGTGAAGTGTCTGAAATTGATCGGTACGAAATCACAGCAATGTCAGATCAAACACATTAAGAATTCGTTCCACTCTCTACTGTCGACATTTAATGGAATTCAACGATAGGAAATCACGACAATGCCAGAATGCACATATTTCTAATGATTAGTGAAAAATTGAACAAGCTTCCTATTATGTTTTAGATCATCCATTTGCACTTTAACCTGCTCGGTTACCGTTTGTTTCACGTTCTGCTAAAGTGTTTTAAAGGCTATGGTTCAGTTTTTTATCGAGGAGTCTCAGAAGTTCTGCATTGGCTTAAGCAAAAATTTTGTAAAGGGATACCGAAAACATCGAGTATAATATATATACATATATATATATATATATATATATTGTATTTAATAGATCAATTTGCATAAAAGTGCGGCTGGGTCGACTTGTAGCCTTGATACGACCACGAGACTCTACATACCTCAAAGGTATTCTCTGATGCGTACACACGTGTCACGCAAGGAGGACAACAACAAAGCTGGTGTGACGGAACAAAATGTTGATTAATTAAAAATTCTTTGTAAATTTTTACATTCTTTTTTTCGAAACATTTCCTTTTATTTTTGGGTGTAAAAATTATAAAAAAAAGAGTGAAGAGATTTTTTGTTTTTTTGCTTTTTTTTGTTAATAGATTACAAATACATAGTTATAATATTAATAATAATAATTATGATAATAATAATCGTGATATTCATTATAATAAAAATTAAAAATATTTTTGTAATAAGTGACATTGAACTATTCTATGAAGATTATCCTTTGCTCAGAAATGAAGTGAAGAAGAAATATATAATAAAAATGTGTGATTGTGTGCAAGGGTTTATTTATTGTAAGCTAATTAATTAAAGCTACGATGAAATTCATAAATACATGTGTACGTTTGTTTATGTGCACGTATGCAGGCAGGCATACGTAATTAGATGTACATGTTTGTATATTCTTCATATTTTAAGGCTACTCGGGTGCTAACTTTAATTTACTTATTCATTTTTTTTTTTTTTTTTTTCTTAGAAATTTTCTTTATTGTTGGATTTTGGGAGGTTGATAATTTGAACTTTTAGAAGGGTGTTATATATAAATATATATATATATATATATATATATATATATATGCATGTTATTAAATTTTTTTCTTTCTCTTTTAATTAATTTGTAATTTTAGCGAAATATTTACAATTACTTAACAAAACTTAGTGTAGATTTTCTTAAAAAATAACCCATTAACCACTTGCTTACTATAACTAAGAAGAAGAAACGTAATATTTTTTTTCACACAAGATTCACGCAATTAATGAAAATCAGTTCTAAAAAAATGTTTCTTTCGTTAATGATTTCAAAAAACAAGAAGCTTGCTTTTAAATGGAAGCCAAACAAGATAAAAGAAAAAGTAGGGAAACAAAAATTAAAAAAAAAAAAATTGAAAACAAATTTTTTTTTTTTTTTTTTAAATTTAAAGGGAAAACACAAGTTATAAAAAGGTTAGTTTAGTAACCGTAGGTTAACCTACCGTTTTAAAAAATAAAAAAAAAAAACATTATCAATTGCAGTTTACAAATTGTTTGAAAGATCTGTAAAAATAAAAAAAAAAAACGTTTTCGAATACAATGAAACAATCTTAGTTAAATAATTTCTGTCTCTTCGGTACTCTTCTAACATTTTCTATCACAATCATTTACAGTTTTCAAAATTTTGTTTTATTTGTATTTTCAAAAAGTTTTCAAAGAGATTTTATCTTTAACAGTTCTATTTAAAATGAAACCATTTCTGTTTTTTGTTTTTTGCTGTTTCTTTTTCACTTAAAGGGAGTCAATGTTATTTAAGATCTAAACTTATAACGAGAGGAAGAACAAGTAAGAAATTTATATTCGCCTTGAAACGAATTTTAGATATCAGTCACCTGAATAAAGCTTCTTAATAATAACGGGCGTGTCAGTTGGCTAATCTTAATCCTTCATTCTTCATTTAAATACCTTGGTTAAATTTCTGAATTAACGTTTTAGTCAATACCTGACATGGTTCTCAAGTTACGAGCAATAATATTAAGACCTGATTACATTTTTTCTCTTCTTTGCTATTACTGAGTCTTGGGCGGCAGAATACTATCAAGTAAAACGACACTTGATAAGCTTTAGTTTTCATTCCACTTTCACAGGAGTAGAGGTTCGAATAACGGATGTAGGTCGATACTTGACTCGGGTTATTTATTTTTTTCAATTATCGCGAACCAATGAAGACAATATAGGCGAACTTTACATTTGTGTTCGAAGTAAGATTCTGTTATCTATATAGTTGCGGCAGTGAATTTATATTGGAAGACGGACACACGGACACACGGACTTGAATGCATCGCATGCTTCGCGGAGTTTTTAAAAGGCAGCGAGAGATTCCTCATTGTTACAGAAAGCAGAAATAAAAATCGTATATAATTACCCTTCTTTTGTTACTCATGTTGCCGTGAAAGTGTGCAAGCCTACTAAGTTATATATATATATATATATATATGTGTTGTTCGCCTATCAGGATTTGATTACACTTAACTAATATAGTAAATATTTAAATATAGTTACAAAAATATGATTATTAAGATGACATAAAATTGGCACGCATGTAATTTTTTCTGTATGTAGAACATATTAAAAAAATTTCCAAGCTTACTTGTCTAACTCGATTTACGAGTACTTATATGAAATGATAAGTTATATACTGTTTTTATATACATATATATCTCTACGTGTGTATATGTATGTATGTATGAAGCGCGGGTGTGTGTGTGTTTGTGTGTGTGTGTGTGTGTATATATGTGCATGTATATGTATATATGTGCTTGTTATAAAAACACTTAACCTAGCTGACAATTATTATCCCAACAACTACATACTTTGTAAGCATTAATAGCCATATTTTTCCTTCTGATATATTATCAAAAACAACAACAACAACAACAACAACAACATTCATTTTGAGGTAAATTTTAAGCTACACATTTTGTATAAGAATTGTACGTAGTTTGCCATTGTCTGCTAATTGTTTCTTTAGACGTGTTCGCGTGTCGATATAACGGCACATAAGTGATTATCGTGATATGATAGAGTTATCATTTCCTTAAATCTGTAGGTCCACCATTATCGCATCCAGGACTGCTATCAATACTACAACCACTCGCTTCGCTTTCCATAGGGGTGGGTGTTTGACGCTGTTGTGAATCTGTGGTATCCAATTGGGCGGATGTCTCCGTTTCATTGTATCGTATCAATTTAATTGTTGTCAAACCATCAGCGTTACGTATCAGTCTATAAAATTAGAATTCATTAAAATACGAACTTCCTTCAGGTATTGGCACTGATGATTTCAACTTACGGATAGCAATCATCCTGTGCCGAAGGACTTGAGTATGGTCGTTTCTCAGTTGTGCAATTGTTATTGTGATTCCCACTGTTATTGTTGCCATTGTTTGCCGATACACTCAAGTCCGTGGGTTTCATTTCTTCGCATGAACTCGAACTATCCTGAGAGGGTGTAGGATTTTGCTCGGCAGATTTTAGGACATTGAACTGGAATTTATCATTCGGAGTGTTGGGTAAAGTTACCGGCGAATTGGGCAACATGCCGCCATTGGAAGATAGGTAATGGATCGCATGCATAAATAATGGGGATGAGGGCGGTGGCCCGTATGCAGCCGCTACAGCAGCTGCAGCGCTGGAAATTCCATTAGGCAAACTCAAATGTTGGTTACCTTGGGACGTAGCGCGTTGATTAGAATTTTGCTGTTGCGTATTATTTATAGAGTGCTGCAGAGAACCTTGTGACGGCATAGCCCATGTAGTACCATTGTTAGATGCTGCTGTGTTCATATTAGATGAAGACGTTTGATTGTTGGTGCCATTAGAATTTGAGTTATTCGTACCGTTACTACCGCCAACATTAGCGCTGGCAACGGTTTGTCTTAGTAGGGAAATATTTTTGATATTCTTTAACTCGGTCGGATTACGCAAAAATTGATAGCAGTGCCGTTCGCCTTGCACCTTGCGTAAAATGTTGACTCGGTAATAGTAGCGTAAAGCTCGTGACATTTTGTCATAGTTCATGGATAAATGGTTCTTTTGTATACCCCATAATTTGGCCAAACCGGCGGGATCAACTATTTTAAAGACACCTGTATCACGGCACTTCCAAGCGATTAGATCGCTGTACTTTTGATTACGATCATTAAGCAGTTGTTGTAAAAAGTCCCACAATAGACGACCGTCTGAAAAAATGGCAATAAGTTAATCAATTTTTTTCCAAATATGCTTTTAACTTACTTGTGTTGGGCTCTGCGGTTTCTGGAAAAAACTCCCGTTTCACCGGTTGCAAGTAGCGGTTGTCATTTTTATCAGGAAAGAATTCTCGCTTAACTGGCTGCATATAGCTGGGTGTTGTTGGTGCTGAGATTGATCCACTGCCACTATTTCCGACCTGTGATCGATTAGATTCGTGGCTTAAATGCTGTTGTTGTTGCTGTTGGAGATGCTGCTGTTGCAGCGGTTGTTGTTGATGTTGCTGTTGAGACCATGTGTTTACAAAAGTATTTTTAATTTGTTGCTTTATATTTGGAGGCATATCTTTCAGTACAGGCGTCGCGGGTGGACTACTATTGTAATGACCCGTTGGATAAGTATGGGCAGAGAAATTAGCTAATGCACTATTCCCTTGAGAAGTTTCTGCAAAGCTTTCCTCGTCTGAGTCTGAATGGTGACTGCTAGCACTTGTGCCATTAGTATGCTTCAAGGCACTAAAAGCATTGTTTGCGACTGCAGCAGACGATGATGACGCGCTAGTGGAAGAATTAGTACCTGAACTATTGCTACTGCTACTGCTGCTGTTACTACTGCCACTACTACCGCTACTGCTGCTGTTGGCCTGGCTAGTAGAAGCTGTTTGTTGCTGCTGATTTTGTTGTTGTTGTTCTTGACTTTGAGGCGGGCTGCTGGCTTGGGAATCTACGGAAGGCGGGGGACTAAGCGTTACGGAATTTGGAGCCATAAAATGATGTGGCGCTAAGTGTGAGGTCTGATGAAAGGCACTTTCTGGCGGTGCTATTGGGGGCCAAGTTGGAGTGGGTGGGTGACTATGCGGTGATAACGGATAACGGCTAGTTGGCGTTACGGGGCTATTTGGTAAATGCCATTGCATCATGTGCGATTCAATAACCAACATTTGCAATACGTTGTGCAAAACATCTCCGGCCCCCGGACAACGATGTCCGAAATCGGCTCGCGTCAATAGACATAATGCCTTTCCATTCATTTGAAAGAGATCATAGTCGACTTTGGGTAAATCAAATTCCCGTTCGCAGAAGTGTAAGAATACCGCAACATCTTCGCGACTCCAGAGACGCGGATCTGAAGGGAGAGACGGAGGCAACTGAGTTTTCAGTTCGGCCAATTGGCTGGGCGGCGCAGGTGGGCAACGCCATAACATATCACTCCAAAGGCCTAATGGTGGATTTAACGATAACTGGACTGGCAGCATTTTCATTTTGATTTCTTAACACGAAAATTTTGAAGTTTTTTCCGAACTTTGATAAAAACTATTTAATTCGCGGCTTTCAGCGCACATTGGATTCCACAGGAAGCAGTTGTAGTAACAATACTAAAAAGAGAACAAAAATATATAAATATTTATTAGACATTCACCAAAAATGTTTACATTTTTTTTGGTTTTTTTTTAATGAGCGAGAACCGTAGATTTAGGTAATAGTTTATGCGAAGCCTTCGAAGGTTATGCATATCTCTGCGTGAAAAGCTTTTATCTACAATGTGCACTGATTATACTTTTCTTAGTTAAGCACAAATTTCTTTTTACATATTGTTACATTGGTTTAGTTCGAAGTCATATACTTATATATATATATTACTTATATATATATATATATTATATACAATCTTTTATATTGTAATATAACCAAAGAGTAGCTGATACTTTCAACGGTGTTCCATCGATACCAGCATAAAATTCCCTCATAAGAAAATTATTTTGTCTATATTCTCTATATACGACTGATCAAAATTCGTGTGCATGCACACATCTGTCTAATACAATTTTTTTTACTCTACCTGTCAAATAATTCTTTTTTTTTGTTTTTAGTTTTGGTTTTTATCGAATTCTGATGATGATGCTGGCTGACTGGTTGATCGTTTTGTTGATGTTGAGCGCCTAGACAGCAAACGGAAGTACTCGCATTCCACAATAAAATATCTTTAGTGGTAACTCAAGTACTTTTAGCGTGTTTGTGTGCGTGTATCAAATACAAATAAAACAACAACGGATTTCTTTATTTTCAGAACCAAGAGTTTAAGATGTAAGCAGGGAGAAAAAGAAAGAGAGAGATCTGAAACCAGTTTTTGCCTACAGATGCTTTATGTGACCGAGTGAAATTAAATCCCAGTCATCCACCAATACCACCACCACCACCATCATCATCTACACTAACAACCGTCGCTCACTAACCGGGACTGTGCGTCAGCAATACATACTGATAAGCAAAGAGGTTTTACATTGACGATGATGATGAAGATGACGAGGATGATGATGACGATGATACAATGCGAAGTAAAAGCAACAAGAGAGATTTTTTGCCTCAGTCTTTTGTTGTTGGTTTGCATTGAGGATCGAATTTAACTTGCTGTTAATAATGACGACGACGATGATCAGCTTCAAGCAAGATGACGACAACAAAAGCAGGTAGAAATATTTTTCAGAAAAAAAAGGAAGGGAAAAAAGAAAAAAAAACTGCCTCATAATAGGCATAAAAGTGCTCGTTTTTCTCTCTGATTCTTCTTCTCAGATTTTGTATGTTATTTTCAAAAGAATAATACAAGTGGGTCCGTATACATACGCTTAAGGAGCAGAGTTAAACATTCACTTGAATGTCGTAAAAAGGAAATAACAGCGCAAATGAAAGATACCAGCAAGCATTTTAAGGTACGTTCACTTAAATACTTTAAACATGCGGATGATAAGTAAATATTTAACACTAAAGGCTTTAAATGCAGTAGTCTTCAACAAATTTATTCTAATAACGGCATAAGAGACTGAAATTCATATATTCGTACACGTTGTTCATCCGATTTACATACCCACAGGCATTTTCATTAGTTGGTCTTACTCTTGCTTTCGTTTATCTATTGTTATTGAATTATGCAATGCTCACGTTTAGCTTTAAACATATATTGAAAAGCCATAAGCGAAAAATATAACTTTATGTATGTCGCATATTCGAGAGCAATAAAAATTACTTATTTCGGAACTTTGGTGAACAATTTACGCCGTCAATATTGTGAATTCCCACTTAGTCTAAACAAATTGAAATATACTGACCGAGGGAATAGCAGACAATATCAATATTATTCTAAGTTAGAACAAAGTAGAATTTGTATATGAACAAATAACAAGTGGAAATATTATCTAGGCCCACGGAGCCATTATTCGTTTAATACAGTTCTTCATATAGTGATTTTTACAAATCAGGTGCTCTATGGGAAGCAGTCGAAGAAATGGTTCGATTAGGTTCAACAGCGTTCGCCGTTGGCGCGCCAAAGCACGTCATCAAAACATTTCAAAAATTTCTGCTTAGGTTGATTTAGATAGTAACTCGGAACCGATCGGTTTTATAAAAAGCGGATCTATCTCAAAGCATCTCCACACCTAATATAGCCTAGTATCACAAGTCGCTATTTTCGAAGAAATTAAAAGTTATATCCCATACACTCCTCCTATTGAATTGTTCCAAATAAAATTAATATTTAGGCTTATTATAATAAATTGTCCTTAAATCCCTATTAGAAAAGCCGTAGATAATGGGTTATGTATCTGCTTTTTTTCGATGTTCCTAGAGTTGTTCTTAAATGTCTTATTATTATTATTATTATTATTTCAATTAACATAACCAGAAAAATGAATTTTGAGACATTAGCATTAGCATCTATGGCTGTCTGTCAGCTTTGTTGAACACTCTACTGCGCTTGGTCTTAAACATAAAACCTTTCATTCATTTCTTTTTTCTTATCTTCGGACAGTCCATGAAATGTGAACCTGTCCTATATATAGATCATTTAAAAGAAATCTTTATTTGCAAGATTAAACTTGCGACGCCATTGCGTTTAATGTGGCATTGTTCGTTGGGTAAATTTAATGTAGCTGCCGTCGTCGCTATGATTCGCATGAATTTTTCGTATACTCCACATGCAAGCATGCATACGTACATTTTACGTATATGTGTACGATATGTATAAATACAAATAAATAAGAAGAATTCTCTCTGCTCTCTGCCCCAGAGACGGAAACTATAACTGAATAGTTTTTTTTTTTTTTTTTATGTACTATAAACAACACTAACAATTTCTATTAAATACGACCGAATGAACGACAGAAAGATTGTTTTATGACAACATATTGTTTATATTTTTTTCCTCTTATCCACGCACACACACACACACGCACACACATGTAAAGAATGATCGGCCGACAGTTAGACTATTAATGAGTAAGTCTAATGATTTTTAAAGAAGGAGAATTGAAAGAATATTCTCAACTGTGTCGTTCCGCTCATCAATAATATATAATAGGAGGAAAAGTTTAAGAAGCGTATAATGACAGATACCCTCCTGTGGGGGGTATATTAGATTTGTGTTGAATATTCGTAAAGCATGGAAATACCATATATTATGTATGCATATTTTCGATTAGAGTATATTTTATTGAAATCGTAAATGTGATTTCCAAAATTTTATCTGGCAAACTAGCTTGACTTCCAACTCCTTCATCATTGTCCGCAAAATCCCGAAACTATCTTTAAAATAATAAATTTCTTTTTTAGGTAATCCTTCTTAACGCTCTTTAATCTAACTTAAGTAATTAGATACGTTAATCCAACAAATTGTAGCATGTAAGAAAGTTGTAAATGGACATTGTCCACTTTACAGAGTTTGTTATGTCATGTTATGTTGAGTAAGTTACCTTTTTTACATTAGGTCGTCTATATTAGTCCGCGCATCCGTCACATAAGGTGGTGGAGCATGTGTGTTAAAGCGCCAGTATATTTAGCTGTGGGCCTATTACGTTTCAACAATAGCTGGAACATGACGTGATGTTCGCATTTACCAGGTCTTGACTTGTGCTTTTATGCCATGTTAAAAGGAAAATGAAACAACTCATCTTTTAGATAGCAGAAGATTCGCTCTAAACTAAGTAAATGAGGGGCCTATTAAGATTCACAATACAACCAAAGCTTCGAAACATCGTCCCAACATTTAATACCCTATATCAGTTTGCCTCATGCAGTTATTTACATAACGACTTTTCAAAATGAGGTGTTACAAGGGAAGTGGTCGAAAAAGTGATCCAATCCAAACCATATTCAACAGCGTTTGTCCTTGAGCCAAAACTTGTCGGTGTACTAAATTTCATCAAAATATTTCTAAAATTGCGAGATTTAGTTTGAAAACAAGATGGACAGATGGACAGACAAATTAAGATTAATTCGGAAGGTGATTCTGATTCGATATATCAAGGCCTACTGCATGCATTCGCATAAATTTAATATACCCTTGTACCACAACAAGTAGTGTATGGGATGATGATTGCAACATGTAACAATAATTTAGACAATTGTCGCCACAATTGTAGTGAATTGTAACAGCAGATGACCAAGAAGACAGCATAACTTTTAATAAAGTTGTGAATCATAATAGACGCCATAAATTATTTATTTCTTACTTAGAAGCGGTCGGTACATCTATCTGTACGTATATACAAACATAGACATATAGACTTATATAAGGAAATAATCTTAATATTTTGATGATAACGAACAATGTTTACGGCATCAATTGGCGAGAGATTTTATTCTTAGGCTATTTATCAACAAATATTGATAAATCAGTAGACGGCGGTTATACAAAAAAATTTTTCAAAATTCTTTCGTCGGTTTGTTTCTCATTTTTTTTTTTTATCTGCTTGGTTCAATAATTAAATCGACAATAAACGGATGTAAAATCAAATTTATGCACATGCATGGAGATTCTCTTCACAAATACATATGTATAAGTAGAAAGGAATTCAATTTAATTCCAATATGTGCGTAAATGTTAAATATGTGTGCGTAAATATATATATATATATATATATATATATATATACGTATCTGGAAAATGCTTGACCAAAATCAACGGCAATATTCTCAAAGAAACAAGATTGTCCAACAATAGTTTGCGGCCGAATGACTTTAACGAATGCCTTTTAAATTTTAAAATTAAAAATCTCTTAAAATTTTTTTTCTTATTTCATGTCATTTCTCAGAAGATAGAGCAAAAAATTTTCCAAAATTTTTTTCATAAAATATTTTTTTTTCCGCAAGAAGTTTGTAATGAATATTGAAGAACAACATGAGTAACGATATGATATCTGTTGAAATTTCCGTCAGTAATGCCTAAAAGTACTAGCTGAATGTTCAGTTTTGATTAGAAGCTAGTTAAGGTGAGAAATCAAGGGGCTCAGTCGTAACTTAGTCTTAAATGACTCTTTTTTTAAAAGTGCCCACATATTTGAATAAAGCGTATTCCGATTTTTTTTTTTCAAATAGGAATCTACTTAAATGAACTAAAAGGCGTAAAATATATTTTATCCTAGTCACCTTTATGTGGCTATAGGTACATACGCTTAGCTTGCTTATCCAAGTTCTTTTAACCATCTCGATCTTTTATGTACAGCCTTAAGAAAGGAGACCAACGAATGCTAGAAGAGCTAATCTCCTTCTTTATGACGCCTCCATATTTAACCTAGAGCAACGAAATTTGGTTTGCCGCCTTCTATTCTCGAAGTCGTGATGTCGGCCCTATATAATTTAGAATTAATATACTTGACTTGTCGCATAGTACTCTCCAAGCGCTTTTATTTGACGTTGCGGTGGACGCCACTTTAAATATGCAAAAAATTTCGTATTATCATCGGAATGTGTGCAAAATTTCACTTCTCAACGATCAGACTTGCGGAAGCGACCACAATATCGTTTGAGAGTTTGCCTTCCGACATATCTTGTTGCTGTCGGCATCTTCGCTTACATAGGAAAAATGACTGTATCGAATGGCATTGTCATCGGAATGAAAGGCTTGTGCAAAATTTCGGTATGATATGGCTCTTGAAAATGGTTCGGAGCACTCCCCATACAACGCGTTTTTTTGAAATTTATTATGCCAGTAACAATATTAAGCAAAGTGGTATAAGCCACAACCCACTGTAGTGTTTTTACTTGTTCATTTATGGGATCTTATGTTGTGGAAATGCTTTTTATTTATTGTGGATTGTGTGATGAACGATTTTGCTCATTCAAGGCGGGCAATGCAATCTATTTTGTGAGCCCTTTGTACCTATTTAAGTAGAAAAACCAAGATTGTCGGCAATTTTTCTTTCTTTAAATTAGGTCCGAAATTCAGTTGAGGGCTCGCCCCTAATTATTCTAGAACAAGACGGTAAATGAGATGGGATATATGTACGAATTTACAATTTAACAATTTTTAAAAAGTTTTGCCTACAAATTGTTTAAAATATCGCATGCAAATGATTTTTTAGTACTTTATCCAAATATCTCACTGTATCGCGGACTTAATGCAACGTAAACGTATATGAAATAATGATCGTAGTATGCTCGAGATGCATGATAGTGGTAAGGTTAAAACAGTTCGATCCATTACCTTGCTTTTTTTTTTCTTTAAGCATTAATAATAAAAAAAAATTTTGCCGAATATTTTTTGTTGAGTGTTTACAAAATATTTTTAAACTTGTCGCGACCACTACGTCGATTCTAAGATATAAGTAATGTGGATAGCTTAACTAAATCGGTGTGATTGGGGTAATGTGATGGCATCGCATTCCATCGATTATGACAATCTTTAAGCGGCCCGTTATTTTTCCCAAAGTTGGACATTTCTGTTCTAACAGAGTACGACGTAAATGCATGTGTATAAAAAAATGAAGAGAAAAAGGTCTTGTGTTAGCGTAAATTTTTTCCTTTATAAGTACGTGCATACGTATGTATATATTTATAGGAGTACGTAACGTACATATCTTCATATAATGCTGCTACAGAGAAAAATCAAGCTAATGGCAGGTAGTTTTGATGTTTGTTTCTTGGTGTTGTTCGCTTGTTTGGAGCATATAGGTATGCGGATGATGGAACCGGTTTGAACGGAAACTAAAGTAAATTAAGAAGCTACACCAGAAAGTCGTTACGTTTCTACAGAACAGAATTGAATACAAATCAAATTGTTGTTATTGCTGTTATAGGTAATACAGGTTGTTGTGGGATATGAAATAGGGGAGACGGTTTAAAAAAAAAAAAAAAAACACATTTAATGATTATCGATCGATATATATATGTATGTGTACATGCATGTATATAGATATATATATATAAGCATAACGATATCTATATACGTATTTAGTTAGTTTACTCGCTTGCTCGCTTTGATACGTTTTCAGTCAATTGATCATTATGAAATTTGATTTTAAAGGCCAGTTCTCACACTTGCAGTACCACTAGTATTCATGATTACATTTTTACGGCTTCCTCCTGTTACCTTTACTCTTCTTTAAAATAACAAAAAAAAAAATGAAAAGGAAAAATTCTTAAAGCAAAAAGATATAACACATGTTGTCTGTTGAGGTTAAATTAGTCGATAGCTGTGTGATCTCATATGCACGCTCATCTGCTTAACAGAGAAACCGGTCATTGTATTCGGGGTTAATTATTATTAAAAAGCATACTTCAGTGACTTTTAACCCTTCGTTTAAAGCAACGCAAGAAATTGATATAAATTTCTCTTTAGTAATATACACCAGCGTTTCTCCTCTTCTAATACCGCCTATGTGCAATTAATGAACATAGTCTTAAAGGTCAATTGATACATAAAATGACATCATTAGTTTATATTAGAACAAAAAAGTTTCTTTTTTTTTTCTTTTTTGTCTTTTATAGGTAGGTAATGAATGCAAGATATTTTCAAAGAAAAAAAATGTTTTTTTTTTTTCACCTTTAACTTTATTATAAGGATTCGTAAGAGAATAATGTTTCTATCAGTGTGCACAAAAAATTCAACAGGTACTTGTGTAATACGATCTGATGATGTTCAACAATAAAAATCATTTAAAAGCCTGAGGAATTCGATAGCAGGTTAAGCATATTTATTGCCGGTTTTCGTTCTTTTTTTTTTTTTTTCAATAATTCTTTGATATGCAATTTCAGAGAATTTAAATGAAATTTATTGAAAAGTAAAATTGAAAAAAAATTTAATTTCTTCCAAGTAAGGACCGATGGCACAAACAAAAGCGAACGCAACTTATAGAATGCACGTAATTCTGACACGCTGTCCACTTCTGATTCTGCCCCATATAATGAACGAGTACTAACACATTTGGAAAACTATGTGGGAAAATTTATGAGCGTTTGTAAGCTAAGTCATGAAAAAGTAATGACTTTTTTTTTTGATCTATTGACAAGATAGACGATCTATTGAACTTAATTTTGGTTAAGATATATTGGCTCAGAAATATAATCAAAGTAATTACACATTCTTATAAAGCTATAAAAAGAGTCAGACGGACGGACAATTGAGCAGACAAATACAGTTGCTTACATTGGTTTTGATACGTGTATTAATAAAACAGTGATCAACTATGCTCTTATCCTGTGATAATGAGCTTCTAACCAAAACTATTGAAAGTTTTCGCTGAACAGCGACTATCTCGGGATAATTTTAACAATCGAATTGTAGATGAAATTGATCAAATTTAACAGTCTGACGGATAGAGCGAAGCACATACGGTGTATTCTTGATCCTGGCATGCAAACTTAGATACCCGCCCTTGAAATATAGAAAAAAAAACCGCAAATCATTTTTTTGATAGTGGATGTGAAAGTTCACCAATCAAAATCTTTTGATCGTTCGACGTTGTTAACTTCTAACAAGTAAAGAGAAAATTTTGTCGTATTTTACATAATACTTATGGAAGGGTGGTAATACTAACAATCCTATTAAGCCATCGGATTGTGCACAAGCCTACCGCGCTGCAGTCGCTTTTTTTTTCTCTTTCTTCACTTCTTCCCGACTGCCACCACATTGCACGAATAGATGACATTCTCTGAGTGATTGTTTGTTCATATAATAAAAAAAAGATCTTGACACCTCAGAGCAGGAGTTGATTCCGCTTTAAAAATGATCAAAAATTCACTTCACGGACGTGCAAATGAGTTCACGATGTTTAACGCGAAGACGCTTTGGCCGACCAAACCAATAAGAAATCTTTCAAAATTATTTCTTACAGCTTTTTCTACACATATGGCAGTGAAATAGATGAAGCGAACGCATAAGCCGTTTCAAACCAATACCAATACCAGTGCAAATTTCCTCTATGATAGATCTCTGCTCACTTTTTCAGTTTGTATCAGAGCGTTTTAGTCGATGAATATCAATTAATTAACGATATAAAATATTAATTTAAATGGTAAAAGTTTCTTTTTACTGACCTGTCTATTGAAAATATCTTTTAAATAGTTTTTTATAATATAATAATAAATAATCTTTTCAAAAATGTCAAACAAGTATTCAAACTTTCTTTCATTTTCTTCTCTTCTATTGTTGCGAGTGAACAAATAGACAGCAGACGATTTAACGTTTTGAGTAGAAAATTCTCAATTTCCAAGAGATACTTCAGTGAAGTGTGCCTGAAGCAGATTGCGTATTAAAAAAATATTTTTAATTCCATAGAGAATGTGGAAGAAAAAAATTAGTTTTCAATTTCATTACAGTCTATGCAATAATGAGAAGCTCATATTGTCCACATAAAAGCATAGTTTGTGATTACAATTATTTAACAAATAAGCAAAAAATACAAAAAGCTCACTCACTGCCAAGTCAATAACCTAATTTCAATAATTGTCAAAAAAAAAAAAAAAAAAAAACAGCAAAGAAGACAAAAAATACATAAAAAATTTGATAAGCGGATGCGGCTCAGGTAAAAATAGAAAACACAAAAAATAGCACGGATTTGACTTTGAAGATCGCAAACGATCACCGTAAAGTAATTCAAAGCAGCGCAAAAGCTGAAAATAAGATAGGACCGACCATTTGTTAAATTGTTAGGCTTTGACTATTAAGATACAAGTTGAAGAAATTCTTTTAAATTTGTTAAATGCCAAGGGGGAAAACAAGTCTTCACAAGTTCATTACTTAATAATGTATTTACATATGTGTGGGTTTACGATTCGGGCAATTGTTCATATATTGCTTGAATTTTTCCCTCGCATTTTCGCCAAAGTTGTTGTTAATAAAAACAGGGGAGGACCATATAGTGGGCTAAGGCCCCGAATTAAATATCCTACACTGCCGCAAAATTATTCACATAAATCTTGTTCGATCCAAACCGTTGTCTTTGGATCAAAACACTTCAATATGCCGCGTTCATCGGAATATCCCAAAAATTGCTGAATTATTGAGCGTAAGGAAGTAAGACAGACAGACAGATGGGCAGACAAGCTATCGTTATAATAAAACCAAAAGGACCTATCGCACGTCCTTCAGCGTATTGCGTACGACCGCACAATCTTAAGATACCCTTGCGTCACAATTGGCGGGCGGTATAACAGCTAACGCATTATTTATTTTGATGCAGTCGAAGGTTTATATATGTGCTACTACTCGATGAGTTTGGCTATATATATATATATATATATATATATCTGAATTGAGTTACTAAAATTGGAAAAGCTTAAATGCATAACAAGTAAGGAAGTGGTGTATATGCCGGGGCAGAGTGGTGGAGAGATTTCTTCTTTCGCATGAAGTTTTGCAAAGAGTATTACTATACTATATCCTAAATCACTTGTGGCACAAGCGTAGAATAAGTTTTTGTAAATTTATGCAACATCCAGAAGACATTGAGGTAGGGTCACTTTTTATTATGTTTTATAATATCGATCGACTCTGAATCATTTTCTGAATCGAAGTAAGCTTGTGTCCTTTTTGTATTTTTCTCTTCAAAATACTGGCTACAATTTTTGAGACATTTTGATCAAGATGGGTAGACTGGCGTTTCTTTGGCCCAAGGATAAACTCTGTTCAAAATGATTCGGGTCGGACCACTTTTTCCAACCACTCGTTATTTTGAAAAGACTTTATTTGGGCAAACGTAGGGTATTTAATGATGAGCACTGGCCCGCTATAGACTTTTGTTTTTTAGCTAGAGATCGCTTAGATGTATGTGTGTGTGAGCTTTTAGTTTATTCCAAATCGTTTGCAGCTGTTTTTGCCGTCGTAAGGTCCCAAAAACAAGGGGTACCAGAAGAAAAGACTGGGTTTTGAAAGGTTTCTATAAGAGAGCTTTAGCAAAGATGACAGCATCGAATGTTTTGAATTTATTAATTTTGCATTCCTACAGCAGTGTCGTAAACCATTTCATTGTTTCAATAGAAACGCAAATGACTTTAAAATTTTATATACAAAAATTTTCTTTCAAAAGATTATTTATATCGCACTTTCAAGTGCCAGTGACTAGTAGCTGACAAAGTTAATCGCCTGTTTATGGATAGAAAATAAATTTAAGCAAATCATTAATTGAACAACAACAAAAAATTATGTTTTTGCGAATTCAGTAGATTTGGATAAATTGTTTGATTGCTTGCATATACGAGTATGTAAACATTTGTATTTTTCTAATCATAAAAAAAACTTTAGATAAAATTGACGAAACAAAAAATCAAAATACATAGATAAAAGAAAAAATAAGAAAAAAAAAAAAAAAAAAAAAAATAAGAAGAAAATAAATAAATAAGGAAAACAACAACAACAACAATAACGACATGATCATATCAAACGTTCGATAACCCCAGGCATTAAGCTTTTGTTATGCAAAAACCATCAGAGAGAATAACGACAACGATGGCAACAATAATAATAACGAAAGCAACGAAAAGAGCAAGCAATAGCACGACAATCTCAACAATTCTTAATTGATCGTTATTCCATAAAAATAGCAAAAGAAAATTTATTTATTTCTACATGGAATTAATTTTAAGGAAGTAACACACATATATATTTTATATGATGCAATTTGGATCGTTTCGCGAATTCAGGAAAAGTATTCTAATATCAAAATCAATTATACTAAATTAACTGATTAAACAGAAACAAGAAACAAGTCGGACCTAAAAGCTGAAAGCTATTAAAATTTAGAAATGTTAGTAACGCACTTGAAAAAATGAAAAAAACCAGAATCTTTACTCAAAGGTATGCATGACTCTCTTCCTGTACTGACTAAGGAATTCCTTTGCAATTTTAAATGTCATCAAACACAACAGGTCTACAATCTTTTTCTTCTTCTTCTTTTTCAAGATCATTAAAGAACTAAAAAAAAAAAAAACAGAAATAAAAAATTCTCTTTAGGTGACTTTTGAAAAAAGCGTTTCATTGCGACATAATTATTTTAAATTTATATAACGGATAAAAGTTGTACTGGTCTTGTCGAGATCTTTGAGTAGTGGGGCGTAGTTAATTATCATATAATTTTTCCGTATATGTATTTACTTTTCGAAAAGCAAATAAACGTAAAAAATTAATTAATTAAATATTAAGATGGATTAAATGCATTTATGAATGACCAACATTTTCGCGGTGATCTCTACGCGGACTGATGCGAAATTTCCGATCAGCAGCAGCTTTAGATAACCATATTGACAAAAGCAGTTTGGTTATTAGTTTACATTAAACCCGAATATAAAAAGATGATTGCATGTATTTTGATCAGCGACATCTATTAGTGAAAAGGATAAGGTAATGCGAAGTATCAATGTACACAACGGTTAAACTCGACGAGTTTGGCCTTCCTTTACGTAGAGTAGCACTTTTCCATTCAATATAATTGAGTTATTCAGTGCATACAGACGCTAATCATTGAATGCTTCCAAATTGAAGAAATCTGCTGCCGAAGCCCATTAAACAACTTTGGAAATTCAATTCAGATAAGTATATATAACTTAACTTCACTTATATTAAAGCAAATAATGCGTTAGTTGCTACACCCTACGTCACTTGCCGTATAAGGGTATGTTTGCACGAACGTCTGCACCATCCGGAAGGACGTGAGATAGACCCATTATTATACCGACCTAATCAGAATCACTTTTCAAATCGATCTAAGCTTGTCTGTCCTGCCGTGAATCTTGTTTGCTTCTGTTTATCCTACTCTCACTATTTTTGAGATATTTTAATGAAATTTTGTCCATAGACATGTTTCAGCCTAAGGACGAACACGAATATGGTTCGAATCAGAGCACTTCCCGTATCAACACTAATGTTGACCATGTGTTATATGAATAACTGCGTTAAGCAAATTTACTGCTGGGCCGTGCTTCACTGTTGCATACATCCCAAGAACCTTAAGATATCCTTTGACCACAAGCAGTGGAGGGTACAATTATTTGTGTTAGCAAAGATGTTTCGCAAAGGAGACGAACTGTCATCGTCTCTATCAGAAAACAGCGTGGATGTGGTCTTGGCTGTTTTTAATCTACAAAATAAACGTCAATTTAGAAATGAGAACGTCCGACATTTATGGAAATTTTTTTTTCTCTTTTTTAAGCTTTTTGGGTTAAAGAACGGGAACTAAATAACGAATGCTTCATTCTAGGGTGAGTATGCGAAAAAAAATTAGAAAAAAAACTTTATTATCATTTTATTATTGTTTTGTTAGTTTGCGCGTTGTTTTTATAAGAAACTTAAATGCTTAGTAAGCATCAATTTACACTTCGGTCATAAACTTAGCGTTTGTTGGCTTTTCGGTTATTCGGTTTATTAAAATAGAAGTTACATACGTCAGGTGAAAGGGGGCCTGTGGTCAATGCGTTGATTAGCAGTCTATGCTTTCTTAAAGCGTAAAAATCGAAAACATGTTATCGTTATTTGGTTTTAAACTTTACTACAACATATAAAAACATAAAATTTCTCTACTTTTCTAAGACTCTATGGTATTAAGAATTCATATTGAATGTGTACGTATTTAAACATGTTTATGGATATGTTTACATTAATACACAAACAGCATATAATTTGTGCTTAGAACTTGTGGCGCGCGCATTTCGCATTTTAATTACAATGATCGCAAAACAGAGAGAAAAAAGCAAACATAATATAATAAAAAAACAACTTTAAGAAAACAAAAAAAAAAAACAAAAAAACAAAAAAAACTAGTTGTTATTGCTGTTGTTGTTGCTGGTACTGGCACTGTATAACAACCACAACTATCGGAATATGTTTGTGTGCTTGTTAAAACTTATCGTATATAAACTAAGTTAGCTAATGTTCTACCTCTTTAAGAATCGTAACAGCAGAAAGCAAGCAAGAGCACAAAAATGCAAAAACAAAATAACATTAAAATTGAAAGAACAACAGAACAAGGGGAGACAGCCAGCACTAGAATGAAAAGTAAAATAAAAGAAGAAAAAAAAAATAAAAAAAAAATAGACATTTAATAAATGCGGAAGCGGATGTTGAAAACGACTTATAATCACTAGCTGCAACAATCCAAGTAGTCATGCAAGTCCAACCTGGTTTTTTGTGTTCATTCGTTAGTTAACTTATTTTACGTGTAATGCAATCTTTCGCATAGAATTGTACTGAATCTACTTATAAGTAAAGGCAAGCAAAGGCACGTGTATGTAGATTCAGTTTATGTCGAACACACACTATTTCATTTCGTATTGCTACTGCTACTCTTGCTGCTACTGCTGCTG
>NW_023998416.1:32654925-32727895 GCF_014805625.2 Glossina fuscipes | reverse complement strand
TGCTGCTGTTGCTGTTGCTGTTGCTGCTGCACTTTTCAAAGTATACAAAAGATTGTGTCGGTCGTTAAACAGCTGCACATATACAACACGGTTCGTATCTAAATGATTTCCTACGTTTGCGAATAATAATAAAAATCAGAAAAAAATAAAAAATAAAAAAAAAGACGCAACAAAAACCACCTTAAATACTTTAATATAGGAAATTGTATTCAAGATTTATACGACACAAGCTAAATGATCGTGATTTTTTTTTCTTGTTTCGCGAACTGAAATTAAATGATCATTTTAATGCACTCAACTATGGGAATAAAAATGATGTATCGAAGCATTTCCACGTATATTGATATTGCTTTTGTTTTTACAATGCATAAATATCGATTAGATGGGCGGTAGGGAATCTTAACTAGAAAATTAACAGATATTAATAACAACCTAAGAAAATTGTGTATTGAAGTCTTTGAACGAATCTGTGATATCCACTACTTCAACAAGTAAATATTAATTCACCTAGAAAATGATAACCCCAAGCGTTTGTATATATGAATATGAGTTCAATGAAGAAAATGAAAGTGAAGGCCTATTAGATTAATCGCCCATATAAAATTCGCAGTACAAATGCCAATCTGTATGGCTGCGCAAATAATGTCAAGTTCTTGCTTCACGGATAAAGGAAGGTATCTGTGTCTGTTTGTACGTTTTACGAAAGTGAAGCCACAAATACCAATTCTACACAGTATTGTCTGTTCTGCGTCGTTTTTAGATGAATTGTACGCAGAGTGGGACAAATAACCCCTTTAATATATAGGTATTATGAGACTTTGCTACGACAGATGTTTACTCTCGAGTTTTTGCCTTATTTTTTTGCTGATATAGATCTTAGGAGATCATGAAATGAATTAAAAGCAATATCTTTTGCAATGTAAAAAATTTTCGCTGCATCTTTTTTTGATGACTTAATCCACTTTACAGCTTGTTTTCTTAATTTAGGCTTATAGGTCTCGATATTTGTTAAAGCGAAGCCAATCTTGTTTAGAATCTAACGAATGGCGTCTGATTTTTTTCCATTGCTCTCTCACTCCTCTCATCTTAGTAACAGTTTTCTCATAATTAAGTTATTAAGACTCGACACATTGAACTAGTCGAAATATGAGCGGACTTGGATAAAGCTAAGCGCAAGTCATCATCAAATCTTGAATGGAACTGCCAGTGCTAACCTACAAGTTTGAAGTGGCAAATCGACAATCGAGTGGTTTATTAAATTCTGGGTGTGTCTGTAAAGTGTTACTTAGCACCTTTGCTTCATAGAGTTTACTTTATAGCGTGACGTGAGTTTTTTTGGCAATTCTTATTTAGATTTTTTCTGTAGGTTTTATTTAATTCACAGAGTAAACCTTGAAAATTTCTGCTTCTAAATATTCCTCTTCAAAAATGTCTGTTAACATTAGAAAATACGATTGTGTGAACGTTGATGCGTTTTGTGGAAATGTCTGTCAAGCATTGCAAGAGCTATGGAGCACAGGCCGGCGAATTGGCAAAGCCAAACTGCACATCGATTCCTGACATAATTTGAATAGAGCTGATGATACGTAAACGCGTACGTACTTACATGCCTATAAACCGCAACGCAGCACAGGAAACAAGAACAGATAAAAGAGGTAACACCGACGTACGTCGAGTTGAAACAGCTTTTCGGCAGAATGTGTTCACGGAGTGGCAACAATAATAGGAAAAAGAGAGGAATCTGTACTCTCATCCCTCTCCTCTCAGAGGTAGAAGTCAATCGAAGATGGACCAAGGGTCTATCTCGAAGTAATGCGAAAACGATTTCGATGTTTTATCCCAATTGCATAGACTCACTAGTTTGTAGTGCGCTGCCACTACCCCCATAAACAAAAAGAGAAGATATGCGTACCTATTTACATTCATACATATAAACATACATATATATAAATATATGTACATATAACGATACATGCATGTATAACGTATTTCTATATTAACTTTTGGAGAATCCCATCAACAGAGCCGTTCTATGGATAGACAAACTGATGGGTTCAGCTGGGGACTTACTTTTATCAAATAAATGATTTTCGACGAATTTAAAAAGAAATACATTGTGGTGAGTGAAATTAGAATACCTCCGTATTTGATCATTTGGGAAATCATTACAGTAACTTGTAGCTGGTTAGCACTTATTTCAATTGCTTGCTTTTATATACGTAGTTGCATAAATATGATGAAAAAACAAAACAAAAAAAAATTCCATAAGATCACATTTGATATTATCAATTAATTTTTAATTCACATTTAGATTTATTTTTAGAAGCAATAATTTATAACAATGCTTATCCGTTGGTTTAAGTAAGTTGTGGTTTCTTTCACATCATTAATTTCCGCCTTTCCTTAAGCGAGATAATCTTGCGGTAATTGTTTATATGTTTATGTATATAATAATATATGTGCAAAATTCTCTTGAAAATGTTCTTCTTATATACAGCTGCTATAAACATTTACATACATGCACACCGACAATTGAAAGTGCAGTAGAATACAAGCAGAAATAGAATGTAATTAAAATATTATTGTCAACGAAGCAGAAGAAGATAAGAGTGATACTTTATTATTATTATTATTGTTATTATTTCTTTTTTTTCTTTCTTTTTTTTTTTTTTTTTTTTTGTAACAAAAATAAAGAAAAAACATGCCTACAATGATCTTCAGGTTTAACTCATACAATGTTGCATTTTTAACATTACGTATTGTGTTATAAATACTTGCAGTAAAGGAAGAAAGGACTAAAGTGTAACGAAAAGGTGAGGAACAGTCAAAGACAAGCTAATAATAATAATAAAAATAAAAAAAAGCAAAAAAAAAAATAAACAATTGTTTCGTCTAAGATGTTATTACAAACTGAAGTAGGTGCTGGTTTTTGCCATACTATAATAAAGTGTAGGAGTTGATGTGTATGCCGCAAAGTGCTTAACACCATAAACTGTGTGACATTTTCATATATAACGACATGGAAATGAAAGAAGACTCCATGTTATGGCTAACGGCACTGCATCTCATTTGTGTCTAATTATTACATTTTTATTCTTATTATTATGATTATTGTTGGCTCTACCGTAATTAAATGCAACCGTTTTGATAGTAGTGGTGGCAGTGGTTAGCGATATTGTTGCAATTATGTACCACTATACGAGTATAATATTTAACCCGAGAGCATATGTATATATATATGTACGTACATGCATGAACATATATATCTACTTCATGGATATCTATACTGCATCATTCCGTGATGTTGACAATGAATGACATTTTGTTATAGGATATAATTCACTTGATAAGATGACAATGTTCGTGTCAATTGCATTTATACTCTGCTGTCCCCACATACCGTAAATATAATTAACGTCAAAAAAGTTCTCAAATTATGCAAAACATTACAACTACAAAGTTGCAAAAAGTAAAATGACTTGAAGACAAATCTGTGCATGCCAAGGAGATAATTATTTATTTTACTTAAGCTAAATTGAATGACTCAGAGACACAAAATGATATCAACAAAGAAATGAAAGCACTACAGTGGGCTACGGTCTGCCATTACATAACTTACAGAACCCTACATCGTTTCGTATAATTATTTTGAAAATAAGCCGTGATATGGGAAGTGGCTGCAAGAGTAGTCCGACGCGAAACATTTTCAATAACGTTCGTCCTCGCATCAAAACAGGTGAGTGTAGAAAGAACAGATGGATAGACATACAAACAAGTTTATATCAATTCATAAAGCGATCAGTGTAATAAAGATGGGCCTATCTTAGTTGTTCTGGGTGTTGTATACATCCGCGCAAACTTAATATACCTTTGTAGCACAAGTTACGTAGTGTTTAAAAGTGTTGTTTTCGTATTTTGAAATTGATATCTTAACTAATATTGAAATATTTTTACAGTAATAAAGATGAATGTGATACATGCGAGAATCACATCTTGATCGTCTGATTATATTATTATTAATTTTATCTTGATATTCAGGCGTTTAACTAACAGTAGAAAATTCACAATCAACGGAAACTGATTTATCATACACAAAAAATATATAAAGGAAACGAAAAGACAGAAACGGCAATTGACTCGCAGCGCAGCCTTTAATTGCCAATAGAAGTTTTGCGTTAATTACGATCGTCATATCGTTTGTGGACGGATAGGGTGTATAATAGTTGCCTACAGTGTCGTGTAAAGATCTCTAAATACTGAAATAATAGTAAAACATGATCACAAATTAAATTTCTGCAGAATTTTATTGCAATGAAAATAGGAGCGTTGCGCGAACTAAGAACTACAAATACATGCTTCTTTTTGCTTATATATTGTCGCTTTAGAAATTAATGACGAACATTTGAACTGACATTCCGGAAATATTTTTAGCCGTAAGTTTAACGACCTAACACATATTATGAGATATATTCAGAAGAAATGCAAACAAGTCGGTTTTTTCGCCAACTCTGGGCCGATCCATAGATCGATTTAATTGATGTATTAAGTTTGTGCGGATGTTTGCAACGCCTAAAAGTCTTAAGATAGGCTCACCTGTTAATGTGTTACAACGATCGATTTAGAATTACTTTCTGAAACGATCTAAGCTCGTCTGTCCGTCTGTCTTGTCTTGTTTTCAACCTACAGGTCACAATTTCCGAGCTATTTTGATGAATTTTGGTACGAACACTATTTAAAATTACAATCGGACTGCTTTTTCGACCACTTCCCATATATTCCCTATCGTATCCAGTCATATGAATATCGTGATACAAATAATCCGAAAATCTATTTATTTCAATTTTTACGTCTTCAAAATTAAATCATTTTAAGATCTTCTGGTGATCAGAAATTTATAGTACGCTTAAGCAAGCATAGTTATAACTAAATGATAAAGCGAAAAATATCGGTATAAAATATGTACCCTTGTCCATATTTCATGGCTTAATGATTAGTTCAAAAATTGAAAATTAGTAATGCTTTCATATAGAATGCATCAGGTGATTGCATAAGTTCATGGTTGATTTTCATAGATGACGTTAATATGTGCCGTTTTGAAAAGATTATAGCGTCTCATATCACTTTATTGCCAAGTATCATTCAAATAGATCAGTACATAAGAAAGCTTGCCGTGGGAAAATGTTTCGAAATGGAGCACGTAATGCAGCATAAATTTCGTCAAGAGTTGAAATTTTCGATTATCATCTTTATTGATCGTAGTATGCAGTTCGATTGAAAAAAATCAGAATTCCAAAGCGAGTGTCCAATGTTTTATTACGATATGTTTTGCGGAAAAACGTCGTCGCCTTCTTCAAAAAACGAGTCGATAAGCTTGTAGATCATTATGTAGTAGAAACTATTACAAGGAGTGTGCCCTTATTAATAAAACCATTCTCTTCAAACTTTGTTTGAATCAATCTCGAACTTATTCATCAACCTGATATTTAATTGCATTTGTTAGACAGAGCTGAAAATTGTTAATAAATTGTTAGTAAATTGGAGTTCGTTACTTATTAGTGTGAAGCTGAAATTTAAATTCATAGATAAAAACGCCCAAGGGTTTTCAGGGCTTGGAGTTTTCGTTAAGTGTCGTTCCGAAACACTCATAAGTTGTCCTATAAAGAAAATTTATATTTAAACAGCGTAAGATTTAGCTTTGTTCGACTTTCCGTTGATCAGTAATTTATTGTTAGGGCCTTCGCTAATGAAATACGATGCAATTGCAACTAAATTGCAATATGTCTTTCATAGTAGATATATTCTGTGTTGATTTGTACTCGAACCATTCAGTCTCATTGGTAGTTAGCAGAATGTTCAATAAACCATTTCGCTCGATACAATGTCTGTCGAAAATTGATTGAGGTTCATCCACTCTTTTAATTTTCTCTCAACACCCAGCGATTCAGCTTTCGACTCTTCTGATACCGTAGCTTACTTTCTGTTTAAAAGCACAAGTGAGCGATACACACCTGTCCGATAAAACGTCGTTTAATTCGATAATTTTGTCGACTGCCGGCTTGCCTTTGGCCATAGATATGGTAGCAAACACGGCGGGATCTGTCTATAATTTTCTCTACAATCTTTTTAGATAAATACTTACGAGCGTCGTCTAAAGTGCAAGTGTGAAAATGGATGTGATTAACATTGGCTCTACGTATTCACCTTAGAAATGCCAGAAATTTTTCGGAGAGGCATTGAAAAGCTTAACATCGGTAGTGTCACGATGCATGGATTGGCACGCCCTTACAACATATTTTTTTTAATTTTTGTATACATATACGCTTGTTGTGGCGGACTCAAAGCAAATCCTCAAAGTTTTATAAATAGCATTTTAACTTTCTGAATTTTTAACACCCAAAAAATACGACCTATCGGTTAAGCAGATTTTATTCCACGTCTTTCCAACTACATTGAAGCATGACTGTGCACTCTGTGCAAATGGGATGGCGTAAGACATTGTTGACATGAAAATTATCTATGCTAAGCATATTTGTAGCTGTTGTTGGATTGCTCTCGGTTGTGTCATAGTGTTGCGTGAAAAATTGGCTTTGAAAATGGGCGCATGTGTAGCAAAATTTCGTCAATTGTCAAGACTACCTCGTGTGTTAGACAATACACAAAAAATTTCTTAATCCTTTTCTTGTTTCTCTCTTTGAGAATTTTGTCAACGCTCTTCTAAACAAATGTCAAAATATTATAGTCAGATATTGCCGACCGTTAAACATCCTACATTAATTAATTTAACGAGTTAGAAGCGTATGATGATGTTTGTCATGATCCGCCCATTTCTCCTTGTCAGATTTTCTCATAAATTTTATCATTATGAATGTATATTTGTCGTGGTAATATATTTTAGAAAATATATTTGTCACTTTGTCAAGTCGTTTCGTCAAAACTTAATTGCATAATACACACATTCTGTGTTTAACGAGTATAAGAGGATATTGCTGAAAAGGTCGACACAGTTAACTGCTTGATGCAATTCTTCATTGTAATATATTACAGTCAAAAATTTGCTTCCACGTGAAGGGCGCCGTTACATGGGGAGAATCCAAAACGTAAGCGAAAGTAATTTAAATTTAGCAAACCTAATTTTCCTCTGTTTTTGTGATGAAGCACTAAATATTATACTGTGTTACGATATAAAGGCACACTTTCCATGAGAACGCCTTTGTGACCTGGGATCTATGTGATCCAAGTTTGGTACAACTAATTTTCACGTTAATTTACTATTATTGATTAATTTGCCTCATAACAACATATCAAATATTAGAGGGAAGGAGAGTCGCAGAAATGCCCGTATGTGATTCAAATTTTTCACAGCACTTCAAGATGTCGAAATATTATTACTCAGAGAATTTTGAAATTTTGACCACTATCACTTGTTTCCATATAACGACTCGATCAAAACAGGGTGTTGAATGGGGAGAGGTCGTAAAAATGGTTCGATCAAATTAGACCTATTGCCAAAACACGTCTGTGGACTCCATTAAAATATCTCTAACATTACGGCTTGTAGTTTTAAAATACAACTATATGGACAGATATCAGACGTATGGACAGACAAGCTTAAATTCAGGCAGAAAATGATTCTGTATGTGTTGGTACAATAAAGTATGGATCTATGTTAAGCCCTTCTAGGTGTTGCACACATCTACACAAAGTTAATATGCCCGACACCATAAGATGAGGTATAATAATTTTACTATTTTTCAAATGGATGCACAAGGAATGGGAAATTCTGTCCTCTATAACTAATGCAGCTGTTTTCACAGCACGACTATTCTGTGTGTAAGTAAATTTATGTACTTAAGAAGACAACAAGTCTTCAAGTGTGATTATTGCAAAAGGACCTCTTGAGTAGATAAAGGTACGGAAGAGAAATAAAATATTTCCAAGAAAATAAAATTCTTACAAAACGTAGGAAAAGCTGAACAAAGAAATTAACTCCTGCTGTTTAACACCTGATCAATAATAGACAATAGCTTTTGATGGCATTCACAAATAAGGAAGTATTATCAGGTAACACACAAAAAAACTTGCCTTCAGTACTTGTTGTTAAGTGCATAATGGTTGCATTTCGGCAGTTAGTTGAAGATTATTACACAACGCTATGTATTTTTGTGTCGACAGAAAGGGAGGCAGAAGTAGAAATATTTTTTGTATTTTTTGTATTTTTTTTTTTTGTTTTTTTATCTATATATGTTAGGATACACTAGCGTCAGTATGTTTCCCATTTTCAGCACTGCTTTCTAACAATTACGCGAGTTGAATGTGTGTAACAGGCAGTGTAAACTGGTAACAATATTCAGTACTTGAGCAAATAATTCGGTTACTTGCTTTTATATATATATATATATATATATATATATATATATATATATGTATATGTAGGAAAATGTTACTTAATTGCGTTCACCTACTTAAATCATAGCTTCCCAGTCGTCTCAAAGAAATATGTAACGCACACTTCTATTAACACTGGAGGGAGTTTTTTTCAAAAATTTGGTTAGCGATTTGCTACATATTGAGGCTAACTCCATTTTTTTTTTTTTTGCCGTCTTTTTAGTTAGCAGTTAGTAAGGTATTCCAAAAGCGTCACTAGTAGCTGCCGTCAAACGTTAGATAATACCATGGAATACGTAAGAGACCGTTAAGCGTTAAAGAAACGTAAATCAGCAGCTAAAGCAACAGCAACCATCAGACAAGCCAAGACATAGCGTTTGAGTGAGTGAGCAAGTGGTAGTTTTTATATGTATTTGTAACTCAATCAAGACTTCCTATATTTCGAAACATGTTACGTTCGTAACATAATTCACAACAGGTTACTTGGTACTATTTAACTGTGACTGAACGCGCTTATCTCTTTTTTTCTTTTTTTGTAGTTTATTTGTCTATTTTTCACAGACTGTTCGACTGACTAACTGACTGAGTGAGCGAGTGAGTATTTGTTTAAATGGTTCGTTGGGTTACTAGGTGCTTACCGTTTGAAGTGTTGTGTGTGGCTGTTGTTAAAGCTTTCTTTCTTTCTTATTTGGTTTTTATTAATAATGTTTGTGTGGTTTCGCTGTTGTTGTTATGATTATTATTTTTATTATTATTATTGTTATTACAACGCCACACACCGTACGTATTCATAATCTTATGACATTTTCTGTTTGCGTTACTCAATTTCCGCAAACAGATCTGTTTAGTCTCTTTTCTTCGCTTTTATATGCACTTCTGCTACTATTGTTGTTGGTGTTGTTTTCATTAAATACAAACATTTAAAACATTTCGATTTTTCCTCTGAAACGATTTCGTCATATCATTTTTTTTTTTTACTTTTTTATTTTCTGAGTGGGAATGTAAGTATTTTATGTATATACAAATAATAGAAAAATTTTTCCTATAAATGATTTCTTATAACAAGTGCTGGCGTATTTTCCATATGCAAGTATTTATTTATATTGTTAGAATTAAATAAGCAATTTCTGTCTGGCGAGTAAGAAAAATAAAATAAAAAGCAAAAAAAAAAAATAAAAATAATAAAAATAATAATAATAATAATAATAAAAAATGCTTTTTTAAGCATTCATTGTGTTGTTATTCAATTATCATCATATTAAGTATAAATTCTATTCCCTTTTTCCCCCTTAGCCAACCCACATAAATTTACGGCAAATGAACTGCAGGCATGTAAATTACTGATGCTGTTGTTGTTGTTGCTTGCTTGCTCGCTTGCTTGCTTGCTTGCTTGTCGTCGTTGAAAAGATTGAGGAAGTGTTTTTCTACAGCACAAATATGTGATAGAATCAGAAGCTTTCGATCAGCTTTAAATGTCGTCAAAGTAACAGTAACTGCAAACAGCTACATTCAACATGCACATAGCAAAAAAAAAAAAAAAAAAAAAAAAGGCAAAAACAATAACAATCGCATTCAGCTGTAAGTGGAGCACATCCATACCAAGTCAAGTGAAAACTAGTTTAGCTTCCGCATACGGTGGTGATTAGCTCAACTCACCAGTTGCTAAACCAAAGAAAAAGCACGAGAAAACGGCAGAATACAATGCATTACTACTTGAGTACAAATAACCAAGCAAAGCCTACATATATAAAATAAAAAAAAGCCTTTGTATTGCTCCTAGTAAGTTAAACGGACAGAGAGAAAAAGACATTTCTTTGCATGCGTCATACATGGAAAACGGAGAGCTGAGAAGAGAGCTCGTTTAATACAGAGAAAACAGCAACAACGAATATACAACAGGTTGGTATTAAATTGCTTTAGATGATTTTTGGGGGGAATTCAGCTAACAGTAACGTGAAAGTGTGGCTTTATCACGATGATTGATGTAGTATTAAAATATTTCTACATAAATAAGTTTTCCATAGTTCTTATGTAATCAATCGTTCGTTGAGAGCGAGAAGCGAACTCTTAAATTTCCGCAAGCCATGTATTATTTTACTAATTTAATTATTTCCTATTCATTGTCACGAATCCCAATCATTGCAAAGTTTCATCATCAATTGGAGATTGGATCTATTCGTTCACTAAATCTTTACAACTGGTCTCTTAAATGTTTGCTTGCAGTTCGTTACCTATATATTGAAGCGTTTTACCTTTTATCCCAACTTTTTCGCCACGGAATCGTTAACAACACGCTTTATCGGCTTAGAATTTTAAGTTAATTGTTCTCTTAAAATAAATATGGAAAGTCTTTATTTTTCATCTCTAACAATACATTGCGGAGGGATGGGCGGACATGCTGAAACCGACTCGGCTAATATCAAAACTATATCATTTTCTTTTTTTTTTTTTTAATAGTCGCCGATAAAAAATCCTCCATTTCCTTCATAGATCTAAATTATGTTACTTCGTTTCACAATAACACTTAGAGTTTGGGCGCCCATTCGCTAGGCTGCCATCACTATCTCCCCTATCCTTTTCTCTTCCATCACTTCTTTCCATTCGTGTTATCGTGTTACACGAACAGGGGACATACCCCGCTGGGTGATTGATCATAACAAAAAAAAAGCAGTGACTTAAACCGAAAAGAATAACAATCAGGTTTAGATTCCTTATAGAACATTTTAATGTCACTTAAGAGCTTTGTTCAAAATAACATATCCAATGCTAACCATTGTCTTTTAAATTAAGCACTAAAAGCGTGGCCATCACTATATGTCCCGTACAGAGCTCGCTGGCTTTAGTATAATAGTGTGCCGAAGTGAATAATAATGTTTATCTACCTATTCGCTTGTCCGTATATGTTTCTTCAATTCGAGAAAAAAACTCGAAGTCTTATCATATTAAAAAGTTTTATCATATCTATCTGTAAAACATTTATTTGATTACGTTAAGGAGGCGGGATATGCTTATGAAGCCATGCTATGTAAAACTTTTGTTTAACATTTTTTTTTTTTCGCCCTCTATTCTAAATAATAGAAATTGATCTGAATTCAAATACAACGACGTCTAGGATCAGCCCCTTGATAGAAGATTGCGATATAAAATATAATAGAAATATTTCTTCTTACTTTAAAATTTAGCAAATCAACAATCGATGACCGACTGTGATGTGTAGAAAAATAGACAGATTTATGTAAAAGATTTCTCAAGCAGTTTACTCCAGCATAAGCAGTATATATCGATTTCAGCTTTAAAGCAAATATTTATTAATGTTTAGCAATTAATGACTATACAGATTATCGATTAGTTAGCAGCACTTAATAGTACTTGATAGAGCTAATTGTGTGAAATCGATCTGAAATTTAAAACGAATGCTTAATAGCGCCGGCATTTCAAGGTTTGTTGACAAAGCCCTAGAAAAACTTCTTTGATTCTCAAATACCCGTCATTAGCTTGGCAAGCGTAACGGAAATAACAGGAGGTCTTCCAATTTTACTGAGTTTTTTTATTGCAAGCATCCTTGTTAATTGTTTACACAAACAGCATCAAACATCTATTTGATATTTTTTTAATTACATCTTTAAAGAACGTCCAAGTATAGCATGGTCAACTTGTAGAAAGTGCCGCCTGTCTTTTCAAACACCAAACTGATCGGTTGGTAAGTGGCATGCCATTGCATTGACAAAGGTCACTCTTTATGACATCTCTGCGAGAAATTTCACCGGGCAGTCCTTATAATTGTTTCGATGGACTAAGCTTTGAATATTTGCTTAAAAAAAAAAAGGAACTGCGAGTTAGACTTTGTAAAACTCTTTCATGTTTAGCATTTTCGTTTTGTCTTATTGTCATATGGTAATCGATATTAAGTAAACTAATTTAGCTAAAGTTTTTTGATGTTGAATTCAAAATGTATATTAAATAAGTAAAATAAATGGAAAATCTGTTAAAACACCTTACAACATTTCTCTTGATGTAGTTATTCATATAAAGGCCTTTCAAAATAAGGTATTAAATGGGAACATCGTTGGGCCAAAACACGTCGATGTACCTGATTTCATCAAAGTATCTCATAGATTACGAACGCTAGGTGGAGCGCAAGAAAAATCTTGAACAGATAGATAGATAATCGTAGAAGGGATTCTTAATCGATCGTTTTAATACACGTGGGGTCTATCTCCACTTCTTGTGGGGTGTTGTATGCGTTCCCACAAACTTAATATATCCTTTTACCTCAAGTGGTAAAGTATAACTACGCAAATGTACAAAGAATGAATAAAGGGAGGCGATCTAAAAAATTCCACGTAGGAAGGGAGCGAAGAACAGAGAGAATTATGCGCGTTTCTTGATTATATGTAATCATCGAAATCGTCTTGTAACTGGTTTGTCGGAAGACTGTATACTTCCGCCGTATGACTTCAATAAGAGCAACAGGAGGCGTAGGTGGCGAAAGAATCGAATTGTCGAGTGCCGCCTTTGAAAAAAGACTTCTCTTTAATCGAACTATTGCAAAACTGTTAACGTGTTTTTAAAAGCAGGAATAATTTAGCAATGTACGGGATAGAGAAATGCAAGAAAATTCATTTAAGATTGCGTTTGGAACTATTCGTATCGTCCGGGTAGTTGAAGATGAGGAAAATAATTTTTTATGCAATATTTATACGCAAGGGTTAGGATAAGCTTTGCGAACTAATATGACTAATGAAGATTTTGCAATTGTTCTGATAGTTTGGGTTAGAAAAAAGCATCACATCGATCCCATATTTCCCGATGATAGCGAAGAAAAATCTTTTGACGATTCTATATATAGATAATGTACACGTTTCAAGAAGCTGTTTACATGGATTTATTATGTGGTTTTTTCTTCCTGTTTTTTTTTTTTTTTTTGCCATTTTAAATTAGTAAATAAATACACCTACGCGCATGCGCATGCAAAATAGATTTGGATTATGCATTATACCGTATCTTCTTTGCAAAGAGGTATTCAGTTTGTTCTAAACAAAAAAGTAAGACCTTATAACCCAGTGCAGTTAAAGTAAAACATTGTGTTTTGTCGTTCCGCCCATAAAGCATTTACAATAACAATAATAACAGCAACCACACTATTATAACGTCTTGTATTTGTAATGCCAACGACAATGCGTCGCATCAGCGTCATTGTAGCAACGCTGTCTTATATTAGATTTGTCTGGTTTGTACGCAGCCAGTGTAAAAGGCTTGTAATTTTGTGTCTGTTTGCTTATTCACCTTATTCTCTCCGTGTACTCAAAAGTGTATGTACATATCAGCCAATATTTGTGTTGTTCGCTCAGTGTCTTAATGTCTTTGTGGAGCAATGCGGAAGTGAATTTCGCGTTTTTATATTTACTTAACTTGTGCTGAATTTTTTTTTTTTCATTTTTCATGTTTTACGTTTAACCGCATATTCATTCCCCGTTGCAGTAGTGATAGTAATAGTAGTGGTGGTGGCAGTAGTAATAGTAATGTGATGATAATAGGAGTAGTAGTAGTAGTGGCCGTACTAGTACTAGGAGTAGTGTTAGTAGTAGTAGTCGTAGTAGTAGTAGTAGTAGTAGTAGTAGTAGTAGTAGCAATATTACTAGCTGTGCATGTGTGTATATAAATACAAATAGAAATATTAAAGACCATCCCAACGCTATCACCACCTCCTAAGATAGAAGAAAACACGCTTTAGAACAATCATCATCAACAATGTTACTGTCGTTTACGTTGAACGGCGTCGACGTCTCTCTTGCTGGTTATATGTACACATATGTCTGTGTACATATGTACGACAAGGAAGGCGTTTTTTGTACGCTTGTATGCGTCTATGCATATAAGAAGTTTTTTAGAATAAATTTTATAATAATAGAAGAGAAAAAAAAAAAAAAAAAAAAAGAAAAGAGGAACAACAGCAATTATAATGATCGCTCAACGTTACGTTATATTTCGTTTGTAAATAAATTGGCCGAAACAATTAGAGGTAAGCAGATCATGCTCCTTCTCCTCCCCATCTGAATTAAATTATGGGGTTTATTGCTTTGCTGCTGTCCGGTTCGAATTGCCTAAAGAATTATTATCGACTTAGCTTACACCATAAAGAATAACATTTTGAAGAGGGAGAGATAGAAGATCAGCCAAAAGATGCACTTCGTGCAGTCCTTGGAGATTAATTTAGAAGAATTTATTATTAGTTTCCTTATCCCTTCCGTTCAGGCTTATCAAACTCGAAGCAGGAACAGTTATTTTACTAGCAATTGTTTATTTTTTGTTTCGCGGTCGGTTCTTTAGATAAGATTTCATTTTCTGTCGTTCAGTATTGCTGTTTCTGATGTCACTGTCGATAACAACGCGACATTGTGTTTATACACGACAAGTATGAATTCCTCTCCCTCTCCCTCTCCCTCTCCCTCTCTCATTTCTATTAGTAAATGAAGTATGAGTATGTTCTATTAAGCGATCTGTGTATTGGACTTAGAAGCGTATTTACAGAGTGTATGTATAAGTGTATATGCTTGTGTATATGCGTATATCTGTACTTAACTATATACACTAGCCGCGTTTCTGTTTTAATAAAAATAAGCAATAATACTTCCTATATCTAGGTATTGCATTTGAACATTAAGGTGATTCAAAAAATTATCTTTCAACAAAAACAAGAAATATTCTCATAAACGCAAAACCCCCGGTTGACTATTGAATTTGCATTTCGCATATGTTTATTAATTATGTTTAAAATGGTTTTTAGATTGATATCGACGCAAAAGTTTCGAAAATCTTTACTTTTTCATACCCTACACCGCTTCATATACAAGCGTATATTAAGTTTCTTCCATGTAACACATTTAAAGGACTTTATACCCTACACCATTTGTGGGACAGCGTATATTAAGTTACTGCGATCGTATGTAACACGCAGAAGGGCTTACGATAGACCCATCTTTTATTTTATTATAGTTTGATTCAGAATCAAAATCTGAATTGATCTAAGCCTGTCTGTCCACCTATCCTGCGGATGTCTGTCCATGAAAATTTGTGTTCAAGCTACAGGTCGCCGTTTATGAGATATTTTATTAAAATTTAGTACAGTAGCGTGTTTTGAGCCAAGGACGGACGCTATTTTTCGACCACTCTCCATAAAAATGTAATTTTCAAAATTTTTTGGGAAAAGTGGCTAATTAGTAGTATTTCGGCATTCCAAATTGGTATCCAAACTTTGGACTGGCTGGGGCAATTTTTGAACACCTCCCATATAACGAAAACTGAAGTTCATACGACAAAAAGGTGTAATATTCAATGCTTCACGATGAGAATTATATCGTAACAATAATTTAACACAAAAAAAATTTCACGAAAATTGATCGTTTCTAGAGCAGAAGAGTCAAGTTTTAATATGTGGTGATGAAAATTGATCCACAATGTTATAATAATTTCATGCAAAAATGAATTCTACAAAATTTGGACCATTTGCGCTTATTTTTCGGTTCTGGCCTATATAAGGACTAAACTTGTGCGGCCTTCCTCGACTATAATGTTCTTGTTTTATTATACTGATCTAAACTTGTCTTACATGCGAGGAAATCTTTATGGAGGCCGATGGACGATCGAAGCTTTGTTACCGGGCGATCCGATGTTATTCGCTGAGCTATCCTATACCCTGTCCTACCGACAGTCTCCTTCGGCCCACTATAGCTAGCGTTTTTACTTATTTTTATTTCCGTTTTTCCGATTTCGTAAACAATGAAGGCTGCTTTATGGGCGGATAAGCGCTTATTTTTGAGTTTGTGCTTGTTAAAGGCAAAATGGGTACTACTGAATACTGCCGAATCCGAATAAGCCTTTGTCTCTTTTTATGCGAATTTTTTTTACATGAAGCAGAAAAAATAATAAAACCAGAGATAATGTTGAGGATTTTGTACAATTCTTTTATAAATTCCGTAAATCACATAAATGATATAAATTAACTTTGCAGAGTCAACTGTTTCTTTTTAATGTGATCTTAATTCATGAGTAATTGTCAGAAAGATAGGTTTTGTGTGAAAATAAATCAACGCCTACTTTTCTTTTTTCTTGAACCCTCTTACATTCTCTGATAAATGTTACCGACACGATAAAATTAGCATGCCTTCATTTTTAGGTAATGGGTATATCACTGTTGTTGCTATTTTTTATTTGCCTATAACAGAATAAAAACTAAATGTGCTTAACCAATTAAATATACAATTTACTGCAGTTAGTTCCTACTCGTTAGAAATAATAAAAAACAATAAAAAGGAATTATGTATTATCTCTTAAAAAAAGCGAAAAAGAAACATTTCTATTTTCTTACAATAAACTTTAACAGTTTTATAATATGCGTTATAAATGAAGTTAATTGGATAAATTAGGATCTCCAGCTAAGAAGAAAAGGTATAAATTGTTTTACTTTAATGATTACCGTGGCCCAGAACCCATTTAATCAACATATGTAGCCAATGCAAATATATATGTTTGTCGTCTTATCCCTTTTAAATCTTTTCATAATATTGGTCATTACTTTCAATTTTTTTTCAGTTACTGGAAAAGAAGTTCCATCTTATTGAATCTTTAAATAAATACATTCGTTAAGTATTTTTAACTTTAAAACAAAATATTCGTCAATCTAAAATTACAATAAGAAAGTAAGCACAGTATAAAAAAAACTGGATGTAAGAAACCCTACATTAAGAATGAAATCACCTAAACGCGTTAAGTTCGTCGTCGCTAAAGCAATAAATGTGTCAGGAAAATCTACCATATGTACCGCAGAACGATTCTCTGTTGGAAAATGTGGAAAATTCGCCAATTAACAGCCGCAGAATAATAATTTAAATAGCATAGGAAAGTAACATAAAAGATTTCAAAATAAAAGAAAAGAAAAAACAAGATTGGCAAAAACACAGATGAAACAAATCTGATTTGAAAAAAAAAGCGAGTGAACACACCGCAGCGGGAATGTTTTCACCACCCTGCAGTTATTCATATTAGGACTTTTCAAAAGAAGGTGTTATATGGGAAGTAGTCGAAAAGGCGGTCCGATTCGGCGTTTTGCCAAATTCCATTAAAGTGCTTCAGAAATTGATTGAACATAAAAAACAATACAGACAGGTAAACGGTATATTAAAAGCAGGGTCTATCTCAAGTCCGGGTGTTGCCTACATGCCCATAAATTTAATATGCGCTTGTACCATGAGTGGTGTAGAGTACAAAAAACTGGATAATTTTTGCTTACTTACGTTACGGACCGTTCATGGGATGTTCGCACTAATATAGGGTTGACGAAGATGACCTCAGTGACTCCGTTGAAATATCATACTTGGAAGCACATGTGTTTCAAGTGTATTCATAATTCTGAATTAACTCATTTTGATATATGTACATATGTATGACATAAATTTATAAAGCATTTGTTTACATTTGAATACATGTTTGCGAATGAATCACACTTTAGCACACACGTGCAATGCAAACAAACTAAATTGCATCGATTTCGTCGTACACTAATTATCGACGCTGTCAAATTGAGTACATGTCTGGTACAAGAACGAAGAGGTAAAATCATGCATTTTATGATGACTCGGTCAAAATTATAAACTGATCGTGATTAACATCTTCACGTAACGGAAACGAGATTTTTTCCACGACTTCATTTGGCATTAATAACATCAACTCCAATGCAAACGCTTTAAGGGCAGAATAATTCCATTTTCGAAAATAGAAATTTTTCTACTTACGCTCTCATAGATAAGAATCTTTGCTGACCGGATCATTATACTGCGGCTCGGAATCCTTAATCTAAAGTCTCTTTAAGAGATCTGGTTTTTTTAAAGTTTACACCTTTTACTCATGTTTGTACACGGAAAGTTCTCGATTCACATAACAGATACTTTCTATAAAAGATCACAGAGATTAAGTTCATGTAAATCGAGTATTGCAATTTTCATAAGCAGTAGAGAGGTTAGTTCCGTCCAACCATAAATAATGCAAATCGATCCAAAACAATAAACTAATTTAAGGTTGACCTAAAGAAAATTAGGCATAACATAAGGACAAGAGAAATTGGTTTGTTGATGAAATCTCTTATTAACATGAAATACGTAAATGCCGACGACTGTTGAAAACCTTACACACATCTAAATTGTCCAAATTTTTTTTCTGTTATAAAGAAAAGTTTTTCACCGATTTTTGTTGAGAAATACTCAAAAATTGTACTTTCTTTACGCCTTTTTTCCGCCTCAATCCATTTTCAATGCGGTTCGTTCTTGAGTCAATGCATGTTAGTATATAAACCAAATTCCATCGAAATATCTTGAAAATTGCGAACTTCAGGCTTGAACACAAAAACGCATAGACAATCATTAGGCAGATAGACAAGCTTAAATCAGATCAGAAAGTGATTCTAATGGCTGGGCCTATCTTAAATCGCCTGGAATGTTGCACGCATCCTTTTCTGAAGGTAGTTTAGGATATGAGAGAAGAAAATTACATTCGCTTAGAAGGAACTCTGCTACGTTTACCAACGAAAGTTTCATTTTTGTTAATCAGTTGAGTGTGGCATTCTTTTAGTGCCCCTTTTGGGCGACCATAGAAAATATTAGTGCAAATTCTAATATCTCTTATAAATCGTGTGTCAAAACCTATTTTCATTTTCAAAGTTTTAAATTGTTTTCCTAAATATATGTCGAAAAGTTGTGGCATCTAAGGATATAGCATATGTTGCAGTTTTTTGTCTATTGTTGACAGGAAGTTTATAGGCGTATTCATGATCATGATTTCAAACGTAATATATATAATTATTTACGGGCAACATAATACATCACTCAAGAAGTTCATAGGATGGCATTTAGGTATTCATGTTGACGAGTCCATGTGATATTTAGGTAGTAAGGACCCTTAATGGAAATACGTCAGAATTTGGTGATATTGAGATTATTAATTTATAAGTTACAGTGCGTACAGAGACTTATTGGATGATATTTGGCTTTCTATCCGAATTCTGCAAAGTTGATGGATAGACACTAAGATGTACAACTAAGCTACGTACATGCTTTATAATCTATTTTGAATTTTACAAACGGAAGCGTACATACGGTATATTTTCATACTTTAGCGCGTCTTCTATTAAGGCAGTATTCAAAAAAAAAAAAAGTGAATGCTTTTGTGCAAAGCTTCTAAAGACTGCTTGTCCATTCAGCACGAAATAGATTTCTTCTTCGATGGAGGATAAATGGGTAATGGCTGGCGATGGACGCTATTTCGAATAAAGTATTTCTTCCCATTCTCTTAAAACAAGCGCTTTTTCTTATATATTAGAATAAAAGAAAAAAAAGAAAACAATCTAAGGAATTATTTCTCTACATCAGCCAAGTGCTTTGCAAACACAGTAATGAGTGCGTAGGTATATGCAGTTGCATGTACAAGTTTATTACGATTGATTGTAAAATTAAAGTTAATAAATCAAATTATTTTTGTATTATTTATTTATAAATATATATATAAATGTACGCTAGTGAGCGTACAAAATCTAATCAGAATAACCCATAATTTCCTTTACAACGTGATCATTGCGTTGATATTTTCCGCAAACTGCTTTAAGAGACTGACATATACGTCTCATAGGTTCATTTGCGTGTTGTTGTGCCATTGTCCGGAAATACTTTTATATCATATGCACATATTGCCCGCACATATGTAGTACATATGAATTCAATTAAGTGCATACACAGGCGGTAGGTAAAAGTAGCCGCAATATAAAATATATCATCCCACTTTTATAGCGAATATAAACAATGATATGTCGCAATAATTCACCGCAAGAAAGCTTCGGTCGACAACTAAAAACGCCTGTAAGAAATCTATTCAGAGACAAAGAATTTCCTCTAATAGCCTCTTGTCTTCGTTTTATCATAGCACTTTCTTGTCTGCGTTACGAAATTTTTGCAAAAGTTTGTTATCGTCTAATATCCAAGAAGATCTATTGAAAAGCAAAGTTATCACGGTTTTATGAGGCTTTTTGCCTTGATAGAAAAGATAGGGCTTAATACTTAACAAGATCTTTTAACAAACAAGCTTCAGGTCGTTTAATCTTAAACAAAAAAAAATTACGGAAATTTTTTCCAAATATATTTACGATTTATGGGCAGAAACGTGAAAGCTCTACAAAATAAATTTCCCCAATGCAATGTACAGACGATCGAACATCAAACAACAGTCATAACCACATTAATTAATTGTTATACTTTTCTCGTTTTATTTGTGATGATATCGATTAGAAATTTCATGATGATTGGAAAAAACTTTGAAGGAAAGTGGAAATTTTTAATCTGGTGATATTTCAAGGGGTTAACGGCAGACATTAAAGTGGATTTTATTTTACATGCATTTCTTTAGGCATGAAAGGTTGTTACGCTAAGTGAAATTATAAACTTTTTGGGCCGCCTCCGATCTAAACCAGAGTTCATCTTATCAGTGAAAAATATATAGAAAAAAGGCTACCATATGTCCAGATTCATGTTTTAACCGTCACTAACACAAACCTAGTTATTTACTTTCTTCCTTGTGTCTCAAATATTAATTAAAACATTGCAAGGGGTGTGGGAATTCATGAAAATGAAACATAAAACCGCGGAATAAACATCGTCTTAGTAGGACGCCAAAGGTTGTCTGGGTACCACGTGGGTCAATTTGAGCTTCTTGAACGGTTGAGTTTAAAAAAAATTACTTCTTTTGAAGCATGCGAAATTTCAATATTTGTACGAAAATACCGTTAAATACCCATATTCAGTTTTTCTATTGCTGGTCTACTTTTCGTGACAACGACGAGACATGCCTATTTCTGCAATTACGGGTCACTGCGGCCCGTAATAAATCTGGAGCAGGAACAGTCAAAAAAATGAAGATAAGAAGCTGCAATTAGACAAAAACATTCCTTAATCGATGAAGAATATGGGGCTACAAAGTGAGTAGGGATCTGCTTATAAGTACGACTGTGCTAGAATAAACTGGAGTCATCTCAAAAAACATGAATCTTTGTTTCATATCTTCATTTATAACTTTCGATCCCGTCGATATATTTTAGAAAACCTATCATCCACATGCTCGTCAAAACCAGCTGCATACTGGGTCTTGATCGGTTTACTTAGCGATAAAATTGCTTATGCTAGTATGGGTAAGATATGGAAATATATTTGACAACAAACTGGATCTTTTCAGATAGTGGAACATATACATGTATAATTTTTATTAATATATTTTTGTAAAAACGCACAATAGAAAGTGCGTAGAGTTATTATAATACCATCTTACAAATCTGGTCGCCATAAGTTATATATATTTTTCGCGGATTGATTTGTTTAGACAACGGTCCGCTCTTATTGGTGCTCATAAAGACGCAAAAATTAGGTTAGAATGGTTTTCATGTCTAAATAGCAAAGAAGTCTATGATGTATGGCAATTTTTTGTTGGATCTTGATATCTGTAGGAGGGTTTCAAGCGATCATTTACGGATGGTATGCCTTTCATTTATTATACTGAGAGGCTTCAAAAATGAACAAGCTCCAGTCTGGCACTTGAAGGTAAACGCGTTTTCTTTGATTGTTTTCAGTTCGCATTTAATTTTAATACCCGCCAAAGAGATAGTAAGTTACTACTAGTTTTGCGGTTCGTGGTCGGTAGTTCGTTACAGCTAGGAAGGATTTCTGATAGGAGTGAAGTTTTTAAGGATTTCATTTCTGCGGGGAGCAGCCGTATAGTTAAGAATCACGACGACCAAGTCAGTGCTTGTGGGTGCAAATCTCAGTTACATAAACCATAGTTAAGTTGTACCTATAGCGAGTATTCGATCGGAGAAAGCACAAGACTTTCGATTAGGCATGCGCACACTAGGCTGCGGTCATTTCCTGTCTCTTACTCTATCCTCACTTTTGTCTAATCGTCACCGTGTTACAACTATAAGAGACATCCCCTGAACCTGATTGGTCAACATTGATCATATTGGTCCGCCTTACCTTATCGCTATCTCCGGTTGTTTATCAATCTACTGTTTACGAAATTAGAAAGCGGAAGTTAGGCATAAACATTCTCTAGCTTAGTAGGTAACAAATTTGTTGAAAATAAATATTTTCTAAGACCAACTAAAAAAAAAAAAAATCGGACCTAAAGAGCATGCTTTAAACAAATTTTGCTTGCTTTTTCATACATATTAAGTTGCCCATAAAGTATTGAGCCTATAGTTATTTTTACTCAGAAACCAGTACTTACGACACGAATGATATGTAATTAGCTTTAATTTGTTCAAGCCTAGTATCAATACCGATGAATATTCAAGATTCATACGAAGGTGTTCATATATAAACTTTTTGCTTGTTTAATGATAATTTACAACATAATAAAGTTCAAATTATTTGTAAAAAGCCTTTTCGACTTACCAGTTCTTGCTGTCTGCATGCACGTGTTTTTCTCGTTTTTCTGTTATGATTATTGTTGTAATTTAAGCTGCTTGCAAAGCGAAAAAAAAAAAAAAACAAAAAAATTGTAGGCAATGACGATGACGTGATGGCGGGCGGTTAGCTAGGCAAGTGTACGAGTGAGCTCATAGAAGAACAGACAACGGCTGACTATGCACTAGAGAATGAAGCCAAACACATCGCGGAAGCGGATGTCTATATACCCAGAACACTGTCAATATATATGTCTATATATATATGTGTATAATACTGGGTAGTGGGGGTGCTTGTGTTATTGCAATAACTCTCAATTTGCAAAAGGAAAACGAAAAATGGAAATGTAATCATATATTGATATATAGCTTATGTTGCTTGCTGCTTTGTTGTTGAAGATATGTATATCGTGGTGTTTAAGAACCAGTCAACTATTATATTGTGGCTGGAGTGAATAGCTTAAGAATGCCTTCCTTACTTGGTAAAACGATATCAATACGTCTACGTTTTACTACAACTTAAGGAGGCTTTGAAACAGTTCCGGCTTAACTAATGACTGTAACGATATGTTGTAAATCTGTTTTTTTTTTTTTCTTTTCTCTTTTATTTACTTAATCTCTTCGTTCACTTGAATATTTTCTTTTTTTTTTTATTTATTTTGGCATTTTTATTCATTATTATTGGGTATAACAAGACATCTACTCAAAGTTTCTTATAATTCCGCTCTTCTTGCATTCCTTAGCAATTTTATACGTTTTTTTATTGTTATTTTATTCGTTGAAGAAAAAAAAAAAAGAATAACAAAAACAACAAAATGAAAACAAAATAAACAAAAGTTAAAAATGCACCCTGTACGTATTCATGTGTTTGTCGGATAAAGAGTGTCTACTGTACACTGTGTGTACGTTTTTAAAGAGCGAGTCAGCGAGCGAGCAAAGCGTTCATAAGTTGACTTACTATACTTCCGTCTGAGATTTTTTGTGTTTTTTTTTTTTCAATTTTTTTTTTCTTCTGCTTTGTGTTTTATTTTACTTTCTTGCTTTGCGCTCTTTGAGATATTTGCTTTTTTGCTTGCTTACATACATTTGTATGGGTGTGTATCTGTGCGAATGTGTGTGTGTGCGTGCATGTACTTTTCGTTCTTTCCTACGTCTGACTGACTGCTTTTAATTTGTACGCTTTGCACTTGTAGCCCTTTAGATTACTTGGGTTGCTGTTGTTTTTTGTTTTTCTTGCTGTTGTTATTACGTTGTTATTGCTTTAGTTGCTGTGGCTGTTTTCTGCAATTGTTTTCTTGCCGTTGATGTTGACTATTGAATTTTGTTTGCATTTGTTTGTTGGGGTTTGTTTGTTATTCTTTATACTTTGTCTGTCTGTCTGTCTGTCTGTCTGTCTGTCTGTCTCTATGTTTGTCTATACGCTCGCGTGTATGTGTATGTTTGTATTTATATAGCTATAGCTGTTTATACATATATTTTTTTGGTATTTCCGCTTTGTTGTTATTATTATTATATTCCACAGAAATTCCTCTTATTTCATCTGTTTGTTCTTTTTCTTCTTTTTTTCTTATTTATTTATTTACTTGCATGTTTTTCATAACCACCATATATATAAAGTACTTTTTTGAACGACAGCATAAGCACAATTTGAAGAGGTCCATAATAAAGGCAGACAGAGATGGATTTAACGTTGAATGTTATCTCCCTAACAAAAATTTAACAAAATTATTTCAAGTTTGTTATACCTCATGAGTTCCTCTCTCTTTCTCTCTCTCTCTCTCTCTCTCTCTCTCTCCTTTTTCCTCAGTGTTACTTTTTAATAAATAATGATAGAATTTTTACTGTTCTTGTGGTATTTAGAAGACATTATCACAATCATCTCCTTTTTCTTATTTATTTATTTTATTGTGATTTTTTTTTTTTTTTATTGAAAACATTCATAATATACGAACAATTATTGCTTAACCGATTTTCTTGTTTTTGTATATTTAAAAGATTTGAAAAAAAAAAATATTTGCACTTTGTTTTCTTATTATTTATTACACACAAATTCCATACTCAATAATAAAATATTCGGCAACGAAATCATTTAAAATTGTTTATTAAAACACTATGAGCGAGTCTATGTGTGTGTGTTTGTGTATTTGTGTGTGTGCGTGTGTGTGTGTGTATGCGTATGTGTGTGTGTGTGCTTGTAATTTGAGTGCAAGACAATACATACTATTGCACTTTTATTTTATTTTATTTATTTATTTATTTATTTTTTTAATTATTTTCATCAAAACTATGTAACATTTGTTTGCATTAATTGTTGATGATTCACTAATAAATGTTTATATTATAACATCATTTATTTATACTGAATTTCGGAGTGTTCTGTTTGCTGTCTTATTAACAACAGATGGAAATTTGAATCAAGAAATATGCTGAAATCGCCCACCGTCTTTTTTAGAAAATCAAAAAAATTTTTAACCAAACCGACGTCATCGGTGGCTTACAATCGACTGGTAACAAATACTGAAAACACAACACAACACAGCGAAACCGATAAGTATATTTTCTCAGCGGACAACGGCAAACAACGGATGACTGAAAAGACGTATACGCCGCAGTCAAGAAAATCAGACCGGACGGACCGCCATGCATGCATACTGTACATACATATCGACAGACATAACATGAATAATATTTAACAAGAAGAAAGCAAGAAAAAAAAAACAAAGAAAATGCACACGCAAATAAATATGATTAAGAGAGGCACTTAAAGAGAGCGAGAGATAGATATTTACACAGAAAACGCTAACATAACGCGCATGAAGTATACTTTGTAGTTTTTCATTGCATCTTAGATGTATACGCTTGTCGAACAAGTTCATTAGATTTGTTTCTTGATTAGTCGGCATTTTAAAGACCTGCTTGAAAGAAAATTCTTTTTTTTCACTTTAATTCACTACAAGGTTGTGATTTATCAATCAATCACCTGTTCATTTGCTAATAGGCAGAAGAAGAAGAAGATCTGTAAAGATCTGTAGGCGTCATTTTTAATAGAAAGAACTGAGGATTATTCAAATGAACATCTTGCTCTATCATTAATCATTGTAATCGCCAGCTGTCCATATCAGATGAATTCACGTGATCGGGAGTGACGCCAGTTCCCTCTTAAAAGCTTTTAAGGACGCATCAAAGAATCTAAAAGTCAACGACAGTACATTCCAGTATCGAGAGGAGAACGGAAAATGAACGAACGTTCAACTAAAAAGTGTAAAAGAGTTCCCGCTCGTTCTAGCAAATTGTAGTCGTTCGATCAAGAGTTTGAGCGCTTGTGACTGAAAGATAGATTAACAATTTTAATTTTTTGAGCAGTCAAAAAGCATGAACGAAGGAAGAAACATGGTCTCTGAGTGTCACATAACAGGAAAGTCGTCTAATGTGATTGACAATCGGTTGATGTCTATAGAAGTTAAATTTATAAAAAGGCCCCAGATATTTTCAATTCAGTAGGTGTTCGAATGTGTTTGCTTAATGTAGGTGTATAACGTTAGTCATTTAGAAATAATTATCTCTTGTTATAAAAGTTAAAGTAAAATGTAAATTTCTTAACAACAACACATTCCTTGCTTGATTATAACGCAGCACTTAGTAGGAATATTTTTTATTCTCCAAATAAAAGTTTTTTACACTCTACACCACTTAGACTTAAGATGTATGCATATGTCTTTATGCCGGCCCAGGTTTTCCTGTCGGTCTGTCTTTCTTTTTGAGATATTTTAATGAATTACATGTGTTGGCCCAAGTGCGAACGCTTTTGAGCACGGTTCGGATCGGATCACATTTTCGACCACTTCCCAATGAACACGTTCTCTTGAAAATTCGTTATACGAACAACTCTTATTAAGCGGAGTGAAATATAGGGTATATAATGGCGGACAGTGCTCCAATGTAGTATTTTTACTTAGCGTATTTTAATTTGCTGCCTTTAATTTTTAATTGTAGAATAACAACAACAAAGGCAATCATTCGACTTGCCGATTGCATATGTATTCTTTTAAACAGTTTAAATATATAATATTTTGGAATTCGTTGGAAATTTTTTTCAAGTCACTCGTTTTGACATCTCTGAGAAGACGATCTATAAAGGATTTTAAGTACGTTTTTATGAAGTAGACAAATCTTAATTATTTACTTGTCAACTGACTCTTTAAAACCAACCTTATGCTAACTATTATTAATAAAAACTACAAGATAAATGAAGAGAAGGAAAGAAAGAAAAAATTAAGAAAAAGAAACAAAAAGAGCAAAATTCATGTACAAATGCCCAGTAGAGAAAAATTAAGAAGAAGCAGATACACCTCTAGCGCCGAGCCACACTGGCAGTCGGTAAAGATCTGAGTTGGGATCGAACCCCTAAGCCGTTGCAAATGTGCTTGCGTTAAAGTATTATGTGTTAAATTATATTTTTGCACTCTTAGAATGTAATGACACAGTAACGTAAAATTCGTCAAAGCTTGGTTTTAGTGGCAAAAGTTGCAATGATTGCTTCACAGTTTCCTTGCAGATCAAAAACGTTGAGGAGTTTTTGTCAAATCCTGGTGATGGACTAGAGAAATTATTGGCATATCCTTAAAATCTCCCTTTCTCGCCTTTCCCAGGATGTTGGATCCATCATCATTTACTCGCGTTTAATTGTCCAGTGTCTAAAAATTATTGATCTTTTGGGAAGCTTGAAGGGCCTACATTTACTTAAAGCTGCTTCTTCTGCTATACTGAGTAATTTCTTATTACCTTGCAGTGTTTTCCACTGTCCCAAAATAAAAATTTCTAATGGCGATGAAGAATGTTTTCCCAACTTTGAAGCATAAGTGTTTTTTTGTTTTTTTTTGCTAATCGAAACCAATACAAAATATACATTTAAAATGATTCCATATCCTTATAAAAGATATTTCTCCGCTTTTCGATGGTCAGCTGTAAAATTCAACGTAAACATTGCCCACCGCGCAGTGGGAATGTGCAATTAATGATGATGATGCTGTGAGAGTAAAATGTAGCGAAAGAGATTTCGTCTTTCCTCTCTTTTTAAGTAATTTTTAACAAATTAAGCAATTAAATAGAGACAAAGGTAAGAATATATATTACACTTAAGTACAATAAGAGAGTGAAATATTTATATAATTATAGCGACGGATTTAAGATATCATCAAAATTATATGATAATAACATATATACAGGAAGAACTTTTCAAATGACTTTTAAGCGCTGATATAATCATGAGGTAGGAAAGGAAATGAATGATATGGATTGCAAATCAAAAAGGCAGAGGTGTGTCAATTAATTTACTAATAAAATTGATTGCCAAAGGAAAGAAAGCTTTCATTTTTTAGAGAATCGAGTATGCTTTACTTAAAAATATCTAAAACGTAACATTTTCTTTCGAGATTAGGGTCCTTTTGCCAATTTGTTCATGACGCTCAAAACATACAAACATGGATCATTGATTCAAATTAATAAAAGTGACAGTTCCAGAAGTAACCGCTTGAGTTTTGAAGAAAGTTCCTACCATCGATATAATGCTTATGTCCTTCAACATGTCACACATTGATGGAAAGTGTGCTGGGGCATAATGCAAAAAAGCCTTTGTGACTAAGTTTCAAACGAGGATTCGGTGAGGTTTTACACCACTAAACTCGAATTTTTATGTCAAATGAGAGAAGAGTCGAACACTTCAACTTTGAGACCAATGAACAGTCGAAGAAATAGGCTGAAAATAGAACAAATGCCTCTAAAGAAGTCGAAGATAGCTTCGTTTGCTAGGAAGATTATGGTGTCAGCTCATTGACTTTTGCGACCTGCGGCGATTGCCGCTTTGAAGTGATGAAATCGACAAAGACGGTAGCATTTGGAAAACAAACAAGGATTATTCTATGAAGACAATGCCTAATACGACAAATGCGCTGTCTCGTCAGCTAAAATCAGTTAAAATTAAACGAGAGATTTTTCACATATGTGCTTAGTTTCGTACACAAGGGAGACTTCTTACGCGAAAAAAAGGAGAAAATTTTTCATCTGCGGATGCAAGAGATGTAGCCTATAGGTATCGAAAGATCCGAGGACACGTACATATAATCTACCTTTGCTTACCAACTCATCCACAATTCATCAAAATCTCTGCGACTTAAATGCATTTGCTCCAAGTAGAGAGAGCATTGAAAAGTTCCGTTAAAACTGTTAGGGTTACTGATTGATCACTCCATCCATCCATTCTTTCACTAAGGAAATAATTTGTACTTCAATTTCTTATAATTATTCTACTGCTTCCTTTCATTCCAAAGTCCAAATTAGAAATTCTTGGGAAAGTGAGACCTTCTGATTGATAAAGATCATTTTCATCAACAAATATGAGATCAATATCTGGTCTAAGTTGTAATTGCAATTTTGGCAAGCAATTGGGAACTATGTAAAGTGATAGATTTCTTTGATAGCGGGAGACTCGGGTAGAGTTGGACGGGCACGGAATATTACGCCAATGTTAAGAAGGGATTTGAAAAAGTTCATTTACTTGTGAGGGATATTACAATGACAATGATTTTTTGGAATAAGAAGTAAAAGGGAACGTATAGAAGATGGTAGAAGTACACTGTGGGATGTCACAAATCTTAAGAATTAAAAAATTTGGAAAATTTTCCTATAAACCATCTTCGTACCAAAAGCTTCTGATCGCTTTGTAGTATCATAACAACATAGGTGTTGGGTATAGTGAAGTGAACCGCGTTTTAGAGAATTTATGTACTCAGTCGCCTACCTTTCATATTTCGCTTTGTTTTATTACCTATTAGGAAATATTTTGTAATAAACGAATAAAACCGCTACAGACGTTCATCAACACTGCTTCGACATGTAACGACATTGTAAAATAACATATTATGTTCGAATTGGTCAAAATAGCGTTCCGATACGAACCATTTCCCGTAGCGTTCGGTCTTGAGTGAACACATGTTGTTCCCAAATATGGCGGCCTATTCATTGAACACAAGAAGTTAAGACGGACGGATGGACAGACAAGAAATGATTTCATCTCAAGTCCTTCTGGATGTTGCAAACATCCTAGCTATAAAAAAATGTGCACCGGACGAAAAAAGGAAAATGTAATATATAATAAATTAGAAAGCAATGGAAAATGAATAAAATTGATGGCAGACGTGACGTCAATTATAACGTTTAATTAAGAACCATAAGCTAAGTACTTACTGTAAAAGTTAGACAGCGTGATTATAAATAAGAGCACGAACAGTTATGCCTTGACAGTCGGTGCCATAATGCTCACAAAAAAAAAAAAAAAAAAAAAAAAAGCAAATAAATAAATAAAAAAAATAAATTTAAAAGAAATAGAAGAGACTAGCTGACGGATTCTAGTGAGTCTGAGACTTTAAAGTCAAGTGCTTCTTATAGTACAATATTCGAAAGATATAGAAAACTTATTTTGAATTGTTTATAGTATATATATATATGTGAACGCATAAAGGGTAAAATTGAAACAAAAATAAAAATTGAGTTCCTTATCTTAAAATAAATTTCTTAGGAAAATTTAATAAACAATTTTCTGTATTTTTCTAGTTCATTAGAAAAACCACATATGTGACATAAAAATTTCAAATTACTTTATCCATAATCAAATAAATATTTTTTGTTCCTCTACTAAATATATTCTTAATTGATATTTAGGTTAGAATGAAAACGTCGTTGTATGAGTGCATCCGCTTTTGTTTTTTTTATTTATTTTTTTTTTATTTCAGTTGCTATGAAAATATATGTGTTTTATCCACTAGTCCGGTACGATATTTAAATGTTCACTGTTCTAATTTTCCCTGTAAGAGCGGTGCATTCTTTGCATCTGCATCATCCGCTATCATAAAAGATCGAATTCCAGGAAGATCTACAACCAGTATCAGTAGTAGTAGTAAGCATTGTAGTTGCAAGTTTTTTTTATATTTTTTTACGGATAAGACTTGTTGTTTGCTGATGATGACGATGGCATAGTTTCTTCAACATAAACTCGTATGCAGTTAAGCAAAGCCTTAGATGGGAAAATGAAGAAATTGATGATTCCAAGCAGATGAGATTGTTAATTTAGAAGTAAAAAGCAAAAAAAAAAAAAAAAAAAAAAAAAACTGTTGAGAGACAAACCAAACGTAAGTATCACAAATCCGCTTACGAGTATTAAAAAAAGTAGAAATTAGTTAAGAGCATCCGGAGAATGCGGCATTTGATTGTCTGTTTAATAGAAGGCTAACAAAAACTGCAGCAATAACCAATACATTGATGACAACCGCTTTTTTTGCTGCTGGTTTGTTTGTTCGTTGAGGGAACTCTCAAACCAAGTGCAACAGTTTGTTGTTCTAAGCATCCGTTATTAGCGGCAATTGTTGAAACTTTTACAAAAACAACTATTAGTTTTAGTGCAACAAGTTGTATTGCATAGTTCATACAAGTTGATCTAACTAGCATTTCCTTATTTACGTACAAAAACACATACACGCGTGCATAATAAAGCTTGAAAATCACAATTTGTGTATATGCGTCGTGTGTGTACAGTTATAGTGTATGTATTTCTAAAATGTTGGCCGATATTAAACGCTTAACATATATAAAAACGTTTCTTATATAAGCACACGATATGAGTAATGATTTTTATTTATTTTTTTCTTTTGCTTCATTAATGAACACAAATTATCTTGTGATAATGACAATCGAAAGGGGTTAAGTTGACTAAACTGTTTTGTGAACGCGTTGAAACCGCGCACACATAAAATCGTTTGTGGACATATATATGTATGCTTAGCCATGTAACTATATTGTAAGCATTAAGCGAGCATTCCTCCAACGGTCAGAGTTCAAATTGTGCCAATTGAGCCAATCAACAGACACATACTATCTTTATGTGTAGACACATAAACTGGCCGTCATACCATTATTATACAATTTCTTAGTAGTTTTAAGCATATAAGCTTGGTATGCACTTATAGCACTTACCTACAAAGAGATGAAATAGTAGTTACTGGGGTCTTCGGTAAACTATTATTAGATGATGGACTCAAAGATGAAGCAGATGTTTCCTGGATAGTTACTTAGTTTGATGTTTATGTTGGCCGCTCTAGCGCGTAAATTCCGCTCAGGTTAAAGAACCTTGTCCTTTGTATAGGCGTCAAATTTCCCAGAGGTATTTCAATTTTTGCGACTGCTTCCATTCCGGAACAAAAGTGAATCAAATTGACTCAGTTTATTAGTGATTTGTAAATGCCATCGATATGTCGGAAACTAGAACATCAAGAAAAAAATTGAGTCGTAGGATATAAAGGCGTTTCACTATGACCACCATTCACAACAGTTTTTAGCGTTTGCGCTACGCAATCTTGGCTTGCTGTCTTAGCAACATAAACTGAAGCTACTTGTCTTATCCTCGAAAGAAAGGCCAGGATTTTTTTGTTACGGATTATCTTTTTGTGTGATCTGCTGAACGGAAGAGTAAACCTTCCAGTCCTTCCAACTTCATTTAATTAAACTTAATCAATGCAAACTTAATTATTAGTTATTTAACCCATTTTGGGTTCTTTGTAACAATTTTAATGGCGGTTATCATTTAACTTTCAGATCCGATTCGTAGTGCGCAGTCGAAGATTGCCTTTTGCGACGTCTTTAACTTTGGAATAAGGGGTGAGCAGACATTGGTAGCTACGGATGCATTCTTTGGTGAAGGCACTGCGATTGATTGCCTTCCCGACGTGTGCCGTGTACGTAGGTACGGTGTCATATAGTAGTGTATAATAGTCATACTTGTTTTAATTTCTTTACATCTCTTATTAGCAAGGTGTCTAATCCCCCTATTCTTTATCATAATTAGCATAAACAAAAAGTTTGTACTTTAAAATTAGTTGATTATCTAAGTGTTACTAACAAATAAATAAAATAGAAAACTACTGAATGCTTTACAGGCATTTCTTTGAAATCCGTGAGTTGAAACGAATAGTATTGGCGTGGCCCTTAGATCTAGTATTAGAGTCTAGAAAGACACATTACGCAAAATTAATTAAAAACACTAAATGCTGAGGATAAAGCAGCCAACTACATAGGAGAAGTTAAGTTATTTAGAATACGGTTGTAGGAAGTTTAAAGAAATGAAACGAAATGATTTTACTAAATTTGATATTGTTACAAACATCAGGCCGAACTTTATACATATCTCCGCCAAGTAGTTAAAACTTAAGCTCCATCATTTAAAGTAGACTCTAAACTTTAATAATTGAAGAATAAACATTATCTTGATGAATTGTTGTAGCCGTTTCTATTGTCGTCGCTATATATATATATATATATATATATATATATATATATATATATATATGTATATGTACATTGCTATATATAAATACGTGCACATGTTTATAAACATTTATAAATATAAATAATTTTACTCATGTAATATACAAGTAATATAAGTATGAATTTTGATAGCGAGTAATGTGCGAAATAAACTCTTAAGAGAAGTATCGCTTTTGCAATTAAGTTTGCTGTACAGAGGATTTACTGTACGCGTACATATTTATACGAATGTAGCACATATATATTAACTGTTTGTTGTCGCACATTAAGATATTGAAGCTATTTAAATGAACTTTACATTCAAAGTTTATATCTGTGAAACAGTTACAAACACATGCATACGCGCGCACTTACGCGGGGGGTGAAAAAAATAAATATTTCCTCAAGTCGTATAAAAACAAAGCATTGCAGTAAAACATCAACCAACAGTCATACAAACTGAAAAAATAAAACACTCGTCAGAGAATATTTAGCCAAATGCACACAAGTTCGAGTTGTATAACGAAAGAGAGTCGGTTACTCTTTCGAAATTATTCGGATAACTTCTCGATAGCTGCATGGTATTGCCACGTAAAACGTCGAGATGTTGAACATTATTATTTTTTTGGGCTATGGCTTGTGATTGTTTCGAACCCTATCGGTTTCATTTAAAGCATTCACTTGTTGTAAAGGCGTTTTGTTTATTCTCCACATAAGGACGCATCAGAAGCTCTTTCAGTGATTTACATTCAAATTTTGTTTCTTCTTTTCTTCTCGATACGATCGATCACACAGGGCATGTCTCCTATTCGTGTAGTACGGTGACGATTAAAAAGAAGTAAAGAGAGGGGAAGAGATAGGAAGGAAGGTAGTGGCCGCAGCTTACCGAATGTCCCATCGTTGAAGTTTATTTTATAATGGTTTCTCTGCAATTGCAAACTTTGTGGCAGTTGGGTGTGCAGACAATCGCAGATCTTACTCGTAACACTGCTCTGCAGCACAACAAGAAACGTTTTGCTTCCAAACTGATCTTTGAGCATTTTCTATAGCCGTAGTTGTTCTCTTGAGTCGTCCGTGCAATCGGCTTGACGATGTAAAATCTCTGATCTGAAATATATATATATATATAGTCCACTTTGCCGATTACTTGTGATTCATTTGGTTGCACTGAACGAGGTGTTCAAAATTTAGAAGCAACAACAGAAACATGTTTGACTAAGCGTCACATCAGTTAGTCAAGGCCGAAAAATACTGTCTACCAAATTGAGATTTGTTCGGAATTCTTTGTTGTTTTCTCAAATTGCAAATACAGGGATTGACCGATTAAAAGAGAAAAGTCTTACTTTGCTCTCAAAAAGATGCGTGAAGTAAATCATTATCGTTAAGCGTTCACTTTAAAACGGTAGCGTAACATTTTTTATTTGAAATCTCATTCGTTACTTACATGTCTTTATCGTCTTTCTGAGAGAATATGAATTCATTGCTAAAGGGCCATCTGGTCTTTTGAGGCAATCCGGGAAAGGAAATTTGTTATTCGATATCGCACAGATAATAAGTCATCGAATGAGGGAAGTGCGAGCGGGTAATGTCTGATGAACAAGACGTCTAGAGCAGCACATTTTCCTTCAACTTTGCTAACATTTACTGGAAGCGTTCCGTCGTAGGATCTGTTTGTTTGAATGTCTTACGGAAGCAAGACCAAGTAGAGAAAAACTTACCTGGTATGAATTCTATATCGGTTTTGTCGAGTTCTTTATCCGAGTTCTATATAGAGTGCGGCGAAAAACTGTTATATTTTTACATTAAGGCCATATCTGAAAAGCATTGCTATATACGCTATTTTGCAACTGAAATAAAAAAAGGCGGCAGTGTGCTGGCCAATACGCAAGCAATTGCAAGAAAGAAGAACGAGAACGTTGAGAACGTTGAACAAATCGCTTCTATCGCCACAGAGTGCCTGGAAATAAAGTCTTGTATTTAGTGCTGTTATCTCACTGCTGGCATTATTAATTCTCCTTCTTGTAAAATGGAAATGGCGATCACTTATTTCTTGGGAAAAACAATAAAAAATATTGCAATATACGGGGCAAATGGGTTTTCGTTTATGTCTCTATGTCTTTCAAAAGTATTGTGGCCGAAATGGAAAATTTTAAACCATCGAACTCTTTATCGAATCGTAAATTAATATATTCACGTTCTTACCATTATTCAAATCGACTTTTGCTACTTGCGATTAATCAAAAACGATTTTGGCCATCCAGCCAAGCACTAGCTAGAAATAGATCATAACTTTGCACATCATCTCCTTCGCAAGACTAAGCTAAATAAAGGAAAGATTCAAGAAGAAATGAAACGATTACTTGAAAACATTAGTTAACGACAAAGTATACTGACTGTCACTGACGTCGTCGTCGACAGCATATTCTTTACCGTCCTTTCAACAATAAGAAGAACAACGGCAACAATATTTAACTTTTTATACCCATTAACGAATGATGACATTTTGTCAAGACGTTTGCCACATCCAAAAGGAAGCATCAGAGCTCCCTCAGAACACAAGTAATCTTGCTCAGTATCAAATTCTAAATCGATTTGAACATGTCCGTCTGTCCAGTTGTCCGTCTGTGTAATGTTAGTTGTAGTGGATGCAAAAATGAAGCTATCTGGCAGAAGCAACGGAAGTTCTTGTAATGGTTCAAATCGGTCGAAGGGCACGATCACAGTACCACGTTAACTGAGAACACTTCGGTCTTTCAAAAGGAATAAAAAATTGGTTTTTTGCTCATTTCTCATAAGCTATAGCAAGTGAAGGTATAAAAGCTTGAACCCATGTTCTACATGCGATGCTGTAGTACCTACATCAAAATGGAAAAAAATCAGCCACGGCTACCGGATGTTGTAGTGTATCAAAATTAAATTTTTTTCTCAATAACTTTATAAGGCGCAGAAAAAAGCTTCAAAAAGTACATAAATTCGTGGACAGTTTCTTATATGGAATACACTTAAACACCTCTACTTTTTGGTCTATCCACCTGTCTGTCTGCGGAACTGTGTAGTATTTGTGATATCGCAGATATCACGTACAAACTTACAAAAGAATTTGAGAGTGACTTAAACCCTTCCAAGGCCTACACTTTTACTTTTTTTTGACTTATTTAGGATAACAGCGATGGGTATAAAAGATTCGGCCTTGACTGAGTACAATTTTCTTACTTTTTTTTGCTTTTTACTGTAAAACGCTATTCGCTCACATATCTAATTCAAAAGAAAGCACATCAAGAATGCTGCTGTTTTTGTATGAGAGACGAAAAAGGGAAAAAGTAATAAAAGAAATCGAGAGAGAAAGGACAAATAAAACACAACAGCAGCTTAAAACGAATCGTAGACACTTGTTACGCAGAAAGCGAAAATTTCATAGAATGAAAAAATTATTTCTAGTTAGGGAGATGAGAGTGGGCTACGCACTTATTTCGCCATAGGATTTGTATGATTAAGAAACGGGTATTGGGCAGCTCGCCCCATATATGATACTTATTGGCTATAAGCAAACAATTTTAATCATATTTAATATAGTTTCGATTAAGCGTGTGTGCATGTGTGTGTGTGTGTGTGTGTGTATGTCACTCTCTCTCGTTCTCTCTGTTCGTCTAAAGCCGGAATTCCTAAAATTGGAAACGTTTGCTGTTTTATTCATTTTGAGCTCAATTTAACCGACATATTTTGAAAATGACTAACGCTGCGTGCATCTCAACCGGAATGAAAAAATTTCGAATAAAACGTAAATATATGCACCTCCTACCTGCTTTGCTTTGCTTGCATATGATAAAATGTAATAAAATAAATAAATGCATTTGTTTATATATTGTATGCAATTACATGATGTGCGTTTACATGCACATACACTCAAAGAAATAAGGCTGTCAGACAACTGAATTAAACTGCTGTATGAATACTGAAAATAACACATTATGCGATGCCATGGTATTCCACTTGAAGATTTCTGTTGTACTGTTTTATTTGATTTCTTTTTTGATTTTTTTCTATTTTTTGTACATGTTTGCGAAGAAGAAAAAGAAAAAACCTAAACATACGGAAGTGTGCAGCAGACTTGGCTCCTGGCCCCTCGACAGAATCAAAATGTGAGATCACCGTCACCATCATTATCATCATCAACATCATCATCATCATCATCATCATCGTCATCATCATCGTCGTCGTCATTATTGTCATGATTGTCGTCTTCATAATTTTTGTGTTCATATATGGCAGATACGCGGTACATTAAGCATTGATGTGGTCGCCTCTAAAATTGAATTTTAGATTGTATGAGTGAGTGTGATCGCGATATTTCAACCGATTCGCGTATATGCATGTATGCGTGTTTTTATTCGTGTACGCATGAGTTTGCTTTTATTTCAATGTGTTCTTTTCCTACTCACTTTGCAATGGACTGACGGTTATGCATTGTGGCCATATTTTGTCTAGATGTCTGGTAGCCTGCTTGTTTGTATATTCCTTGCGTCTTGTGTATGTCATTGAAAGAAAAGCAAATAAAAAAACCATTACAACTGTTGCATACGGAAATGTTTCCAGAAAAGAATTTCTTGATCAATTGCCAAAAAAAAAAAAAAAAAACAAAAAACGCTCACACAGACACATGGCTTCTTTTATTAAAGTTATCTGAGATCAACATCGGTAGCGTTACTTCTTAATATTTTGTACATTCAAAGTATGAAACTCATAAGAAGGAGGATGTTGCAATTTTTCGTTCGTGCAGATCACCTGCGGTTAAGTTGAGACGCTCCCCCCAGAGTGCGATGTCACTTGCATAATTTACGGGCGCAACCGAATTCTTTTTTCCTCTCTGCTGCTACGTCTGTATGTCTGTCTTGCTGTCTGTCTTGCTGTCTGTCTGACGGCGTGCAAATCGTTTGTATTTGAAATATAAAATTAATATAAATTATATATATGTATGTGGTATGTTTTCTGTTTTCTGTTTCTTTTCTTTTTCAATTTTGAGAAGATTTTCTCAAAAATCACTTGTACATAGAACTGATGCTTAATGATGCATGCATCGACCTGCTAGACTTTGTCGCATTTAACTCAAACAGATGACATATTAAAGAGATTTGTTTTACATTCAAAATGAATAATATTCGTGGTCAATTTGTCTAGACTTTTGGCTGATTACTGTGTAGACGTCTTGAAAAAGTGAGGTGAGGAGGTTTAATTTCTGTCTCAACGCTTACACATTAAAGGAGGAAGTAAATATTTTTGGCGCTATTTATAGAAAGAACTCATGAAAAGAGCATAAAAAAATGTGATCAAAGTATAATTAAGGTGCAGTAGCAGATAGCGGAAAAGTTGATTAAATGTTTAATCTTTTTTTTCCTTTTTTTTTGTTTTTATTAAATCGTATCGAATAAAATAGCTCTCTGTATTTGAAACTAAATTTAAAATACAATATTTTGCGTATGCTGGTAAGAGCTGGTAAGTATAGATGATTTTAGCGGTGCTTCGGCATCGCAACAGAATTAAATTACTTATGGTTTATAATGTTCTTTGGGTCAAGTAAGTACCGAGTAAAAGCATCATAGTACTCTTTCTCAAATGCTTGTGGATGTCACGCATATCCGCACGAACTAAATATACCCTTGCACCTCAAGTGGTGTAGGGCATAAAAAAGGACTTTTCTATCTATAGTTTGCTTGGTCTACTGTACGATTCGTTCGAGCAAAAATAGTCCTTAAGAAAGACGAATTTTCGAAGCTTTCTTAAAAATAAGGCAAACGTCATGCAAAGTAGTTCGCAATTTTTGGCAAAATATATATTGCATTATGGAGTTGAGAAAAATCTGGAAAATTCATATAACATACAATGACATTATGCGGCCAGATAGAAAATGGATATATAGAATTACTTAGAAGTAAAAAAGAAAGCCCACTGCCAATAATTATATGCGATGAAAGAAATTCAAATCGATAGAGAGAATAAATAATTTCACTGCATATAGAATCAGGAAGATCACACATATGTACCATGCCGCTGTGATCATAATTTATATGTGTTGGGGGGAGGGTGGAGGAAATGGACTGTTTTGGTGGTGAAAAACACTCTTAACATGACAAACAGTTTTAAGAAATGAAAGCGAAGGAACTTCTTTCTTCGAAAGATACCAATCACGTGTAAAAAGAGTCTCCCTTTAGGCAAGCTCTTAAAAAAGGCTTATCGTTGTAGGGTAACTGGAAAGGTTTAATTTATGCACGCCAGGGCCAGCTATCCATCCCGTTTGTTGCCACTAGCATAGGGACTGATGGAAGCGATATATTATGCGTATATATATGTAGCGTTTAGTAGTTGATATAGTCAGACACGTTGCAAGCAATTCTTTAGCAAGTCAAACAACCGACTTGTTAAATAATTTCAAACAATTCTATTTGGACTTTGAAGAGCCGGCGTTTAACACCTTTGGAAGTGTCGGTAGAATTAAGCCAAATTTAAGAGAGGTAGTGTTTGAGTATGGGTTTCGGTCCATTGAATCACGTTTCATTTCGAACTTAAGAAATTGGCTAATAATTTCAGGGACTGGCAGATTAATGTCGTTCTTGAATTTGCTGTGTTTGTCAAACATCACTTTTTGGCTCAAACCCAGCATTGACTTACCAAGTGCCACAGCGACTCTTATCCGTTGATATTTTGCTGTTGCTGTTGTTGGATGCAGGCGTTGCTGAACGCTGCACGCGTCGGGAAAATCGTGAAAAGTATTCTCGATCATTGGAAAGTGAAATTGCAACGTATAGCTGAAAGCTTTAGCACAAGAAAGTTTCCAAATCTTCGAAATGGGTGTCGCGCTTACCCGCACTGAATCAAATCCATCGTGTCGCAAGTCGATGGCTGTAATGAAGAAATTTCATGAATTGAATTTCGAATTACTGCTGCACGCGCCATTATCTCTACGTTTGACGACCAGCGACTATTATCTGTTCGAATTTAATTAACCAAAATGTTTCTTAAAATCCAACATTTGTCTAATAATACGGAAGACGAATTGCTTTTTTCTCATTCCATTAAAATCAAAAAATTGCTAGTTTGTTGAGAGTATCTTTCAGTTTGCTGTGTAAACATAAAAGAAAAGCGAACACATTGCATGGGCATTGTTGTTTAACATAGAATTGAAAAAAAATATCAACGGAATGAAGTAATATTCACGTTTTAGATAAAAATAATCTATCCTCATATGGTAGCATACGTTTATAAAAACGACATACCGGAACATCGGCGACTTGGAATTTTACTTCTTTTTTTTTCTGCAGAATTTATTTGATGACAGAATCAATAAATGCGCGATTGCTGGGGTCAATTATGGGAGCAATAATTCCCTATGAGCGTTTTGTTGCCGGCTATTTCGGTGTGATATATGTGTATATGTATATGTTGAGCATCTATAAACGAAGAATTGCATTTCCTTATAGAAACGAGCGAACGAATAAAACATTGTACGTACATAAAAGCTATGCTTTGCTTTAACGAACATAACCTGATTCTGTCAAATATTGAGACTTTCTTTGTTTTCCCTATTCTTCGGCTTCGACGATATAGAAAATTAACCAACTTGTCGACAATACTAGAGTAGTTGAGGAAGTAATTTGAAAAAGTAGATCCTATTTTTACATATAACATATCATAAAACTTGATATTTTTATTAGAGTTATAAATAGTTTTCGTTTTTCTAGGTGGACGGATACGTTCATATTGGCATTTAGGAACACGCAAAAGCAGCGGTCAGGCGCGCATCTCACTTAGCATACGATTCTTCAACATGCGTATATAGGAGCGTGCGTACGCGTTCACTTTCTGCTATCGCCATTGGGGTGAAGAGAAAGATTTTTTGCGGATATCACGAAGAAGAAGAAGAAGAAGAAACAGAACATATCGAAGTAATTTTTCTACACATATGATAAGAAGAAAGCAGTAAAGAGCAGAGAAACTCAACTGCGTTAAGTAATTTTCCTTGATATGACTATGCGAGGAGTAACCTCTTCCCTCAATTCAAATCAATTACTCTCTTCTCCTCTCATTTTTTTTATCACATTATCGTTACATTTCAGAAGGGGCTTTTCCTTTTTAAGCGGTTAAACGATACAATCTTGTGAGCATGGAGTTATCGTGCATTTTTTCGGCATTTTTATAAGGGAAACCGTCAGTGCAATCGAACAGATTTGCTACTTGAGTCGAGATTTAAAAAACTTTTTTTCATAATTCAATGTAAACAAAACGGCGCCACAGCAGCTCTCGCAAAAAAGAAATATATATATATATATATATATTTTTTTAGAAGACTTCCTTAGCCCACAAACAAAAAGTTCTTGCACTAAGAACCTTTGAAAATATTGCTTTAAAGGAAGAGGAGACGTTTTTGTTTAATAATTTTTTATTTTTTAAAAAAATCCAATGAAAATCAGCCGATGTCAGTTAATCGAAAATATATACTTGACTAGAGAATGCTATTATGAGTCTAGAGCCGATATCTGAGCCAGCCATGCGAGAATTGAAGGCAGCGGAAGTGAAAACAACTCGAGAAAGCTGACTTTGAGAAAAAGCCGATTAAAGTTTAAAGTAGTGACAGTTCCGAGCCGTTTTTTCGCTCGAGCGATAAACTTCAATGTTCAACTCTTTGGATCACCTCCTGATGAAACCAAGCGCGAACCTAGCTTTACTTAAAGAGAGCTCAATAAGCAAATTAACACGTAATCTTTGGATGGATACAACCCCCAGCTCGATAAATGAATCAACATTTTCCAACTTGTTTGATGAAATACTCAGTACTGAATGGCTTCCTGCTTAAGAAGGACAGTTTCTGGCATATTTTTAGATTCAATTTCATAAAATTTATCGAGCATCATGTAACCAAATTATTTAAGTGAATTTGAAGCTGATACGATTGGAATTCCAAGAAGAAGGAAGAAAACAATTTACCATCGTCAGCGTACATTAGTGGATGAAGCTAAACAGTACCCTCAATGCAGATGAGAGCCTATTCACTTCACTAAGTACAAAGGTAAACCAGAGACCTGTGGTTTGAATAGCAATAAGTTATGGTTAACCCAGTTAAACGCTTTATTAAAATCAGTGTATACGACATCCGTGTGAGAGCCACTAGGAAGCGCCTTGAAAGCATGGCAAGTAAACTCTAAGAGATTCGTAATAGTTGATCTTCCTCACAGGTAGCCATGGTTGCGCGGAGAAATATGAGATTTAATAGCAAAGGCTAAACACTGAGTAACAATTCACTCAATTATGTTTTGCTTGTGTTTTTGTTGAGTTTTGTTAGAGTTTAGAAAGCACGCTAGAGTGCGATTACAATGTCGAAAGGTAAAGCAATTGTTTCTGGTAATGTGAAAGGAATGCTCAACATTCTCCGTATGCTATACGCGACAATGCGCAACAAAATGTTTGTGGTTATCGGGCTTTTACTTTAATCCCCTTTTAATTCTTCTCTAGATTACGAAATTACTTAGGGGCCTGTCCTATGGTTTCATTCATTGCTTTTTAAACGACACACTGCGACTCGACTTATGGTTTCCATTTTAGTATTGTCTTCTATGGCAAAATACTACAGATCTTTATCATTTAACAAAGGTTTGGTAAAAATTTGCTAATTGCCCATGAAAAAGCTAGAGGACTCGGACACAAAAGAAGTCCTTACGAAAACGTTTAGATTTTTCTCTTCCAAAAGAAAGTTCCGATCACGAGGCTTCAATTTTCTAAATGTCTTGTAATTTTAAAGCCTAATTTTTGTTGCTTCTCCATATGAGTTTTGGTTTTTTTTCTCCTTCCCAAGTTTTTTACTTACTCTCTTTTCAAGGGTAAAAAAAATTATATAAAAAATTGCAAAAGTATGTGCAAGCCACAAAAAGAATGCGAGTTCTGCTATACTTTTACCGGGTACGTCATCGCTTGATTTGAATTACTCGCTTGGTGAGACCATACTCTTTGCGATACAAAGATATGTAAAATTCGTGTAAATATATGCGACCTGGAAGCAGTTGACTCAGAGCCACGTTTTACTATGCCGATCGATTCAGTATCACTTTCTGAGCCGGCTTAAGCTCGTCTGTCCACCTGTCTATCTTGCTCCCTTTTGTTCAACCTACAGCAATCTTTGAGAAATATCGACGACATTTGGTACAATGACCGGTTTCGACCCAAGGACGAATGTTATTGAAAGCGGTTCGGATCGAAACATCTTTTCGACCGCTTCCCACATAAAGCCTTATTTGGAAAAGTAGTTATATGAAAAACTATAGTAAGCAAAGCGGCGTAGGGTATTTAATTAATAAATTACACTGCTAACTGGTTAAGATGCTTTTAACAAACGATTCTATAAGAAAAAGATTTATCATAATATCCATATGTAGGGTTAAGCTTCTCTCGTTCTCTCAAGCAGGCAGATAGATGAGCTCGTTTCTTGAATATTACGCGGAATGGTAAGATTAAAATACCATTGCATGGTAGGCCCAAGAATGATGAGGTTTTATTGAAAAACGCATACACACACAATTATGTAAATAAATTAAATCCACAAAAATAAATTACATTATCGGGTAGGAAAAATATCATCAGATAAATTATATATTTTTCGGGGAGAGAGAAAATACATTTTTTATACACTAAAAAAAATATTCAGACTTATCTTTTAATCGACATAAATACATATGTAGACGCATACTTTTATTAATAGTTTAGGATATTGATTACGTGCAGGGTGAAAGCAACAAAAAGTACAACGAAGCTGCAGGTATAAACTATTAAGTGTAATGAAGAAAAAAACCAAAAAAAAAAAAAAAAGAAAGAAAGAAAAGAAACGATTACAACAATAGATTGAATAATACGAGTAAAACATAAAGCTTTGTGTAAAGAAAACATATTCACCAAGGTATAGACACTAAAACGCAAAGCCAGATGTTATTAAATAATTCCTCAATGCATCCACTGACGGAACTAATGTAAATTATAGAAAATTTTAAATAAGATTTTTGTGAAAACAAAAAACAGAAAATAAAAATAAAACGCAACTAAATTTGCGGGTATAACCGACCAAAAATACAATCCACAAGCGTACACACACACATACATACAAATATGAACGCATATCTTATAATAGAAAAGGTTCGAGGTATATGTTACGCTATGGTATGGACGCTTCATTAAAGCGAACAATACTTGCGCTATGTGTCCAATAGCAAACAAACAAAGCTTAAAACCTCGGTAGTGTATATGTATATGCTGCATGTATATGCATACGTATAATTGTGTAAAGTAAAGAAACTGTTTTCAAGATTTGAATCGCGTATAACAATTACAACAGTGTTGGTTTATATGCTGGTTATATAGTAGTAGTAGTAGTAGTAGTAGTAGTAGTAATAGTAGTAGTTTCAGCTATGATTGTAAGTTAGCGGCACGGCGCGCCAGCCTAGTAGCCTAGTGATCTCCAACTAACAAACTGGTTGCTGGCACATGATTATGATGATGACGCCGAAGATGATCGTAATGATGACGAACATTATGACGTTATCGATGTTTTTTTTTCCAGTTGCTACGCGATGCACAGTTTCTTTGCGCTGAAATAGTTTTTGCAATTTTTGCACATTGCAGTCAGACCTGTATGTATATCTATATACAAATATACGTTACGTGTTGTGTCTATATCTGAGTCTGACTACATGTCTGTTCACCAAATATTATGCCAAACAACCAACCAACATTTGTCAAACGTGCAATGAAAGTTTCCGGCTGCACCATAACTATAATATTATATCTGCTTGGTGCCTGCAATCGGAGCTAAGAAATACTTGCATATAATGCATACTGTATTATATGTATACGTTATGTTCGTATAAATTTCACATAAGAAAGCAATGAAGCATTAAAAGAAATGAAAGAAAGAGGAAAAAAAATCACAATGAAAACAAAGGAAAAACAAGGTAGTGTATATATATATATATGTATGTTTGTATGTGTTTATTACTGAAACTTTTCAGTAAATTGCATTGAAACGAAGAAAATATTTCTAAAGTCTTAATAAATAGTAAATAAATTTATGAACATTATCAGTTTTCTTTATGTAATCAAGGAAAACGAACCCACTTGCTTAAGTCAATTTCCAGTGAAGTAGAAAATTGTAAATATACGTTTTAAGACGAATTTTGGATACTCCTCGCATCAACCTCGAATCAACTTTCTTCGCCTCGGGTGAATTAAATTGTGGTAATTGTTGGTGGCCTAAAGCGGGACATGTGAGAGACTCACGTTTTGGGTCAGATCAATTACGTTCGCCTCAGTTCAATTAAATCGTTCTAATCGTCGTGGCCGCATTGCGCTCAAAGCCAGGAGCCAAATAGGTAAATGTTTCCCGCCGTTCACATTCTTTTGACAGACAACACGGGAACGAACGAACGCGAAAGAACATGGCTCAACCTATTCACAATCTTCATGTCATTGAAATATACATACTGATGGGTACATCAGTGAGATACCCGAAGGATGATGAAACTATTACATCGTTATTTATAGCGATAAGATGTGAAAAGGGAGAGGAGAGGAAAAAGGTATAAGTCGTTGGGGGAGAAAATGGTAAATTCTTCATAATGCGTGTAAGGCTTAATAACACAACTAATCCTTGTCTTCAAACCAAACTATTAACACTACTTGCTAACCTTTTCTCCTTTTCTCAAGCATACGTTTTGTTGCATTGAGTTTTTGTATTCAGTCATTGGATGGACGCATTTTTAGCCTGCGCATTATTATTAGATTATCAAAATTTTATTATCTTCTTTCTCTCTGTTATTTTTCTCTTTTGTATTGCATTTTTTTTATCATTTATTTATTTATTTATTTATTTTTTTTTTTGTTAATTCATTCAATTCTCGTTGCTTTGCTTTAATATTTTCTAAGATTGTAATTCAGACAAATATAGAAAAAATAAACCCAAATGATTTCGTAGAATCGCATATCTTCGATATACGCTATCGCCTTATTGTTGTTGTTGTTGTTGTTGAAGCCTCATCGTAGGGGTACTTTAAGTAAAACACAAAAAACCGATTGGAAATCAATTGTGTTTTCACTATCAACAACAATGACGAGACGGATGTTACAATGGAAGACACGATTTTGAGTATCCTTAAAAATGTCGTTGTTATTGTGTTTTGGTTAGCTACGCCTGTAAATGTATTAGTCTGTAGTGCTTATACACAAGTTTAGCTGATAAACTCCTAAGAGTTTATAAACGCACTTTAGAATCTGTTATGGGATCAGTGCCCGTTATTTGTATCCTTCTCTTTGTGCGCACATGCAGAGGTATTTTCCTTGAAATTTGAAACCCTACATCAACTTGAGTTACAAACCAGTTGCCGTTTTCTCTCTGTTAGTTACACATTTTCCAATACACGATCATTTACATATTCATGCTACGGCAATGTTTTGCAGCGACATGGATTTAATATCTTTTCATCCCTCTTGAGAGAGCACAAACGTGCATGCGTTTGTGTGCGTATCGGGGCATACACTTGAAGAAATCACAATTGAATTGAATTCCATCATATCGCATTTAAAAAATTCAAATGCTGCAATAAACAATAATTTTTTAAACCTTACAAAATCAAACATTACATTACTCAAAAAGGCAAGTAGAACTTGCTGTCGAAGCAAGAAAGTAGATACAGCGTGGGTCGATTTTGTATTGACTTACATCTAACAAGTCAGAAAGTCAAATAACTTAGCGTGGATTTAAGAACTTTTCGTCATCCACGTGTCACCGATATACAGTTCTGTCTGTTAAGTCATCAAATTAAACGTATATGTACACTAATATTGAGAATATAGAAATATTTCTAGGAAAATCGTCGAATTATCTAAGAATGCACTCGGTGAAGACTTCAGATAAACTTCAAACCTTTTTTTCTATCAATATGTGATTGGGGTATACGGAAGTTCACTAGGCTCGATAATTAACATATACATGTCGAACAGGTGGCGGTGAAATTCTGCTAACTACCATCTCGATCAAAGATTTGCACAGGTCTGCCAATCAATTTCGATCGAAGCTATTATTGTATTTAACTTTTTAGTAAACCTGGAATATGCTTGCCTGAGGTTTCGAGTAACCATCTCTTAGATATAGTTTTATGCTTTCATGGATGGGTCAAAGTATATTCATATGTTTTTTGCCTCTTAGCGCTTCTTAAGATATTTGCTATCTAGGAAAATGTCGCTTCGGTTTTCATCAGTTATTTACTTTAGATTACATCAAATTATAGCAAAGTGCGGCTCAGTTTTTACACTTTGAGAAAACGCTATCTTCAAATCTACGGCTTCCCAATGAGAGTGACACCAATTCCTTTAAAAAAATATTAAGAGAACGAAACGAAAAAGTTATCTTTTTATTTTGAAATAAATTCAACGTAATTAAGTTCTAAACACAGCACCATTTAAGCGACCTCGACGGCGCCTCTTATAAGATCGATCTATGTGAACTCAATTTTCAAGCGCTTTACTTATTCAAACTGGCCTAATTTCACCAATAGTGCCTTCAATATTGTCTTTTAAAGCGTGAATAGAGTCTCATCACGAAGAGTGGTGCAAAGCTGCTAAATAACACGTTTTGAAAATCTATTCGAAACTTCTTAAAATTATTGCATTACCAAAGATGTCATTAAACAAACCGTTGTTATAAGTAGCGCAAGGCTCTTAATTCCGTAAGGTATCTATCTCTTGTCTCGCGTATTGGCTTCTTTCCAGAAACGACAGTTTTGCTTGTTCGCTGAACCTCATCTAATTTTTTTTTTTTTTAATGCGAACGCACCTTTCCATTATTAAGCTGTGAACCTTCCTGAAAGCAAATAAGAGACCGATTTTTTTATTAACATGTAGCGGATCTTATATGTACTGAATATAATGAAGTTATTCTAAATAGCATACGCGTATTACCGACGTCGCTCTTAAACTAAACGATTACTTTATCTTTGTCATGTGGTAGGATGTTTGCACTGGCGCATAAACTGAACCGATTGATTCGGTTATGGATGCACTAGCCTGGGTGCCGACTTCCATTATCAAATTTAATATTTTTTATACTTGCTCGTCAATTGTATAATTTTGAGATTGTTTTTCCTTTACCTGCAACCTTAAATAGCGTAAGCCTAAACTATTAATGCGTAGTCCAAGTTCAATTCACTTTAAACTGTAGCCGAATCATCGATGAAACAAATCATTATGAAAATAAATATGAAGAACATTGTCGTGAACAAGTCATCTCAAGTGTATATTGAAAAACCCTATTGTGAACTAAAACGCATGGTCAATGGGTTCGACGTCATCTTTTATCAGGCTATGCTTAGCTTAATGTTCATTCAAAGCTTCATTTAACTTCTTAGATTTTAGATTTAAGATTTTCCAGTTATATTAAAGTACATTATATAAAGTACAGTCCATTATAAGTATAACATAATTAAGTTATGTTAAGCCAAGTTCTTGGATCAACATGTTCCTGGGAGAGCAACGGAGTCTTAAGCAGATATCTCTGATTAAACTTTGTGTCTTAACGACCAAGAATTATAAGGTTTATAAATTGGTATACTGCTAACCGTCTCGGTATTTTATCAATCATTTTAATAAAATCTTTTTTCAAGCTTTGGATCAGGAAAACATTTTTTTACTATCTTTACACGTTTCGACTTTGTTTTAGTTTATCAGTCAATTATTAAGCTTCAGCTATGATATAAAAGAAAATACTTATTTTCGAACTATATCTCTATACATATATATAAAAATCACAAAAAAATATCGGCTTGAAAATTTTAATGGTTTTTCCGTAACTTATGTGACTCCGAGAGAATAAGAGGACCTAATACCTTGTGGTCTATTTCAGAATAGCTGCATCTTGTAACACTTCTTCATAAATTGGATACTACTTCACGTCACAGATAGATATTTTGTTGTACCTACACTGTTTGGCTGTGCGACAAACCAAATGACAAAGTAAGAAAACTCTTTACTTTTACTAAATCAATTCTATGCATAAAAAAAAGAACACTTAGCTGCATAACAGTCGTATAAGGATGTCGATGTTGGTGTTTTGTATTTAGTAAAGTTAGTGGTGGTTGAATGCACATGTGTTGCTCTAATGTGTTCCCACGGTTTCCACTTTCTTTTGTAAGTAGCAGGTCTACTTGAATACATGCATGTACTTAGGTATCGGTGCAAGTGTATGCATGTATCAGACGCACTGTTGCTTTATAGTTCTCGTGCAACGTGATTTAATGGCATATATTGAACAAAAGTCCTACGAAAAGGAATTTCGATTATTGAGGAAGCATTGATAATTTATTATTGTTATTGTTGTATGCGTTTCAAAAGGGAGAGAGAATTGAAACTTTCTCAGGTGACAATGGCGCTCCTCAGTTATTGTTGCTGTTGTTGTTTTTGTTGAAACGATTTCGATTTTATGTATGCTTTATTATGTTTCACAGGATCACACGCATTGCAGGATACTGTCTTACTTATTACGTTTGTATAATGTGATGAGATTTATGTAACATCTTGCAATATGAAGGATATGCTATGCCGGTTAAAATTCCCAAAGAAATTCGTGTGAGAATGTTTCGTAAACAGGATATTAAAGATCGTTATGTCATTTCTATAATAAACTATTCGATTAAGCCCTTCTTCAACGACTTAGGAAGCGTTCGATTGAAGTTTTTCTTTGTAATTTCAATTAAAAACTCTTCGATTGTCTTGTTGAATTGTTTGATATTAATTTTTTCACTCTTATTTTTGTAAAAGGTTTATTAAAGTTTACCTTTAAACGAAAAAGAAATAATATCATTATAGGGGGCCGCGGTCCGCCATATTTATAAAACGACTTTTCAAAATAAGGCATTATATGGCAAGTGATCAGAAAAATGTTCCGATCCAAGTCTCCATGAAACGGAGATTTCAAACTCCAAAGCCGATGTTTGAGGCAAATTTTTGAGCTGTATTAAGCGAAAAAGAACAAAATTATAGGGGAAGACAAAACGAACCGAAAAATATTGATCATCAACTTGTTCTCGAATCTCTGATATACAAGCTACGCATGTATATTCTATGCATGCTATACTATAAAAGTAATTATACTTAAAAAAAAGGCGGTGATCTCAGTTAAGGTTGTATTGTGGGCGTCAACCCGCAAAAGCTTACAATCTTTCTTAAGAGAATACATTCATCTAAGAATGACTATCATAGCTATTGTACAGACGGGCAGACGAACGATGAAACGTACTTAGGTATATTTTGTATTTGGCATTACAACGTTTTTGACTCAAAATACAATTTCGTGACCCTATCATATTGAATGGATGTGGGCGATTTTCTCCATTTTTATGTAGGCACTAGAGAATGGTCCGCATCATATATGTGGAAATTACTTTAGTCTTACCTGTTATCGTGCGTAATAAGCAAAAAAATCTTTTTTATTTCTTTTTTCCTGGACAGACGAACAATGCTTAAATCAATTTAAAATTTGATACTGATGAAGGATTTATCTACTTTGTGTACTGCGTTAAACCTTACCCCGGTCTTGCAAACGTTGTGCCAAAACGAATACAAACGCATCCTTTAGTGATGATTACAAAAGCAGTTGGCTATAAAGATTTTAAATCGATATGTTATACGAGAAAACATAATCAGCATTACATAAAGTATATATCGAATATACATAATGTTCGCGATGATGTACATAGGGATTTTTGAAAATTGATAATAATTTCGATAATGTTGGGTTCCTAATCATATCTAATGACAGAAAGGGATATGCAATAGCAAATTAGGGGAAAGAACATAAGAAGATTTCCTGCTAAATAAAGCTCCAGACTGCATAACTGAGTTGCTTTTATTTCCAAGTACATGCAGTGCAAGCGATCAGCTTCCACAAATTACTTCGATATTTGTATTAAAAATAATCAAAAGTTTCTTTAAGCATTTTTTAAACATTTGGCAACATTGAAAGCTTTTGCTTGTCTGTTTTGCTTAATAAACATTTACTCACTTAATCTTATCTGTGTTAGTCTTTTCGCTGCCTAAGTCTAATTTTGCAAAGATTTTATTGCAAGCTGAAAGGAGTTTGTGTAGAGCTTATAAGCCTCATTACTTAATCTTAGTATGCTCACCACCTACATAGGAGTGTATTCATTTCGTCGAAATGTTTGCAACTCGCAGAAGGGACGCTTCAGAAATCCCAAAAAGCTATATATATATTCTTGATCAGGACCGACGAATTCTATGTAGAGCGCGGGATACACATTTCACCGCGCTTCAAATTTGCCGTGAACGTAGAAAGTTCTTGCAGGCATGATGTTTTTGAAAATGAGCGTACCCGACAAAGGTATACCGCCGCAGTGGAAGGTAAAATGAGAAAACTTCGTTTCCTCAAAAAAAAACAAATAATGGGTTTTGTGCTCGTTGCTTTTAACCTAAAAATGAACAACGACAAAAATTTGAATCTATACTTTACAACTGATTGGGAAAAGACGGCCAAACCTACCCAATGTGTCGAAATTTAATTCTTTTATCAAAATGTTCGCAACGCTCTGAAAGAAACTTCGGAGACGCTATAAAGTATATATATTATTGATCGGTATGAAATTTTGAATCCATATTTATTCATCCATCCGTCTATCCGCCTCCCCGCCTATCTCGTTTCGTGTTTCGACTGTGATCGCAATTATGAAGATATCGGCCTCAAATTCGCAAAAACGTTGTTGCTGCACGCACGATGGTCCTGAAAATTGGTCGAGGGCATGTTTACAGTGCCATTAAAGTGAGAACACTTCTTCGTTCACATCCCAAAAAAGAAAGGCTTACTTTGCTCGTTATTCTCAAACTGCAGCAATAAATATTTCCGTATTCTAACTTAATGTGATCGGGATGAGTGCAAAAGATTCGGTTACAGCCGATTATAATTTTTTTTGCTCGTTTACTTCCTTCTCATGAAACTAACTATTGACTCGGACACAGTCTGTTTCGACACATGGTTAAAATAACGTTTCCTACAAAGTATTTATCAAAGCAGTTCATCATTGACTTTGATACCCTAACCAGCATTACGTTATATTGACGATGGATAAGGTTGCCGAAGTATAAAACAAATTGAACTAAACTAAACGTTTATTAGAGCTTATATTCGGGTATGTGTTAGTATCTTGTCTATGCACCGTATAGGAGAAAAAGTAACAAGAGGTTATTGCGGAAATGATGTTCAACTTGATGCTTAACAAAAGGAAAAAATATTAAGTTAACTAACCAACGTCACCATTCAACCCAACCACCCAACATCCTGATGATGAGAGCGTATGACACTATGCTATCGCAACTTCTAGGAACAAATACAAACATACTTGTATATATATATATATATTTACTATATATTATAAAGTTAACGGGTGTACGTTTGTGTATGCATGTGAGCGTGGTTTTTGTATTCATAGCGCATATCAACAAGATATGTTGAAGTACTGCCGAGTAACGACAACTGGCTATAGAACATAAAACTTTTCATTGCATAACGTAAACATGAAACAGAGGAAGTGAATGCCTCAGAGATACAACACAAATCACAAAAGCCATCTCTCAAAATGAATGAGCGAGTGAATGAACAAATGAACGTTGTGCAAGAACATTACTGACAGGAACTGTTAGCGGGTAGGAGGGAAAAAGCTGACAAAAAGGATGTTGGTTCCTTTAATAATATCGCAAAATACAGAAAGCACTAAAGTAGGTTGAGTAAATGAAGACCGGTAACGGTAGTTGGCGTTGACGGCGAGGTAAGGGTGACATAAAGAAGCTGAGCTATAAAATCGTACTTTATTTCCTGAAAATGTCCTCGAAAATACGAACATTACACACATTTATAAAAAGTTGAGTTGAGAATATATCCCGGAAACAGGAAGTTAACATTTTCAAGGAAGCAGCAGCATTCAAAGACCCTCCAGCCAACAAGCAAGCAGGCAAACAAGCGAGGAAGCAAGTAGCAGAGAGAAGCTAGAAAATAGGAAAGAAAGAAAAAAAAAAAAAAAAAAAAAAACCATTTATAGCAAAGTAAGGAAGCAAGCCAAAGCCCTAAGCATTTACAATTCAATGGCATTAGAAAGACACTACTAAAAGGAGAAGTAAAAGCTGTATGCATGCAAGAACAAGTGCGAGCGGCGGTTGGGAGATTGTCATGATGAAAGTGAACAGAACAACTACGTTTATAGAGCGCAGCAAAGTATCGAATAAGGATATGAAAATGTAAATTTACAAGAGTCTGTTGGGTTTTGCAAGCATACACAGATAAACGTACATTGTACGTGAACACGCATATATATACACAAACATTTATACGAGTACATAAATACACTTTCTTCTGCGCTTAGAATGTGTAAAGCGTTATGGCATTTGCATTAATGTTTTCCTTTATAAGAGCTGCCGTAACCACATTTACAACACTACTTTATGCCTTTGTAACCGTAGATGATTGTATTTGCGTTTTGCATCCTATTAAAACAAGTATTAAAAAGTCTTTTAAGACAAACGGAAATGGCGGAAGTTTAAACGTTCCTTCAACAGGAAATCTTTGTCCAAAGCATAAATTAGATTCCACGCAAACAACATCCAAAGCGTCCATTTACCTCAAAATGTGACAAGGACTTTGTATTTCCTTTAGAGCGGGTATTTTTGTTATGTTTGACTAACGATTTGAGGCTGTGTCGATGATAATAATGACATACGCATTATGTACGCATGGGAAACGTGGAAAAGTTAGATGAAGCAATAGTTCGCCTCCCTCCTGTGAGTGCGTAAACGTAATATATGAAGAGTAGTTAAACTGGAGGAAACCCGAATACCAAATGGCAAAGATGAGATAAACTTGCTTTCAGTTTTCCTTATAATATGAAGGAAATATTTCTAACAATAGTAATATCGGATAAATAGGACAACATACCTAAACGTATCATATGCATACATATATATTCGACTGCAAGTTATTATGGCCGACCACTAACCGACATAGATATATTCACAACAATGAGTAAAATATATTTCTGCTCATTTCATACATGATGATCATACAAATCAAAAGGACAGAATCGAATATTGAATACTCTCTATAACTAACACGTACATAGCAATTCTACAATTACTGTTTGTAGCAGTAATATACACGGTGCACGTATGGCACATTTAGCCTAAAATTTTTCATATCTCCATTGATCGCGCATCAATCGGTTGGAATTCATTTTATGGAGGGTTCCTTGCCGTAAGTATAGTTGTGCCGAATAGATTCAAAAATTGTGGTACATATTCAAAATCCACCATAGCTAATTTTTACATTAAGCTTACAGACAGACGGACAGGCTTAGCAAATGATTTTAATCCGATAGACATAATAAAAGGTGCGTCTATCTTAAGCGCTTCTCCGTGTTACACACGTCAGCACATATACTCCGTATGTAGAAGGCCAAAATGTAATGCGTACGCGTTTTGTTATTTTCTTGTGCAGAGTGGACAATAGCAAAATCAAGGCATCATTGATTAATAAAAATCCCGTTAGTTTAATATTCCCTTTATAACTTTTTAATTATGCCCTACACTGCTACAGCATATATTAAGTATATTAAGCTTGTGCGGAGCTATGCAATAGGCAGAAGAGGGCTTAAGATAGACCCAACTTTTATTGTACCGATTGTACCAATGTATCGATTCAGAATCATTTTTTAAATTGCTCTAAAGCTGTCTGTCCGTTCGATGTTTGTCTACGTAAATTTTTGTTCAAGCTACAGATCGCAATTTTTGAGATATTTCGACGAATTCAAGCCGATATGCCGTTCGACGTGTATACCAGTGATATCAAGAGACCGATGGCAATACTCGGCTACGAGGAAGCGTGATGACCGTTTACTTGCTGCAACTTCACTACGAAATCGCTGCTTGAATGTAGTTCAACTAGGGCAGCAGCTCCGGGATATTACAAGAAGAGAAATTAGTCGGTGGCCGACTTGAAGAAGACTAGCCGTAGGAAAGTTGATAACGCACGGATCAGCAATTCAACAGCCCTCAGTCCGCCGACACGTACGGTAGTACTGTTCTCTGACGAACGCAGGATATGTTCTCATGGATGGGGAAGAGTCTACCGAAGATGCGGTGAACGCTTCCGACAATGCTGCATCTCTGAACGTGTCTCATATGGTAGTGGTTCGTGCATGTTTTTGGGCGGCATGGCATGGAAGCCAACATGCTACATGTCATCGGTTGGCGGTTTAGAGCATAGAAATATTGAGATGAAAACAACTTCAAAAATTTGCTTAAAAGTCATTTTACTCGTATGTACACAAACCGAAGGAATAGTCTGAAGAGAAATTTTTGTAAAAATTCATATGGAAAACCTTTTAAATGAATGATCAAAATTTTGATAATGAAGCACGCATACACGCGTACTTTTTAAGCATGAGTAGCAATTTCTTAAGAATTTCAACTTCCTTTCCATTCTGCGAATTTTCTTTTCGACATTTCCTGTACGATTGTAAGTTGAAAGAAATGCGGGTATTTTTGCTAATGAACTGCACGCATTAACCAATACTGACAAATAACCGCATTACAAGTTTCTTATTGGTTTTCTTATGTTAAAAGATTAAGAAACAACTTCCGCGTATATTTGAGGCGTCCATGTGATGATGGCATGCGACGCCACAGATATTGATGGCGACGACGACTCCAAGTCGTACCTTCTTTGATCACGCGCTTTTGACAATTTTTAAAAAACAAGAAAATGGCAAACCCATAATAAAAGGATTCTCACACACAGAAAATCAAAACAATCCCCTGAATGAATAACTGACTGACTAATTAACTGACTGACTGACTGAGTAACAAGCTGAGCAAGCAATGAACGAGCGAACAAGTGATCAGATGACGAAGACTATAACTTATATAAGCAAGCGTGTACCACCTTGCTGTAGTGGCGTTCAAAATTCTCATAATTTGACTGAAATCATTCATTTGGTATTCCTGCCGCATTGGCCAACAACCATTTTACATAATAATAACTAAGCTAAATGCATAAAGAGCCAAACCTTTTTTTTTTTTATTTTTTTTATTCTTATTCTTTCGCTTTACGCTCATTTTAAAGTTGAAACGAGTTGTTATATATATATTTATATATATATATTTATATATATATTTATTTACGTATCTATAAGCGTGTGATTGCGTACTTTGTACGCACTTCTATCATAGAAATTCAGATTCTTGGCGAGTCGTTAGAGAATAAGCGGTAGTTTGGGTCAACACGCACGCATACATAAAACAAATGACAATCATCCAAGTCGACGGCAGTAGACGATGACAGGTAATGATTACAAAAGAAGAATAATATCTATGAAAACTTTATAATGCCATTATACGTACAGGAGAGCTGCTTCGAGCAGGGAATGTATTACATGTCGTGAGTGCCTTCATAATACAACAGCCTCAACCTCAAAATAAACGGATGAACGTGCCGCTAATGGTCGCAAAGGCAAACGCACAGACAGGCAGTCAACCAGCCAACCAACCAGGCAGACATACACACAGCCAGTCAGTTAGTTAGTTAGTTAGTTAGTCAAAGTTATGGCCTAAGTGACAGACATTGCACCCACACTTGCTGCTGCGTAGCGTTATTATTATTGTTGTTTTATTACGGATTTGGTTTGCATATAAACTTTAACTTAATGCAGTTAAACGCATACTTTTTAACCACAAAATGATCACCACTGAAAGCCTTTTAGAACACAAAAATGCCCAGTCTCTGCAGGTAATCCGCAATTTTATATTGGGTTAGTGCATATGAGTGTATGACTCTAAGCGAGCGTGAAGGAATTGTATATGTGGCCGTAGCCTTTTGAGTGTTTTGTATCTTTTTATTTGTCTTTTTCTTTTCATTTCGCTTGAGGTATAATTTGTATGCAGTGGTAGTAGTTGATGCAAATAAGAATTTTAACAAAGTGTTTACGAGCATTTCACTTGATGTACAATATTGTTATTTCACTACTGATTCATATGCGGCAACGATAACAACATCAACAACACTATCACACAATCATTAATACGTGTATATACATATGTGTGTGTACGGTGTTGTATTGTGGTCACAAGAATTCGTTAACCGCTACAAAATTGAAACAAATCTACAAATACTTTACAAATAGCACGAATTACATGCTTGTGGATAAGAGCGAAGAGAACACAAAATAATATAACATAAACACTTATATATATTATGCACTTATGTAGCGTACAATTTTATATTTACTTGAGTACACATTTACATACAAATTGCTTATTAATGTAATGTGCGGGGGGCAAATTACGTGATGGTAAGTCAATGCACTTGTGCGGTTGTGTGAACTGCTTGAACTGATGTATGACACAGTTCCTTCCAGGCTTGATTATACTCTTAACATTTCCTAAATTATGACAGCGTAATGGGAGAGATGGATGGAATTTCTGAATTCAGCATAAGATAAGAGCATGGATATCTGCCAATTTCCGGGGTTTCTGAAACACATTGAATAGAAATGTGTGTGCAAACGCTGGAAAAGACAAGTTCAGGGATATTTTCTTTCTAACACCATGTTCAAAAAATGACGGGCAATTTTTATTTTAAACACACACACGTTTCTAATAGTAAGTTGCAGCAATCTGTGCTACATTGAAATGGCAAGCATCAAAAGTATTTGATAAACGACGATTAGCATCTCATGTGAAACGAAAATAATCACTCGGTATCATACAAAGTGAAAGATTTGAATTTGATTTTTGCTAAAAACGTGCTGAAAAATTAAGGCGACAAGTGAACGCGCGCCATAGGGAAACATTTGGTCATAAATCGGTGCGTTTTATGCTACTGGATTTTAGGCAGTGTGCCTTAGTAGTTATTTAACTCTCTGAAAGGAATCGCTTGTGAACACCATCAGGATAATCAAAGAAAACATGAACACGATTTCGATTTTTGATTTACTTTGACTTCGCTTCTTCGCAAAATATTCGTATGATTGCTGGTCTATATGCGAGTAATTGCCTCAGCAATTACGCGTCGTCATTCATGTAAAGAATATCTCCAGGACATGAATCTGTTTGGGAGAAGTCAAGCGGACAAATGACTCTGCTCTAAACATATCTTCGGCATTTAATTGATTATTTCTGAGAACAAAGTCATTGATTTCGTTGATCAAAGATCGATGGTCTTCCCAGATGTAGATACTCTTCGTCTGCGTCTACACCACCTTTACTGGTTGTACATCAGTTGTAAGCAAATAACTACGTCATTGTTTCGTCATCATGACTCTTCCCTAAATAATTAATAATTTCATTTCATAATTTCATTCATTCAACAAACCCGTTCGTCCTTCAACAATATTTTTAATTCCGAAAGTTCAACGGCAGAAATTTCCGACGCCTGAACATTTCCAACCGATGAAAGCGTTAGTAAAGAAAAATATTATGAATCGAATCATTATTAGAAAATTTGTCGAGAATTTCTAGAGAGAGGAGTGTCTAGATTTTTCTGAAGGGTTATAGCTGGTGTCGAAACACGGGTATATAGTTATGACCACGAAACCAAAGCGCCTCGAAGTCAAAGCAAAATCATTCAAATAGAAGTGGCCAGCAAAGCCAAGACTGAAAAAAGCATGTCAAGTTCGCTCAAAGGTTCGGTCACGGTGTTCTCTTCGAACGCTATGATGCTTCATCAGTTCTTGCCAGAAGATCGTACGGCCGGCCAATAACAACTATTACTTTGAAGTTATGCCCGTTTGTGTGAAGAAATTCCAAAAAATGCCCCGAATTGTGGAACAAACAGTCATGGATAATTCGCCACGGCTGATTCATATTTTTTTTTTTGGCTATAAACAACACCGTAATCATGGCTCAAGCACTGTACTAATTGGACTTAGCACCTTGCGACTTTGTCCTGTTCCCAAAGCAGAAAACATTCATGAAAGGGTGGAGTTTTGCCACAATTAAGCTGATAAAGGCCGTAACGCTGGAGGAGATCAAGACCATACCAAAGGTGTGTTATATCGAAGGCGGATCATTTTGATGTGGGACGATGACTAATTAAATATTTTTCGAGAAAAATAAAAAGTCGTTCTTTTTCGAACACTCCTCGCATCACGAACAAAATCAAAATTAATTGACGGTTGAGAGTTTGGAAATATTTTCAGAACCACTGGAGCTAAAGACGCATATCACTATCTAAGATAATTAAAACGCTGCATGACACGTGCATGTTTCTCTTCTAAAAATTTCAGTTAACCTGATTCTTCTGATGGACAAATGCTTATTGCGTAGAAGCTACGCTTTCTTATTTGAAGAAAGGCATCGAATATGGAAATTATTCCTGATCAATAAATCAAAAAGCTAAAAAAATCAAAAGCTATTTCTTAAATAAATGTTTTCTTGAAAATATGCAACAAAAAGCCTTTTCTGCTGCACGCGTTAGCTATTGCCAGTCCATCTTTTCGTAGTGTGGAACTTCAACTATTTCATATAAGAAAGCAAAGGAAAAATAATAATAAAGGTAATAAACAATTTCTTCTGTTTTCTATTCTATTCCTATTTCTATTTCTATTTATTTATCTTTTTCTTTGAAAAATGAAAGAACAGAAAAACCCGGATCTAAAACGTATAAATTCGTAATTTCTTTAACTTGTTGTTTAGTCAAACAAAGCATGAAGGTTGTTGATTATTACTGTTGTTATTGTTCTTTCTTTCTTTCTTTCTTTCTTTCTTTCGAGGGTATTTATGCTTCTCATAAAAATACTTTTGAGACTTATTTGCGGTGTGCATAATAATTTTTTGAGAAATTTATTTTGTTAAATTTTGTGTCATTTTTATGCAACGTTCATGAGCTCCGCGATGACAAAATGCATTATATTTGATTTAATGAAATATGTTAGAGAAACTTACAGAATAGTGTCCCTTGCCTACTAGGAGCCTTTCATACGATCAGCGTTCACAATCTTAAACGAAACTTTGCAAGTATCCAAGTCAAGCCAATTGGAATTGATTTATAGAGCGGACCTTCTAACGTTCACGTGTCTCTCTCACCGGGAATACTTAATTAGAAATTTTTTGTCTCGCAACAATAAAATAAATACTTATTTAAAATTGTTGACAATTATTGAAATTATGATTCTTGGAAAACTCACCATTCGTGTATGTTACGGTTTGTAATAGAGTTATATACATATATAAATTTTTTTTTGTTTTTTTTTTTTTTGTTTTATGCTTGTGCGTGTTGGTATGCGCCTGCAAGCTTCTTATCCGTCTCCTTCGCCTTAAACCGTACCTTGTTAGAATTATTAATTAATTACTTTTGAGAGGAATTGACACGAGAACGTTTCAACCTTATTTTGATAAAATTTTTCTGATTTCCACTTTTAACAGGATGTTTTTTTGAGTATTAGATATGAATGTTAATGTTTTCAAAAAAATAAAATGTAAACTGAAGAGTTTATTTTTGAAGTGTATATTTGAGTGTTCCGTTTTTCTGGGAATTCAAAATCAATCATTTTAATGGGAATTTAATTTTTTGTGCTTTTTGGGAATTTTTGATTTATTGGAAAAATTTTCGAAATTTTAAGCACGTCCCTGAACGTAAAAGACTTCACGGACTCTTTTCACAGGCATAAGGCAAAAAGAGTATCTTTGAAATTGATTCGATTGCAAGGAGCAATTTCGTTAAAATTATATCGTGTTTAGGGTGTTAGCCCACTTTAACAGCATCAAAAAGAAAAGAGTGTTTGTGGCAATTTTTCATGGACGGAAGGAATATAATATCAATAAAATAATAATATTTGAGATGTTTGTTAAGCATAATATTATTGTTATTATCATTACTAATTTAGTCAGAAAAATAAATTGTAAGGCTTAAGTCTTGCAGCATTAGCATCTAAGGGTTTACTGTAAGCTTTACCACTCTTGAAATTTGAAGCCGCGACAATTCTGTTGCTAGTTGAGATTATTTACGTACTTCAAAAATGAAAGAATTATTTTTGAAAAATAGTGCAAAATACTGTAGTTTGCATTCGACTGAGACATCTTCAGCTCAAGAGGTTTGGGATTCAAATTTGAAATAAAAAAAAAAAAATAATTTTAGATCAAATGAAGATTACGTTTACTACAAAATTCATCCTTTCGTGATCTTTACGCTGTTTTCTGCTGCCAACGTTACCACATGCGAGATTAAGGCGTGCAGCAAACGCATGCAATCATATACATGACAAAGTTTATTTGACAAAGTTCATCGGACGAGCATCATCTGATATAAGAATTAACTGAGCATCGTATTCTTATGTCCAGTAAATTCAATAAGTAGATTTGGGAATTTCGGTATCTGTAATAACCTATATGAAATCTTTCGTGCTCGCAACAAAACTCATCGTAAGCAACTAACTATTTTCATTAAAGCTGATGACTTCTCCTTGTAAATTATTACAGTTATAATTAAGCTTTTTGTCTTATCTTAGAGTATTTTTACAACTGTTATAACTCTATAAATAAATTAATAACTCCTATAAAGCCGTAGCTTGATATCAAGCCTCTATAAGAAACATGGACAGTATTAAATAGACTATGACAGCCTGAGTAGCTACTAATCAAAAGAGATTAACATCAGTAATAATCATCAAGTGATCGGCATCATCAATTTTCCCTGTCGTCAACCATATTACTGTTAACAAGCTGAAGCTCTACAGTAGAACGTGCGTTAAAACTCTTAACGTTAATGCACATATATGTCTTGTCTTAGTCTACATTCCTATTTTTAATGAAACGCGTAGGTGTTTTTGAAAACATTGATTTTTGCATAATTGGCGATTTCGATAAAAAAAACTCTCATTGAAAAAATTTTAAATTAACGACTCACATTAGCGCCCAATGCTGCCGTCGTGTCAGCGGTCGTGAATGTATTTACAAACATATACCGTGCTTTGGTCAATCTGTGTAAGACGTGTCGAATCACGCGAAGTTATCAAAGTCGAGTTTACCAAAGTTAAGCATTAATATGAAAGCTTTTCAAGCAAACTGAATTTTAGATAATCGAAAAATGGGTATTTTAAGAAAGCATGAACGAAGGAGGAGACATGCTCTCTAAGTGTGACGCTGTAAACATAACGTGTTATGCTATTAACTATACTTTGAAGTCTATCTTTGTTATACCTTGGGCACCCAGAAAGAGTTCAATGCGACAAACAAGTATGTTTAACCTTTACAAGCAGATACAGACTTAGATTGTACAGTTTTCGGAGCATAAGACACTTTAGTAGAAATATTGTCAATGTAGAGGCCAAAGTTGAGTTTACGGTCAACGGCTACCCCAAGAATTTGCATTGAATCTATAAGATCAATGGAATACCTACATAGTTTTATATTGAGCTTGAATAACCCAGCACAGGGAAAGCGTGTTATCTATAAGTAATGTTATTTGCACAGAAGCGCGGTCGTTAACAAGCAAACCCCAAGATTATTTACAAAGAAATTAAACAATAGGGACTTCGTGACGTAGATTAAAAGGTTTGAGTTGCAATGTCCAGCCGAACTGAGCATCATGTAGGGAATTACATTTACTTAAAAATAAGTCAAGTTGTTCTTTCATAATATGCTCCGCAGCGTTGGAGAGGCGGGATAGGATGCCCATCGGTCGAAAATTATTATGTGTAAGCGAGAGGCCCTTTTTAGCAATGGATCTCATTCGAGTTATTTTCAACAACTTGGGAAATTTGGAAGGCATTAGTACCGTATTCACGGCCTGTAATATATGGTTAGATTTGTGGGGAAAGATTAAGTTAACAAGTTTGGTGGATATTTTATTAAACCCAATCAAGGTAGATGTTACTTTTCGAACAGTGCTGTAAAGATTGTCTTCATCTGCATTTTGGAATAAGATGGAGAATTGTCCTTCTCTAAAGTTATTAAAAAATGGTGGTGAATCACGGATATTTAGTTGATTTTGCAAGAAAAATTCATTAATAGGGTTTGCATCTACCTCATTGGGGTCATCTCTACTACTTTCCAATATACCTTTATTACGGAGCATGGACCACATTTGTCTAGAGTTTGCATTTCGGAAGAAGTTAGCATGGCGGAAAGTCCAAAAGGGGTTTTACAATGTGTCGTTGATTGAAATATATTTAAATATTGAATATCCGCCTGAGTTGCCGAGTAGACAAAAGTCTCGACTATCAACTCAACGGTCGTGGGTTCAAATCTCAATTGCGGTAGAGTTTTTAATAAAGCCGAACGCCTTAGAGGCTAGTGCTTTAAGACTTTAGTCTTAGAATTTTTTCTCTGGCTAAATTTATAATAATAATAATAAAAATTTATGGTGACATTTTCCACTTTTTATAGAGTGAGGACCGTTTGCTACCATACTATCAGACATGTTCACACCACCAAAGTCGCAGCGCTATATATCTAATAACACCATCTTGTTTGCTAACACTTGAAGATTTTTGATACATCTTCAATGTGGAAGCGTATCCTCGTTGGGAGGCTCTAACGCAAGCTTCGAAACCCCGCCTCTTAGTTTATTTTTCTTCTTGCTGGATTTTGTAGCAAACAAATTAGTGGCAAATTTTCGTTTTTTTTTTTTTTTTTTATTTGAAGTAATTATAAATATAAAAGAGCTAAACTTCCACGTATGCGACGGAGTGAAGATGCAATGGCGTGAAGATGTTAAAGTTCTACTTAGAAAGATTATTATCAACAGAGTTCAGTTCGTACTGTTACTTTGCCACACCTTTTTCTGACTTATTTTCCTTATTTTCTGATAACTTTCGATTACAAAGCTTTTTAATTCAATTTATTTATGTATTAAATATTTCTTTATCACATATTTTTTGCTGGTATTCACGTCTGTTCTTGTCTTGCTCATTGTCATGTTCTAGCCTGTCCGTTCCCTATCCTTCGGGTTTTGCAAGCAAATTTTTCTCCGCAATGTCTACTTTTTAACTTCGTATACAGTACTGCTTCGCCTTTTTCCGAATATCTCTTTCTCAATAGGTAACCATAGCTTACCATACACTTACCATACTTACACTCACCTTACCGTGTGCAACTAATGCAAGATTCGACTTTGGTCCTCACAAAATAAAGATTGATCTATGAGTGCTTTAACTTATTGCCACTGGACTGTTCGCCCGGTAGAAGGCAATTTTTCTCGTGATTGATTCGCGCAGATGTCGTTGATTACATAACAAAAGGCGTTTTAAGGGGGGGCTTGTAAAGACATTATCTTATTCTTTCCTATTGCTTTCCATGCATTCTCTTTCTATCCACGTTCGTATACTCCACGTGAAATTGTACAAGAAAACACAATAATCTTTGCAGCAATTATCGTATATTTGTCCTGCGGTGTGGCTTAGCTTGCACGACTCCTACCGCTTTTCTTATATCGATCGAAATGCTCCAATTAAGTTTGCTCTACAATTTTTCGAGCAAATTTATTTCAAACTTGCAATTTTTTTCGAATTATTAAATTTCTGACCTCACTTCACCGAGCAGCAGTTTATAATAGTTTTTCATAAAAATTAAATTTTTGTACATAATATCAAAAGTTGAATACATTTTTTTTTTACTTTCAAAATTATTCCACTAATATTATCAATATCTGCGAATATTATAGGCTTAAAAAATTATTCAAATAATTAAAAAGTCAATTATATAAAAAATATTTCTTTTAAATAAGCCTTTTATTTAACAATCGCCGCAATTGCTTAACTTTAATATTTCGCTGTCTAAGAAATTGTTTTTTTTTCTACAGTGGAATAAAATTTATTTGCCACCTTTGCTTTCACTTATATAAAACTTTATATAAAAAATATTTTTTACATAATTTATTTTATACTCTTTAGCCTCTTCTCGAAGCTCTCTTTTCGACTTAACTGTTAACTGACCGACTGTCGTCCTTAAATCTAAGTTAGCGCGCTTGGTCCAAGCCATTGGATTATGCATTCACAGCAGCGTAGATTTGACGAATTTTTTTTACATACAAGACTTTCTTAAAATCTGCTTAATAAATTTTTGAAAGTTGCAGAGAAGTTTTGTTAATCTTTCCAAACTGGTAACCTCTCGCAGTATATGGTGTATTTAGCTTCTCATTTGTTTTTCCTAACTTTGCCTTGTGAGGGCGACATTTCGAATGTAGACTAAATTTTCTCTTTTCTCAATGCGTTGTCATCAGATACACCAAAGGTATGCACGATCGGTTATTCGGAAGTAACCAAAATATTGATTGAAACTTTATCTATCAAAACAGTAAGTTAAATAAAAGCTTAAAAAAACTCGTATTTTCCTTCCAAATGCATTGTTAATTCCCAATGATCTTTTTTGGGAAATTAAGTAATCCTTAGGTAACTTTTGCAGCACAGGCAAATGAACCAATGCCATCAACTAAGTTTAAGAAGTTACGAGGTATACTCAGGCACTTGAACGAGAATATCATGCGCGAAAAAATGACACCCAAAATTTGGTGAAATTTTCTGATTTTTATTATAAAAAAATTGGTGCTTATATACTATAATAATAACAAAATGATGCACAGTAACCAAATATAAGATTTTGTAAAATTAATGCTGCCGATAAAAGCGCTAATGTGTAAAAAAGGCTTTTGTCAAAATTACCTGCTTGAACAATAAGAATATTGTAGTGTGATCACATATCGTTACATGCATCCACTTTGAAGTGTGATAGAATTATGCAAATTCAGCATAATTCTTTTGCAAAAAGAAAAACAAAAATTATGTCACACTTCACTGGCCGAGTATTGCGTTACGAAATGCTATACGATGCTAGGCGCCCCAATCAAAATAATTATTATTTTTGATTACGTTAGCATTATAATACCTGTAGAATTAAGTACAAATAGCTCTACGAGAAGTAAAGAAAGTCAATTTTTTAAACACAATTCGTATCAATTCGCCTCATTAAGAGAAGTCGTTCCATCCGCCTAAATTTTTTAGGGACCGATTCATGCCGAGACCAACTGGCATTTTTAAGAGACGGATTAACTTGGCTCATTGAAGCCGAGCAGCTAGGGCAGAACACCATCAAACACTTAGTCATGCCTATAGAAAATTGTTAACCAATATAAAGAACCTGTAAATTTATATTTTTTTATTACAATATATTGATCAGCGGTTTGTGTTTTGCTTGTCCATGTTTGTGTCCCTTGGTATCCAATAACGTGTTCCGAAACAAAAGTGACAATAATAAAATTCTTCAATATCAATTTTGGTCTAACAGAGGCTTCTTAGTTTATGAAAATCATAAATGGAGGTGTGACAAAGGTGCAAGTAGCAGGCAGCTCAGAATAAGGCGGATAGTCGTAACTCATCTACACTAAATAATAACGATATTGTCGCGGGCGTAGCTCGTTGCGCGAGAGAGAGTGTTTGCACATTTTTCTTCGGCTTGCTGTGCCGCAAGCAAAGGAGAAAAAACAATCGAAAATAGAAATAAAAAAAAAGATTTGCACCTAAGATAAGGAAAAAAAAAACAGAAAATAAAATAAATGCTCAATCGGACCCTAAATGAGGTCATATTGAGTAAGTCCTTCTACGAAGTCTGTTGTCCGTCCGTTCCCCGTCCTCCCACCTTCACTCGCGCATACACCCATCCATACTCCGTCTTAGCGGTGGAGTACTCCGCTCAGCCACTCATGTTTAATTTAAATTTTGTAGCCAGGCGAAGATAATTACACTTGTTATTCATTACTACTGGCATTTTGATTAACATTCAATAATACCTGACTGCTGAGAAATGAAGAGCCAGCTAAAGATGTAACATCTTCGTGAGAGACATACAATGGTTGCTCCAGTTGTTGAGGGTTTACAAAAGCAACTGCGGATGCAATTCCTACCATATTGCCATCAATACTACCGAAGATCGATGTTGTCTTAATTGAAGTGCTGCCGCCCGTTAGATGCTCTGATTTGTAGGTCATTTTAGGTGAGGGAACAGAAACTTTGGTAGAATTATTCATTTCACTGATGTTGGAATGGCAAACGCTGCCGCTATTGTCATTAATTGGTTTGAAATTAGAATTGTGATTACTGTGGCAAGCTGTAGAATTGTTTGTTGCTGTAGCTTTTGGATTTCCGTTGTTGTTAATATTTGAATTCTCATTAAAACTTGCTAAAGGTGTTGATAATACAGCTGTTGTGTTAGCCATTATACTCTGACCATTATTGCTGCAGTCATTGGCATTATGAAAACGTTGGGAATTATCAATGGCGACGGGCGACGACGTTAGGTAATATGATGTCTACTGTGGCAATCTGATTCTCTTTTTCTAATTTTTGATTTTGAACTGGAAATTGCTTGGACTGCCGTTGTTGATGCAAGTCCCGTGGGGATCTCCAATGGATTAATATTAATATTTGCAGCCCTATAGTGCTATTGAGATAGCGGGTATCCTGTAAGCTGTTGATAGAACTGCTATCGTTGCAATTTAATTTCGGAGACACACTCGGTGATTTTCGCACGCTTTGCTCAGCAGAAGCTGAAGCAGCAGTCTTGCCTTCTAAGGTCGGCATTTTTAAATAAAAATGTCGCGAATTTCATTTCTTTCACTTTAAGCTTTTTTCTTTCTTTTTTACTTCAACCCTTGAAAACATTTTTGCTAATACGGGAATTTGTTTGTGCCTCTCCATTGGAGTAATTCATAAGCTTAGTTTTTAACCTATTACCCCAAGTGGCGTAACAGCAAAAAAAGAATGGCTCTATTCGATGGAAGATAGTACAATTTTTAAACACTGTTGAGTATCACTTTACGAGCAATTCGTAACCTTAGCTTCTAATCGATCAACCGGCTATAGGCTATCAAAATGTTCAGATGCCAAATCACGAACACGCAAAAAGCATTTGGTAATTTTTCACTCAGCGTACCGAAACTATAATCCGACTGTTAGATTTTAGCTGAATTTTGCCTAATGCTAGTAAAACTTGTTTCTTTTTCTTTTCTTAGTGAACATTAATAGAAACAAACAAAAAACAACACGAAAACTTATTGCATTACATGGCTCGCCGGAGCCGTCACATAGTTGGACAAAAAGTATCCTTTATGGCATAGTGAGCATACACATCTATCAACTATATCTTTTGTTCATTTGTTCTTTTTTTTCATTAAAAGCAAATTTGTTCTTGTTTATAATAACAATTGCAATAAAGTGATTTTTTCCATTTTTATTTGATTCACAGGCACAGACAATATCGGCTTATATACATAGACAGGTTTATCTTTGTTGTTTTTACTTGAATTTTTTTCGTTAAATTATTTAATTTTTATTCACGAACATTTCCAACCGGTTGTTTTACTGATCCTCCTTCTTCAGTGCTTCCTACCCTACTCCCATCAAGCAAATCATTTTCTCCTATCGATTTCTTGTCATAACGACAAGCCGCTATTCTTGCTAAGAATGTCGTATCGAACGGCATGCCACTCTTACCGTACTAATGGTCAAAACAGACCGACAAAACCTTACATTTGTTCGCAGACGTTACAATACATTGAGATATTCGCCAGGGCTATGAAAAACTTTTGCTTAATAAATGTCTTGGTGAAGGCAATTGTTAAAGCCGTCATATACTTTCGTTAGTAAATGGCGTTAATCGTTTTACCATGTCTATAGTTCAAGTTTTGGTAAGTAAAAAGTTCTAACTCCTGATAATTAGATCAAGAGAAAAAAGAATCTAAATCAGATGTTAAATCTATGTGGATTATTGATAAAAAATTTGAAATAGAAAACAATAACGGGTCGCAGATCACCATAAAATAGTCTACACAACCCTGCAGTTATAGATATGACTGACGATATGGCGATATGATGTAATTCGTTATATGGGAAGCGGTCGAACAAGTAGTCCGATCCGTCCCATTTTCCACAACGTTTGTCCTTGGACCAGAGCACGCTAGCACACCAAATTTCAGCGCAATATTTTAAAAACTGCGGGCTATAGGTGCAATTCAAGAGAACAACGCGGACACCTGCGACTGCACCTAACTACAGTGATGCACCTGGTGACTGCGCCGCACCTAATATACTCTTGCACCACATGTATTGCGGGATATAACAAGGAGATATTAAACAATCAATAGTGAAATTTGTTATGAAGGTTGATTTACTTCCTCCTAGTTTTCAAAGTTTAATTAGTTACAATACTTAACACTGAATTAATTAATTATTTTGGCATTTTTATTGATCGGCCGTTGTAAAATTAGCGCTTGTGTTTTGCGTGTCCGAAACAAAAGTGGAAATAATAACATTTTTCAATATCAATTTGCATTAACTTAAGCATCTTAGTTTTACGGTGATAATAGTTTCGATCATGACCCAATACAATTTTCTTGTTTTTTTTATACCCTGCACCACTTGTGGTACAAGAGTATATTAAGTTTACGCATATATATTTAACACCAAGTAGGACTTGTGGTAAACCCACTCTTTATTATGCCGTTCGATTCATAATTACTTTCTAATTTGGCTTAAGCTTGTTTTTTTAAATTGTTTCTTACCTTTTTTTTCATTTATTTATTTACGTGGACTTCTTAATGAGGCCTAGTGCAGATTTAGCTGAGAGCTCAATGTGCAAATTAAAGCGCATTCTTCGGTCGACTAGTTTGTCTGTCGGTGTATTTTCTTTTCTTGTGCTCAACCCACAGGTAGTAATTTTTGTGGTATTTTGATGAAATTTGGTACAGCTGGTAAGTTTTGTCCCAAGAGCGAACGCTATCGAAAAGGGATTTCGGAGCGAAGCACCTTTTCGACCACTTCATTGAAGTCGCTCTGATTTTTGGGTATATCCCCGCAAGCTTAACATAATCTTGTACCACAAGCGGTGTTCGGTAAATAATTTAAATATGAGATAATTGCGACAGAAATGTGTTCTCTCGTTAAATATGCCCGACAAATCATGAGCGACATATAACATTTACTTTTGATTTACTAGATTTGATGGTTTATTAGTAATCGATGTTGATTTACCAGAAAATATGATTGAACACACATAGATACTGTCTTTGCACTGAAGAAGAAAGAAAAGATGCTGGTTTTTAACACTTATTAAAATCTCTCTATACTAATTTACATATAAATGTTAGTATTAATGAGTATAGTATAATACAAGCTTTACTTTACTTTTTTTTTTCTCGAAAAAATATGAATTAAGTGAACTTTGAGATAAAATTGTTTCAGCAAAAAAACGATAACTTGTACTTGCAAGTCTCAAGATAAGGTTGTGTTCTGATCTTTAAGGACGAGAAAAATCTGGGTGACATTACTGTTGAGTAAAACATAAAAAAGTGAAAAAGTAAAGTCTTCTAATAAACAGAAAAGGCTGAGGCGGTGCGCGTACACAGGGGAATCTTGTGATAATTGATTATTACTCTTCACTTGATTTAAATACTCGTCACTTGCTGTACTTTCGTCAATGTTGTACAACATACCACATGTTAAGCGACGAAACGAGTTATCGAAAAATTAATTCAACAAAAGACGTTCTTAATGAAAATTTTGGAGTAAAGATAAGCGATGATAATATCCTGCAAGAAAGCGCGTAAAGTATCTCCAGATTTCATTTAAAAGCCTGAAAATGTCTGAGCTCTTTGCTGTTGGATCATAAATTTTGTTAATACCGTTTCCTTGATTGCTTAAGCATTTGTGTACATTAAATTTCCAAAAACGTTTCAAAGTTATTTTTGGAAATTTAAGAAAACTAAACATTTTCTAATTTATGCATTTATATACACATACAAAACTCAGAACTAATGCGTAGACACTTCAGTAAGTAAATATATATTCGTTTTAAAACCCCACAATAATGTAATTATTGTTATTTACAGCTATTTAGTTATTTAGTCCAGAAAAGTTTGTAGGTAGTTAAAAAACACACACATACACACTCACAATTATGAGGGATGGATTCAGGTTTTATAAAATAGTTTAATATTTCAGATCCGCCTAGGATAAACATTATTCTTTCACTTATTTCAGTACATTTTAAGAAATTGCGATGTGATGCATTGTTGCTTCGTCAAGTTGTGCAGGTCCAGCAGATCATTGCTTCTTTCAAGAGCTTGAAACCTAAAAAAAGGATTTAAACTTTCGTTTTCTCAACGGGTTGATATAAAAATCTCTTCAATTAGGCTCAAAATTTGTCCTGCAACATTTACAAACTCTTTTAAATTCACTTACTCGCTTATTTGCGATTCTATACGCCAATGCGGTACGATTTAGCTCTGTATCGTTTCTTGCTTTTGACAAAACATGACTGACAGATAATTAGGTGGTTTGCTCGAAAAGAAAAATTCGCATCTTGCTTTATTTACTTAAACACACTTATGGGTCTTTTTTAGTAAATTATCTAAGCAATCGGGTTGATTAGATAAGACTTCTATTGTTTTAAAAATCACTGTCACAAATTCACGGTTTATTAATTTTGTCGTAAAGGTGCACCTTGCCTAGAGTTTTATAAATGCTAATAATATGCAGAAAAAAAAAAAAGACATTCTAGTATAACTTACGAGCAATATAAAGGTTAACCCCTCGGAACTTTTGTGTGCTCTGCAATAATGGCTGCACAAAGTTCTCCCATAAAAACCGTGTTGATTAACCCATTGGTATAGCATGCTGTATTTCTTAAAAATTTTATATGCTTTAGCTTACATTCGTGTATTAAAATTTTGGACAGCGCATGTGACCACTTTACAAATCGCGTATTAGTAAACGAATTAATTTATACAAAAATAAATGACGTGACGATTTTTTAGCCCTTTTGTTGCTTATACGAATGATGGGTAAGAAGACCTTGGACGCAAAGTTTTTATAGCCTCACGCTTAGTAAATATTTAAAGACATTTTGTAGAAGTTTCGAACAGACTTGTTGTTCTTGTGCAACTAATTCCATTTAATACTATGAAAAGCAAATAACTGATACGGGATGCTTCTAAATCCACTTTCAATGTTAAGAACTATCTGCTTCAAAAAAAATAATTTAACAGAAACATTAGCTGGAAGAATCATATAAATATCTAAGAAAATGTTAACGAAAGTCTCAGTGTGTTAACGCATCGCAAAGACCAAATTATCCAACTAAATAATAATGAAAAAATTTACTCTCGTTTGCGTATTTCTTGGTAAGAGAAAATAATTTAAAAAATAATCCTTAAAAATTAAAGAAACAGTTTATTCAATCTCTATTAGCGGTTTCTGCCATTTATTTTGCACAAGCAGTAGAAACTCGAAAAATGGGGCAACGAAGAGTTTCGGTAGATAGTAGTCGATCCGTAAATAAACGTGCAGGACGGTGCAGCACAACACCTCAGCGGTATGGAAAACGCAATAAACCATGTAATGGCCGCGGAAGCTGTAGGAGGCGCGCCAACGCTTGCAGGAACTGTATTGCGGGAAAATGCCTGTGCAATGTAGTTAATCGAGTGGGTGGTACGCAATGGGGAAATAGTGCGAAGAGAAAAGTAAACAAGGTCAACACTGGTATTAATGAAAACAACCCTACCAGCGGCGGCCCAGGAGGTAATAATGGCGGCGGACCAGGAGGTAACAATGGAGGCGGCCCAGGTGGTAACAATGGCGGCGGCCCAGGAGGTAATAATGGCGGCGGGCCAGGTGGTAA
>NW_023998416.1:32643589-32644925 GCF_014805625.2 Glossina fuscipes | reverse complement strand
TCGACCTGGTGGTAATAATGGCGACGGCGGCGCTCGACCTGGTGGTAATAATGGCGACGGCGGCGCTCGACCTGGTGATAATGATGGCGGTAGTTAAGAGCCCAAAGGTGGCAGTTTTAGCTGCGGCAAAACTGGCGGTAATAGTGATAGTTGCGGCAAAGGTGCTAGTGGTGCCGGTGATAGTGATTAATAAATTCATATATAATCTTAACCAATTCAAATTATTTAAAGATGTTACTGGTGCGCCTCATCTCTTAAATAAATTTATTTTAAGCAATCCTTCACGCGTTCTCCGTCGTCATATAACGATTTGATCTAATATACGTCGATGTACTTATGAACTCGGAAGTCTTGTATATGCCATTTTAAAAATTGGACGAGACATGTCACTTATTCTCCCTGTTCGATTTTTTGTCTTGCATTTAGTTTTGTATAACCGATGTTAAGAATATGAACGACTTCTTCTTTTTTTAGTTGAATTTTGTTTTTAATGTTCATTTTAATCTTATTCTGCAACTTTAATCTTAAATTGAAGTTCCGCTTGCTTTATTTTTAGCATTTTAATAGTGTCATTAAATTTTTTGCTTGTGTTTCTGAACGTTTACAAATAAATAATTAATATTAAAAAAAACGAACAATATTCTAAAATTGGTGCACCATATTCAATACTCTAAAAAGCTTCTTACCATGTAAACTGTACGTGAAACTTTTACGGATCGAGTTCAAGTTTTTTCACGTTATCCTAAAATATTAAAAAGGGTTCGTCAATTAAGAAGACGATTAAGTTTTCCAAGGAACCAAGCATGTTTTTAGTGTAAGGCACAATTGAAGCTCCATGTTCAATTTTACAATTAAGGAGTAAATATGCAAGCTTAATGTCTTCGAACTTCTGAAGTAAGTTCATTCAGCACATCGGAAACTTCGAAAGGTTTCGTAATACTGTTGATATGTATTTCTGATTTTCTGAAACTTGTGGTTCATTCATCTTCCTGGATGCATTTTATCATCTACACGCCAGACGCAAATAGCTGATCGCTTCCTAAAAATTTAAAATATGTAGCATCTAGCGTTTAGAACTTTTAAAACCTCTCTTACCTCTTTTTATACCCAACCCAGAACAAAGCGGTTATAACCATTTTTGAGAAAAAAATTCCAATATCTGGGAGAATACAACAGAGACGCTATATAGCACGTATACATATGTACTTGTCACTCTGCCCACATGGGTGTCTATACACTGTCTATTGTAAACTCTCTCAACATGGTTCATGATTTTTTAACTGGAATCCGGATTTTTTGACATCAAGATCAAGCCATGAGTCAATTTATCAATCGT
>NW_023998416.1:32490758-32643489 GCF_014805625.2 Glossina fuscipes | reverse complement strand
TTTGCTTTTGAAATTTTAATCTCCTTTGTTAACATGCGTTTGAGAGAATGCATGGGGCTAACCCTCTTCTCTTTTGTCTTGAGTTGAAAAATCCATTTTAACAAGTGTCAACAAAGGCACAGAGGTACAACACAAAGCTTGAAAAAGCCATGTGCACCTTAACCCCACTACTTGTAACGTCCGCGAACATAGTTCAGGGGGAGTGTCTGTCAGTATGCTTTTGTCACGAGTGTCATAATAACGGCATACCGTTATATGACATCGCATGATTTCACTGTTTCTCTGCATAATAGGGGCTACCCGTTAGGTATGCAAAAGAGAAGAGAGAGAGAAAAATCATGCGAAGAAATTCGGTGGTGGGCTTTTTTCGTTTTTATGATCGTTTGGGGAGTCGAGTTTTACCTCCTGAAGCGAGCAATCGCAAGGAAATAATGTGCAAGGAAAATAAAAGAAAGCAATTAAAACTGCACACGCTGCATTAACCACAAATTTTTAGTAGTTGAAATGTTTTAGTTATTCCTCGTTATCGTGTGATAAGCATTTTAGTCGGCATTAAAACAAATAAAAAAGCAATATGGAATGCCAAACACGTTAAAAAAAAAAAAAATAAATAAAGAAACTGCCTTACGGCAAGAATGTAAATTGGTATCTTAGAAACAAAAAAAAAAGGTAAAATAGAAGACTGTGGGAAGCTGTGTTAACGTGTTGCAATCATTAAAGATTAGTTTTTTCATTTTTAATATTACAAAATAAAGGAATCAGTGGTATTACACTCACATTAAAATTTAATGAAAACAATAAATAAGTAAAAAGGTAGACGAAATTTAAAAATGATAAGAAAGTAATAAATATATAAGCACACTTATGTAAACACAAGCAAAATTTCTCGATGAGATTGAAAAGATTTTGTGAAAAGAAGATATCATCGAAACTTGTATAATTTTCTCACTTAAATGATAGCAGAAAAACTTAAACGAAACCGAATCGAAGCAAGTTCATATGAAGGTTACAAGATCGTCACGGATATTGTGAATTGGGCTTATGATATATGGCAATAGGAAAGAGCTATCCGTACATCAATATATGTGGGTTGCGAATGTATAAACGTGTGGCTTCAACCGACAAAGAACAAGAAAAACAACAACAAAAAGAAAAGTGCTTAAGATGATTTAAAAAGAACGATTCGTTTTGTTTGCTTATGTTTCAATACCAAAAAATTTTCATTTAAAACGACATACGGCATAAATTAAAGACAACCGGTACAGGACCAAACCAAAGTGAACCCCTAAGCCATCGCAAACATGCATAAGCTTGGCAACCGATAATAGTTAACGATGATTAATTTTCGACTCATAATGACTTTTTTTAAGGTTAAAATTTCAATCTAGCCTCGTACATACCTCTAAAGTTTAAGTTGAACTGATTATAAATCAAATTTACATTTCAAATTAGCCTGTGAGGTAACAGATGATTAAATTTTAAAAAAATCTTTTCATTAAATCAATCTTCAGTTTCAATTCATTATTTATTTATTTATTTATTTATTTATTTATTTATTTATTTATTCCACTTATACTAGAAACTCAACTAAACAAATAACAGTCGAGTTCAATTGGCTCTTAATGCAAAACTAATATTAATTAATAATAAAATTTAGTATAAGTATAATAAAACAAATAAGAAGAAAAAAAAGAAGAACAAAAAAAAGCATGTACACTATCAGCATAGGGCCACACTTACAACCGGTACAGGAGCAAATTGCAAATGAACCCCTAAACCATCGCAAACATGCATAAGCCTGGCAACCGATAATAAATTGTCAATAATTCATTTTCGAAACGTAACGATCTTTTAGGATAAAAGCTAATTTAAATACGACATTTAGGTCCTTACAAACTACTGTAAGCGGATTAAACAGCTCATAATTATATTTACACTGACTAAGCTTAACCAAGATAAACTGCCTAGAGAAGCCGTTAGGGACATTAAAGCTTATTTCACCAAGTAATGAAGGCGAGTCAATAGCACCATTTATTACTTTGATTACGAAGGAAACGCCAAGAACAAACCTACGTTTCTCAAGAGACGGTAAGGATAGCAGAAGCAACCTATTTTCATAGGGAGGAAGAGAGGCAATCGGATCCCAACCGAAATTTCTAAGGACAAACAGCAAGAATTGCTTTTGAACAGATTCAATTGAATCTGCATAGCACCTATATGAAGGAGCCCACACAACAGAGGCATTCTCGAGTATGGGTCTAACCAAACACATGTACAGCCTTTTCGTAATGTAGAGATCATCAAGCTCTTTGGACCACCTTTTTATAAAACCAAGCGCGGCCCTAGCTTTGCTTATCGAGAGCTCAATATGCAAGTTGAAACGTAACCTATGATCAAATAGAACGCCTAAATCTATGATCGAATCGACGTCCTCCAACTTATGCGAATCTATGAAATACTGAGTAATGAATGACTTTCTTCTTGAGAAAGAAAGCTTCTTACATTTACTCAGGTTTAGTTTTAGAAGATTCAAAGAGCACCATACAACAAAATTATCCAAGTCACCTTGAAGCTGATGTGAATGCGATTCAACAGAGAAGGAATAAAACAGTTTCACATCATCAGCATACATTAAGATCTGGCTGGCGTTAACCACCGATGGTAGATCATTGATGTACAATTTAAATAAAATGGGACCTAAGTGACGTCCTTGAGGTACGCCAGACATCACGGGGAATTCATCCGAGGTCATGAAGTTGAACAAAACCCTGAAGGATCTATTGTGCAGATAAGAGCTTATCCATTTCACTAAATAGAAAGGGAAACCAGAGGCTTGGATTTTAAAGATAAGTAAGTTGCTTTGCTTAAATCAGTGTAAATAACATCTTTGCTTTGCTTAAATCAGTATAAATAACATCTGTGCGAGACCCACTAGAAAAAGCCTTGAAAACATGACAAGTGAACTCTAACAAGTTGGTGACTGTAGATCGTCTTTTCCGAAAGCCGTGCTGGTGCCGAGGAATATACGAATTAATGGCAAAGGCCAAATGCTGAGTCACAATTCGCTCGAACAACTTGGGCAAGACACTCAACTTGGCTATACCTCTGTAGTTCTCAACAAATTGTCTACTTCCACTTTTGTGGTTAAGAATAAGAAAACTACTCTCCCAACAGGAGACAGGACAGGTTAAAAATATTTGAGATCAAACCACATAACTCGACAGCGCAAGATTTAAGTACACATGATGGAATTCCATCAGGTCCAGGCGCACAACTATATTTTAAAGAACACAACTCATTAAAAACGTCATCTTCCGAAATAATCAAGTTAGGAATTGAAACCGAGTTAGTTATAGGATATGGGTAGTTTGCTGATAAATCGAAATTAGCAATCGAAAAGTTTCGTCGGAAATACTCCGTAAACAGATTTGAGATTTCAAAATCATCCGATGAATCAGAGCCATTAAAAGAAACATGAGAGGGATATGTGAAAATTTTTCTTTTCGAGTTAACAAATTTAAAAAAATATTTGGGATTAGCAAGCAGAGAGGATTTAATGAACTGAAGGTATCTGCAGTAATAATGATGGTTGAGGCAGTTAAATTTATGCCTCGCCACCGAGTAAGCGAAATAGTCGAGCGCAGAGCCACTTTTCGAATATTTTTAAAATAGCGTGTTTTTTCAATTCTTGTAATATTTAATTGTCTTATTAAACCACGGGAGACACCTGCTTCGAGGTTGGCACTGCTTGATCGGAGCAGATGCAGCAATAGCTAGATTTAATGTATTGTAGAACGATGACAGTAAGCTTTCAATACTTCCAATTGAGAAATCAAGTCTCATATGTGAAAGACGATGTTTTAGCAATACAATATTGATTTTATGAAAATCATAATATTTACTTAAAAAAGTTTGATTTAGCACATTAAGGCAGTTCAACGAACCATCATGCTTATGATGAAAGGCAATGCACATTGATGGATGATAAGGGTCCTCAGGTAAACTAAAACTAAAAGGTGGACAACGATTTACGTTAATCTCAGGAGAGTTGGCAAACCAGAGATCCAGCAGTCTACCATTACAATTAGGGGTACGATTATATTGAACCAAATTGTGATAAAACAATTCATTAAAGAACACAACAGCCCAATCAGACGTTGAAATAGGAAACAAACAGCCAGAATTGTCACTGTTACACCAAGTGACTTGAAGCAAGTTGAAGTCAACCAATACAACGACCAAGTCGGTAGGTCCAGACCGCTTGGCCACTTCACAAATGAGGGCTGCGTGTTTCTTGTAAATGGAGATATCAGAATTTGGGGGAATATAGGAGCAGGTAACAAATAGCTATTTATTAGGCGTTTTCGCAAAAATGGCGATAAATTCAACGTCAGGAAAAGTGGGAAATTCTATTGAATTGGACGGGACTGACGCAGATATGGCAATTAATACACCACCACCAATGCGATTCAGTCGATCCTTTCTAAAGAATTGGAAAGAATTGTGAAAAAGTTCCGACCAATGAAGATCGGGTCTTAGCCAAAAACTCTGTGCTCACTGAATTTAGAAAAGTAGAACGAATTTTTGAATTAAGGCCCCTAACATTTTGATAAATGAGAGATAATGGGCCTGAAGAAACATTTAGTTTTTGAAGGCGAAAAGACTATTTCTTTGGTATTACGGGGAGGATCTCGCCGGATAAATTCCTTAATTAAAGATCTTACTGGCCACAGTGGTTTGTTTAACAATATATCACTGTTTTCAGTCGGAACTAGTATTTTAAAAAAGGAGATTGCCCTATATTGAGAAGGAGCCATTCTGAAAATGCTAACGCGCTTTAAGTTGACAGATGGGACTTTCGCCGCCCGATAACTTTTTATGTTATCAAATATTGCTTTTCTGGGAGGAACTGCCATCAAGCAAATGTCATTACTTGGAACAGGAGAGTTCACGGGGGTTGGGGAGTTTAGAGTTGGGGAGAATATAGATGGCGTTATCGCCCTTGCACCAGCAACTTATGCGACTTGCCCAGTCTGGTGACCAGCGTTCACATTCGAACAGCCAGGGGGAGAGGATGATTTATTTTTCTCTTTATTATTTTTAGGCGATGGCGCTTGATTAGAGTGAGTGGCGGCCCTGGGCGGAGATACCCTTGCCACTTTAGCGTAGCTTAAAACAGAAGAACTTGCCGGCTTGTTTGTAACTATTTTGTTACCGACCGACTCAACAATATCGGAAACATTAACGTTCATTTTAGAGTAAGAGCGAGCGGTAACTTGAACCAACGAATCAGATTTAGAGTAACTCAAAGGTGACGCCCCACACGCTACGCTGCGGGTTGCTATTTTTCTGGCTTGGGTAGAAAATCAGTGCTCAACAAAACGACACCCATCAAATCCAGACTTAATTAGCTCAAACTTCTCCCACAAGGAGCCGAGATTTCTACTCAATTTCGAGAAACCGTTTCGCGTCTCCATGAAAAGTTTATAAAAATCAATGTGCCGTTGCCTACAGTCAGGACATGACCATCTTAAGCCCTTAGAAGGGTCAGCGACTGCGTCAGCAGCACGGCCGAGAATACCGGCACACTTTGCATGACCAAAGCGCTCGCAGAGCCAACAAGAAACACTTCATGTCAAGTCAACGAAAAGAAAGAAGTGAATTATTAGAACAAAAAGAAAAAATTCAAAAGAATCCACAACACTAAGTTAATCTACAAAATTTAAGAAATTTAATAAAACTTCTCCGTTACGTTGTCACTGTAACAAGAGAGCAAAAGAAAGCAAAACCAAACTGGAAGCACGAAAAAATGGGAGAATAAAAATCAGAAAATTTTTGTCTTAAATTACACGTAAAATCTACACTACTGAAGCAACGATAAACAAGCCAAGGAGGAAAATAAAAAAGAAAAAAAAATCAAAAGAAAACACTAGAAAAGACTCGAAAAAGATTTACTATTGCGAGCACAAGTGCTAATCGCAAAAACCAAAATGGAAATCACAAAATTTTAATGTAATTAATGTAATTCTTACACTTTTACACCTTTAATTCTTTTATACTTTTATACAAATACCTAGCTTTAAACGCGTATAAAACGACAAAAAAATTTTCAAGCAATAAAACTAACAACAGCGTACGATCTCGCGCGCGTCAGTTGCCAGACTGATGTGGGCTGTATAATAAGATTTCATAATATACAATTCAGAAACTGCAAAATAAAGTTTCTGGTTAATGATTTTGACATAAACAAAAGCATACCGAGATATAGATTATGGAGAATTTGTTTTTTTTAGTAAACAAATATTAGCTCGAAGAAAAGCAATCTTGTCAAGTTAGCTCATGAGCTACATAAGCTATCTACATTATATGAGAAGAAGGGGAAGTAATTAAAGAGTTTTCCTACGTAGAAAAATCAAATGAAGGGCAAACGCTCGCGAGAGAATATGTGTAAATATATAGATAAGTTTGTGGAGAAAATTGAAAACATGAGAGAAATGCTTTTTACATACGATTAATTCATTAAAAGATATTTAACCAAAAATCATGTATGCACAACGATGAGAAATTAAAATAAAATTTATCATATTGTTCTGTAAATAAAGTCAATAAGGTTGTTGAATAAGTGAACTGCGAATAAGGTGGTTTTATTATAGTAAGAGTGAATCAAAGGATGTGGTAATACACAACAATCAACTAATAGAAATACAGCGGGACAGGCAACAAAAATTAAAGCAAAATGGCAAACACTTTGCAATGAATTTCGTTGCTTTCCATGACAATAATAATCACAATAGATGGACATATAAGCCACAAATTTATTGGCTTAGTCCATCTCTGGTCAACATACAAAAAAAAAAATATTCACAATAGACGGTATTAAGTGGTAGAAAAGCTAAAGCTAGTTTCAAAATCAATAACCTAGTTAATCGAATTAGTGATCGGAATCTAAACCCTTGGAATCTTAACTCGAAGGCTTGAAGGAAAAGAGAAAAGAAACAGCAGCCAACCCGAAACAGCGCGATTGCAGTAGCTGGACGCCGCAGAGCGCCTGTTAACACCGCCAAGGCCAAATAACAGAGCAGTAGAAGCAACTTTGGCATAAAATAGAGGTATGAATGCCGGCACCGGGCAGAACAGATATGGTTTCAGTTATTATGGAAAATTATGTTTAACGTAACTACATCATGCTTGTGTAGATAGGGGACTCAACTGCGGAGGCGGAGTATAGGCAGGGGACCGGCGGACCGGACAAACGGACTAAGACAGGACCAACGAACGTCAGATAGGACAAACCATAGACCGTACTAGTGACGAGTAGTTTAAAGAAAGATGTATAGGCATCTTAGTTTATTTGATGGTTATATTTTGTGTTTTTTTTTTCTCCTCTAAATTGCTTATTTTAAGCAAGATTGACTATAGTCTGATAATTTATGACAATAGCTGCAAATCTAATATCAACATCGGTCTATCCCCAAGCCCTTACAGCAAGTTGCCATACTTTTTGGACGACGCTCATCAACAATGTCATAACTGGAACTTGTCTCTAAGTTTTAGAAAGTAGACTTTAATCTCGTCCCAAAGCTTCTTAAGTCATTCTCAGTGAAGATGTGGAAAACACTATACAATGGGTGATTTTGATTTGCTCGCGCTCTTACTAAGAATGCAACGTGGCATTACTTAAATTACTTATATTGTTAAGTTTGCGCATAAGGAGAGTTGACAGCAGAAGATAGTGTTCTGACGTATCTTTTTTTTGCTATTTTCCCCGTTTTTTCGGTAATGGAAAAGGGAGCGAGAGAAAGAAAAGAAGGAGGAGAAGAAAAAAGAATGCACGAGCTTGCATACTTTGGGATTGTTTGAAAAAGAAAAAAAAAACGATAACGAATTAATCAAAGGATTGTTGTCAATTTTATTTAGATATAAGTAAGGCTAACATCTAAAAAAAAGAACTCAAGTAAACGATAAAAAAAGAGAAAGCTGATTAGAATAACGTGCGTGTGTGCAAGAAACTAAGAAAAGGCCATCTTCTACTCGTTCCATTCAATGTAACTTATGAGGAGATAATACAGAATATTTGTTTATACAGTCAGAAAAGATAATTAAAAATAAAAAAATATTATATATTTATAGGAAAATCTTATGTCCTGCGAACCTACGATAACGCATGAATATAAGTGAAAATCATGATGTTCTTACCGGCGAGAAATAAGAAATCTATGTTGGCATACAGCAAGACAGCAGTTGAAAAGCTATCGGACCACCAGCATCAATGTAACAATGCAAGTCTATTAGACCCTTGGCTGCAGCCATGGTCGAATTGTTTGTTCTGGCAAAGCCCCTTATGGTTAGCACCGATTTTAATATCAAACATGTTTGGTCCGGAAATCTGGTTAAACAAGCTAAAATATTTGGAGTGTGAAGTAGGCGTACGCTATACCAAAGCGGTAATACAAAGCGCAATATCGATGGATGATTGTTATTGTAAATTGCAAAGCATTTAGCTAACACAATTAACAAACTGAAGAACAATGTATGCACTATATTAACCAAATCTAGGATAAGTAAATTTTAAAAAGGAGTTTCCTTATAGCCGTTATACGGGAAGATCTTGATAAGCCTTTGATTGATAAAGTTATAAAAGATCATCGTATACACTTATTAAGTGCTTACGCTTCTAATGTAGAACGTGTAAAATTAGATTATGCAAAACAATTCCTAATTGTTTTACTTCAATGCGATTATATTGATGTATGGTTTAGAAGCACTTTTGCGCATTATGATTTTTGCGCTTAAAATACAACTTTCTACTTTGTTATGTCAGACCAGAAAAATCAGTTAAAAATATCAATAAACGAACAATGGCAAGACAGGGAAGAAGAGTTTTTAATACACGGGGAACATAAAGCCGTAAGTGGAATAATACCTTACACTTGGGCGGAGCATTTACAACAATTAGTTTGCATAAGTTTATCATATAACATTCCATAAGAACGAATGTATAAAACATTCGGAGGATTCATCACAACGCGATAATTCACAAGAACTGCATGCTTTAACGAAAGAACACGTTCAGGAGTTATTAGAAAAAACTCACGCAAGCAGTAAATGGAACAACCGTTTTTATTGCACTCACCACATTACTTAAAGATTTAAAGATTTAAACATATGTTTGCGCGATCAAAAGACAAAGCTCCCACAGTGCCTCCTGGCAAATTTGGATTTGGTAAATTCTTCACTAAGAGCCCTTACCTAATTTCCCCTTGTAATTTTTCGATTTCATCATCATTAAAACTTTCGTATATATTTTTGTGTATTTTTATGTGATTGGGAGAAAGGAGAATAAATATTTCCAATATTTACATTTCTAACAAGTGGTTTACTTACTCTCTAAAGTTGTGAAATTCGAAGTTCCCCCGTCTTGGGAGAGCACAGAGTTATTTTTATTAAATGTGAAATTGATGATGTTAATGTAAAATAAATGAAAATAAAAGAAAGCTACACGTCTTTATATGAAAGTAAACAATTTTTATACGCTTATTCGCAGATGTCGACAATTTTGTACAAATTATTGAGAATAAGAAACGCTTACTCTCAGATGTTAGCAATTTTTATACAAACACATGTTCAATTATTGAGAAGTGTAAACAAACATACACGCTTAATTCTCAGATGTAGGCAATAAACGCACAGCTTCTATGAAAATGAACAGAAACTACACATCTTTCTATTAATATGTATAATCCATAATAGCGAATACCCGATCTGTACATAAGTTTATATATATGTAAAATTAAAAAAATATTTTTCGAATACAAATTCAACACTCATTATTATGAGTTATGTGTTACGGCTGTTCAAGCTTTTAGATAGAAAGTTATTTCTTAAAAAAAGCCTCAATAAAATCATTTAACTTCTTTTCATTCATTTGCATGTGCAAGAAACGATGCGTATTTAAACAAAAGCTAAAAGATTTTCGATGAATATAAACAGCAACTTGTTCTATGAATCTAACCAAAAGCTGCACCAAAAAGTAAGAAGAACAAGCAACTATGGCAACAGGTTGGTAATGCAGTGAATAGAGAGAATCATAGGAAATTGCAAAACTCAAAACTAACCTACACTATTCAAACTTCATACCAACAAATACAATATTGTTTGTCGAAGGTTGCAGTTTTCGATTTTGCTACATTCTATTATTGCACTTAATATTGTGCTTCAAATTAATGTATTTTCTGTGTTTGTACTCCTAGCTCAAACCTAAAACTTTGAGATGTTTATAAAGGTTTGACACTTTTAATACGAATGTTTAATATGAAATTGTATAAAAGTGTCCATAATAACTTGTTCAAAAAAAGTTTTCGTTGTGTTTGTGTCTTTGATCTTTTGAGAGCTATTCAGCCAAGACAATATAATTTGTTTTTTTTATTCTGTGATGATAAAGCAGTACGCAAAGTATAAAGTATAAAGATAATTATTTATATAAGTTTTTTTTTAGCAACCCTGTTAAAAAATACTATTTTTGTGTCCGTATTTTGTTATCGCAGTGGTCCTGAAAAAGAGGAACAAATTGGAGACTTTTGCCGACGGCTTTGCAAATTAGCATAGAGTATTATGTTCGTTCTGCAAATAGCAGAGAATTTGCTTGCCTACCTTTAGGTGCAATTACATTAAATACATTAATAAGCCATTTCTTATAAAAAACTGAGCTAAATCAAGTGGTAATAAGCTAATTCAATTTATTTTCCCCTCTTTGTTTCTAAGCTAAAAATCTTGGATTAATAAATTTAGATCGAAGACCAAATCGAAGATTACCGAAGAATCAGTTTCGGCGAATTGCAGGAAGATCTTATTCCTTCCTTTAGAAACCAAAATTCTTGATTTTGATAAATTAAACTTTGTCAAAGACAAAATCGTTTATTGCGAGAGTTCAAATTTCAATGCTAAACGAACTTCCAAATTATAATTGGCCTTTTGATTTAGGAGCCATCGGCAGTGTCCTTGCGGAGAAAACGATAACCCATGCCCGAAGCTTCCTTATTTTTCTTATATTATTATTACTATGCTTACACAAGAGCTTTAAATAGTAGGATTGGATTTGTTGTTGCGTGCAAAATGCGCCCCGCTTTGTTGATGCGTACGAAGACTGCCGGTATTTTTATTGTACAATTTGTTTTTTCTTTTTTTTAAAGAGATTGCGTAGACTTATTGTTACGTACAAAAATTACCTGAACTTCTTGTTCCATATAAAGACTGCATGACTTTGTACGTATTCTACTTTTATGCTCATCAGCGGAAGACGTGGCGTATAATCATTTGGTCAAATTGTTTGCAATGCCAAGAAGGAAGCTTCTGAGACAACACAAAGAATATATATATTTTCTCAGCATTACATTCTCAATTGATTTAAGCAAGTCCGTCCGTTCGTCTGTGTCGCGTCTGCTGTAAACATTCTCCTGACGCAGGTTGGTATTGAAAGTGAAATCGGTTGAAGGACACACATGCAACTTTTTTTGCTCATCACTCATAAACTGCAGCAGGTAAATCTACAAAAATTTGAACGTATGTTCTATGGTCGATGCAGTGGTATCTGTTCAACACCTATACAACAAAAAGCGTAAACGCATTTGTTTTCGGAATTTTGCTTATTACTCATAAAGTACAACACGTATACCATATTGTCATAATGTCTGCAACACCCAGAAAGCAGCTTCAAAGACGAAGTATATATGTATTCTTGATCAACATGAAATTGATTAGGCCTTGTCTGTCCGTCTAAAAGGGTTTGCAGAAAAGCCAAGTGTGTCAGTTCTAAATCAATTAGTACATATGTGCTAAATAAGATTAGATATAAATATTGAAAGCAAAAACCTGACCCGTTCTCATCATATAAGAAATAATCTATTAAATTGTTCGTGGGAGAAGTTTGTCGGAGTTTTCTGAAAATTATTTTGTGTTTTTTCGCTAGTACGCGCTTTCGTTCGATATATTACTTATTTCGATCTTTTCAGCAACGATTTATAATAGTTTCGGCGACGATACGGACGATGAACAAATCTGAATTTCGGGCGTTGTTTAAATTGTTTGATGATAACGAAAACTAGCATCGAAACTCAACATTGTCTTCGAATTTCTCTCCGCCAAAAAAAACAGAAGCAATTTGTCGACAGTTTGCTGGTTTTAAAGCAATACAATGGCCATGCTGCAGCCGCAGTGAAAGCGGAAAAGGTCCGATTGCGCCAAAAACAAAGAAAAATCTTCTGTTTAATCAGTCTCGGTAATCGAAAAGCGAAGCTGCAAAAGAGACCTGACATCCCTTTGGAAACAAAAGGTTTCCTATTCTAATTTATTGCATGGAAAACTGTTTGCCACGATAGCTAAGGCCGCTCTGATTCATCAAGGTGTTATTGACTCGGATCGCTGCTTGGAGATGTTTTTCTTACTTACACTCGGAATTGTTGCTCAAGGTAATACTTGCATTTTGAAAGGGAGTGGTCTGCTACACGACTGCTACAAAACGCCTTTCTGTCATGTTTGATCATCCATTTCGAGGCTATCAAAGGTATATTCAAATTTTACAAAAAAAGGATTATTTAAAAAGAAAGATGGCAACACCGCAGTCACTCTCTCAAGGCATCTTCAAATTTAATAGACTAGATAGGAACGTTTAAATCAGCCAATCCCATCCAAATGTTTCAAACGAATTTAACATGCCGACCATAAAGAATCCTGGATATCAGTCATCAATTTTCAAGTAATCGTTTCAGGCGACAAAATAAAAATTGTAAAAAAAAGTAGGAAGGTGACCTTACCCACAATACTTGGTAGGGCAAAAAGAAAACCTCAAATACACTTTTCTTACGATTTAAATGAACTTTAATTAGGGTAAACCGGGCCATTTTGATCGATAATCTTTTCTTTTTTCTGGTAAGCCCATTATGTCTTCGCTGCGGAGAGTGAAAGAAATCATATTAGAATAGCGCATGAGTCTGTGCTGTAAGAGAGAAGCGGAAGATAAAGTCTGTAGTTACTGCAACCACACGTCTAACCAGAGGTGGAGGAGTTCGTGATGGATCGCCAATCACCCTGTAATACCACAAGAGACAAAATCTTACCTTATTATGGGGACTTTACTATCGTTTCTGCAACTTCATCGACTATGCTGTATGCACATTGCTGCTGTATGTGACCCAATTATCATCGCCCGTTATGAATCCCTTCACCAATGGTTCGATATTGTCGATATTTCGTTTCAGCAGTGATTCGCAGATGGAAATTCTCTCCGTTAAATATTTCACAGCTAGTTCATGTGGCACTCAAAGATTAAACAAGTCGATCAAAATTGTTTTCCAGTCAATCAGCTCCGCAGCGAAGTCATAAGACGGAAAGTAACGTTTTTTTTTTTCAATTTTTGTTTAACTTCATCCTTATGTTGCCAAACGTAAATCTTAACAGCGCCAGGATTTGCAGCACGTAAAGCAGAAAGCTATTTGCGCGATATTGTGTGCCTTTCCATTTGAAACAGTACAGCTTTTTTGATGCATCAGCTTGTAAAACACTATCGTCTTATTCGAAGTGCTATCGCGCTTTAATTATTTAAAAGCTGTCACAAAGGTGTCAAAGATATCGTGGTACGTCTTAACATGGATATCTTCGACACCGATTGATGCAGACTCTTTCAAGAGACGACCGTCTGCACAATCATATACCTAGTGTTTGTCGAACCCTTCATTAGGGGGGCTAAGGACATGGGCGAGTGCTATAAATGTTCGAGGCCGCGGTGCAGGTAACCTGCACAACGATAATAATAATAATGACAATAAGGTTAGTGTTGCGCAATTTATGCCATTCTAGGGATATTTTTTCGTAAAAGAGCCCTAAAGGCTTTCCCTTACATTTCAAAAAAAAAAAAAAAAAAAAAAAAAGAACGAAAACGAAAACGAAACAGCCAACGGCAAAAATTCATGTATAGTCATCATTTTTACTCTCGTACATCCATTTATTATACCCACCACCGAAGAATGGAGGGAGTTCTCGTTTTGTCATAATGCTTGCAACAGCCAAAAGGAAGCTTCCTGGACCCTATAAAGTATCTATATCCTTGATCAGCAAGTTTTTCTGATTCGATTAAGCCATTTACGTGCGTCTGTGCGTGTGCGTAGTGTGTGTTGTTGACAGGCTCCTGGTCGCGAAGATGAAAATATCGACATCAGTTTTGGTGGAAAGATTGGAAACATTTGCATAGAGACAAGACAGAATGTCCAAAACTATTTTCTGCATTCCTTAAGTGAAGATACATTAGCTGCGTAAAAATGCGTTAATTCTAAATTAATTGCGGTGAGCACCCCGAGCTCGTGAATTAACTTTCACTTAACAAATGCCAACGATATGGGTATCAAATAAAAGACGATGGCGATTAGAATGCGAAAAGCTAAGTGTGTCAACTCTAAATTAATTATGATGGATCTCGCAAGGTGGTAGATTAAATTTTCTTAACAATACTTTTTCTGTGAGCTCTTCTGAGACATTAAGTAAAAGCAGGAGGTGCCAAAGATTTTAGTGGACCCCAGCCATACAACCGTACGGTCTTGCTTGTTTATTCATTTACTTTGTTTTTCTGTTGCTGGAACCGTCAACAGCATCAGAAAGCGATATAACGAGAAATATTTTCTGAAAGAATTTGCTCGGAGATAATTTGTATCAGGTTTGTTATATTGTGTTTGCATCGCAAGTCTTTCTTTCTTCTCCGATATTAACGCTAACGGTCTAAAGTAAAAGTTAACCAAAAAAATGTTATTTGAATTTACTTCAAAATCTTCTAATGCTCTTACGCCCAGTACGAAAAATCAACTTTGCAAACTAACAAATAACAAACAAAACTCACTAGAAAAAGTTAAATGTGTATCAATTTAATTTCAGAGAGAGGAGAAGGAAAAGAAAAAAAAACGTTGTACTTGAGCGTTATTTTCTATGCGGCATAGCGGAAATGCAATAAAGGAAATGCCAAAGAGCAAATAATTGATTACTGTCGTGATAGCAGACGAGGAGAAAAGAGATGATATGAAAAGAGTAAGAAGAAGAAAATTGTGAAAATTGTTATTGCTTTGCGACGGCTTCAAGAATGGAAAAGTTTTATTAAAAAATATACGAAAATCAAATGACGGACTGACAGACTATTCTGTCTATTGAACCATTATTATTAGGGAAATTGAAGGGGAAGTACAAAAATATAATGCAATAACAATTGCAACAATACATACACAGAGTCAATAATTCAATGTATGCACATTCTCTTCTATTCAATATACGATCACGTGACTTACTTTTATACGATTTATAAGAATTCAAAAGAAATGCTTTACCGTTAGATAAGTTTTCTGCACAACCACCTCTAAGAGGAGGTAAAACATAAGGTTACGTACATCGAATTTTGGGTACTCATCGCTCGAGGCGAACATTTGAAAATTGTAATACGGTGAGGGCATCCAAGCCGGGCCAATAGATCGATCAACGTAGTTTGTTCGATTCGATGTCGTTTTCCTAAACATTTACTTACGCTATTACACTATGTTATGAGTTAGGCGTTTGCTTGAGTGCGATTTACTGTCGAGTTTCAGAGCCCAACCGAAGGTGGATAAGTCATTCGAATTGATGTCTGCAAACTAAACATACATACATACATAATTAACATTGTTGACTCCCCCAAAATCGGATCGATGAATATAGTGTACTCTCATAATTCGCTGCTGGGCATAGCAATTGTAGAAATCGTTCGATTGGAGAGCAAAAGTAATAAAATACAATTTCCGTTTTAAAGGAAAAGTTTTACATTATTTCCCTTATGTAAAAAGCTCTGCCGTTTGCATGTGTTTGTGTTAAATGGATATCTTTTTTATTGTTTGCCCGATTCGGCTGAGTGTTAAAGGATGCAATTTTTTTAATGAGAAAATTAAAATAGAAAAAAATATAAAAACATATACACACATGCACACACTTAACCCTTCACGAGTGCTACGTTAACATAATCTTAAGGGAATTATTGAATACAACAATTGACTGGAGCTGAGCGAGCGCTGTGTAGCTTAAAAGCAACATTTACTCACCTTATCTATAAAATATATTCAGAATAACCAGCAGGTGTATAGATTGCCTTCTTCTTTTCTTCTATTTTTTTAAAGTAAATTTTAAGGAATTTTCAATTGAATCAATCGATATGTTAGATAAGAGAAACTGTTATATTACATACATGTAGTCAGAATTGTTCAAAGCAACAACGAAAACATTTCTTTTCATTTGCTTCATTTTTTTTTGTTGGAAAAATTTATAGGCAAAACGTGCGTGCAAACTTTACACATTCGTGTAAAGAGTTGCAGGAAAAACTCTGAAGAATAGATAAAAGAAAAAACGCATAAAGTCAGATTTGACTGATATTAATTTACTATATCGATGATTTTACTTTAATATGAAAATCATGTGACGAGCTCCCGAACTGAACATGAACATGAAGAAGGCAGTATTTGTTTACAAAAGTTGAAGGGTATGTTTGTGTGTGCGTTGGTAACGGCTCATCAAAATCTCAATTATTCTCGATTCACAGTTTTCGTTTGACGATTGGTTGAGCCAATCGATATGATACTAGAAAATACCCAAGTATTAAGTTATCATCCGACAGATGTTGAGACAGTTGAACAGACGTTCGACTACGTGTGGAACGGGGCGGTGTTTAAGGGAATTATGCCTGGTCATTTATCTTTATTATTTTCGACTGATTTGATCGGTACTAGCTAAGGTGACCATGCACGTTCGCGACAGTCAAAAACTGTAATCATTGAAGACAGCATCGCTCAAGTTTACCAAGTGATGCTGGGGACGATCACCCAATTAAGTTGGATGGACATAGCAGAGACTATGATCATGTTCAAAGAAGGTGCTTGCAACATATTTTAGTTAAGGCTAGAGTTTGAGCAATATGGCCGAACGTTTGCTCGCATTGGAAAAGTAGATGAGCACAATGACCAGTCTTGATGAATGGACCTAATGGCTACTCTCAATAAGATGCTCCCGCAAAAGAATTTGGGTCAAGCAATGAGGTCATTGCGGAAACTGAAGTGTATTTTAATAGCCTTGGCAAATCATTTTATAGAAAGGATACGGAAGTGTTATAGAGACGTTGGACAATTTGCTTCATTTATAACTCACTAAAAATTAATATTTGCGTCCTCTGAGTGCAGAAAGATATTGATCTAGCAAAAAATCATAGCAAATGGTCTTTCAATAGGAACAATACTTTGTAAAATTTGGGAGAAAAGCCGCCCCACGTATCAAAGTAAATTGTGCTTAATTATGAAGCTCACCCATTACAGTTACGTTTTAAGCAGCATTTAGTTCAAATGTATGCCAAAGTTTTGAACACATTTGCACCCGACGACTCCAATTGTTAATCATTTCGTCTAATATTAGCTACGTCTTATTAGTGCTTGCTTCAAACACTGGCTATGGGAGTTTACTTAGATCGGTCGTCTTCTCAGCATCAAAAGCCTATTCTTTTGGAATGATGAGAAAATCTGCAACCGGCGAAAAATTATCAAACATTTTCTACTGCTGTCTCAAAGTAGGTCCTCTTTTTCTATAAAACCAAACAAGTGGGCCATCACTTCAAACCCCTGGTCCATATATTTGATTGTGGGGCAGGGCAAAGGTTCACGCACTCATTATATCTATTATATTTGTTTGAATTCGCCGCTCTCTTCGCTGAGGCCTATGCTACCCGTAAATCTTGATCGTTTTTTTGTGTACTATTTCTACGAATAAGGGAAAGGTGTAGGCTACGAGATCAATTTGCTAGTCGCTACTCTGAAAGAGACGTAACTTTCCTTCTTTTTTGCTAAAGCAGTTCTGATCCTCTTGTATAGTTTTTTATTGTTTTAGTTGACTACTATGACCGCTTTAAGTGATTTTTGCGTTTGGCGACCTGCGGGACGTGTCAAGCCACATATACTGGGCAAAGTGCATTGAATATAGAAAATGTCGAAATATACTCTGATCAATCTCAAATCTCTCCAATCAAACTCAAATTTACAAAAATAATTATTTTCCTTTGATTAACTGCAGTTGTCAGCAGCACAGCTGTGAATGTCCAAACTATATCATCAGTATTTTGCAATGGCACCAATTTTTTGCTATGCCTGTGCCGTTACCAAAGATCTTGCGTACAATGGGTTTGTGTCTCAGTCACTCAGGGGATCGCTCTAGGTACAATGTTGGTGAGCATGGGTTATAGGCAGGGAAGGACGGAACAATGTTTGTGTACATTTAACTTAAAAGATTCCTGCAGCTAGATTGTTCCGCACGCGCGGTATACTGCGAATTACAGCACTATGGGTAGATGGGACACCGGGAAAGCCATGAAATACCGTTAAAAGACTTAAGTTGGATGGCAAGAACAATTTCCGTGGATGTATCTATACAAAAACGCTAAGCAGTCTACATTACGCCCAGGGTATCGAAAGTTTTGGGCACAACTGTCTTCGCCCATAACCACCTAAACCTTTTCCTGTGTGCGCACGTGCGAAATTTGGAGACTCTCACTTACACATGCAAATTATACTCTAAGTTTGACCGGACATTTTCTGTGCATAATTTCCCGAAATTGGTGTCTTGAGTCCATGTATCTAATGCAGACTTCGTGAAATTTTTGAATGCTTTCTCAGTGGTAGTAATCATTTTAGTCCACCTTGCACCTTAGGTCGAGATTACTCGCTATAGAGTCTCCTTCTCCAGACTTCCATTAAACTATGAATTAGAAATTCTTAGGATACACAGGATATTTCTTATCCAAAGTTTCACAGTAAAGTAGTTGAAGTATTTTGATTAAATGCAAGGTTTTCCATTACGAAGGAAACGACATATCTGTCTTAAGGCGTTAGTCGTGAGAACCGATGTCTTTCCTGCCAGTATATTGCGCGTAGTCTCCTGAACATATAGTTTTTTTATTATTATTTTTTTTTTTTTATTAATTTCATCATAAAAATTTTCGAGTTATTTGACAAAAACTTGGCATTTTATCCGAATCGTCGGAGCAAGCCAATTTAATTACGTAAGCACGCACAAAACTCATATTTCCCTTTACTGTTTGCACGGCTCACATTCTGAAGGCATTGAAAGGACGGCGTGTTGATGTTTGCGTCGATTCTCTTTAAAATTTATGACTTTTATAATTTTGTTAATTTCAATATGTTCATGCGAACGTTGCGCACAATAACAAGAACTTTTCGAAAAAATTTGCTAAAGAAGCAACTAAAACAAAATGAAATTTATAAGAAGTGGGACTAGGTCGAATATTAGATGTCCTATAGTTGGATGTTTTCTATACTTGCATTTTTTTTTTTCATTGGAGAGTTATAATAGAGAGAGAAGTCGGAGCCTTCATGTCCGTCTCATTTCTAGCATGATTGTTGGAAAGGGAAAAGTAAAACTCATTTTGATGCAGCACGACAGTAGGACTCTGGTAAGGCCTTTGACCGACAAACTAATAAAATGAGAAGATATTATATGAAAGCATATCGTTTACGTAACGTTACGTGTTTCGTAAGGTCGTAAAATATTGTCAGAATTACATTTCATCCACCTGTCCCGCTCAACATGAGTATGCTTTCTTTCCCTTCTCCCTTATGCCGGTCTCTCCGGAAAACGAATTATTTCCTCTTATTATAAGCAATTTGATAATTTCTAATTGTTCTTCATTTCATTTGTGAAACTTTCGGTTATAATATTTGATTTTTAATAAGTTCTTAGAAAAGGTCGCAAGCAGCAAGAAAACAGCAAGAGGGAGAGTCTTGTTCAAGCAAATTGTAACTGAAACTTTGCTCTCAGTTCAATTAACTTTCAAGAAAACAAGAGAAAATGTTGAGACAATAAAAATTATAATTAATTATCCGAGGGAAGAACACATTTCTTGCATTTCATGAAATTGTCTTTAAATATTCTAAGGTTTCGCTAAGTTTAGCACAGGTTTTCAAAATGTGAACTGCGAGCAATTAATGATAAGTGCTTAAGAGGAAGCGACAAAGCGAAATGAAAGAGACAGCAAATTAAAGAATTTATTTGACATTTTGGTAACATTTGTTCGTTTACGTGAGGCACTGCCTGCCGTAAGAAAGCATGAGTGCGGTTAATTTTCTTAATCATCACTTTGGTCTTCTCAGATTTTGGTCTTTTCCAGATTGTCGATGAAAGTTGTGCAATATTTACATCATTTGATTTGTGACTTTCCGAAGGAGTACTAACTCGGTAATAAGACGATGTAAACACTTGAGCTGATAGTTAATATTTATTTAATACTTAATGGTGTTACGAAAAACCCACATTTGATCCATTTTCTAAGAAACGAAAGTCCCAAGAGAAGCCAATTACGCATTTATAACGCTTTCGGTGCCTCATGTAGCTGGCGACTAGCGAAAGCAACAATTGGCACAACAGTTAGCGAAAATGTCGCGTTGAAGTTATATACTGTTGACTTGCTTTGTAAAGGAGTGTACAAGCGAAAGGCACCGTCAGTCGGGTCAAGAGAGTTGAATGTTAATATTTAAGCAGAGGAAACTATAGCCGCTTGATATAAAAGTTCCTGTGAATATTTTGTAAGTAGTTCCCCTAAGAATAGTAAATATAGCCTACTACGAAAACCTGCAAAATTACATCTCAGTGGCACGAACTGTTTGACAGGCGCGACTGCTTTTTTTTGTACCCATCAACGAATGATAAGGGAAGGGGGGTATTAATTTTCTTAAAACGTTTGCAACGCTCAGAAGGAAGGTTCAGATACCCTACAAAATACAAATATTCTTTGTCAGCATCAAATTCTGGATCGATTTAAGAATGTCCGCCTATCCGTCTGGGTAATATCTGTTGTAAACATTCTCTTGGCCGCAAAAATGAAGATATCGATGGCATAAACATTGAAAATTCTTGCACATAGTTTGGCAATAAAAATGGACCAATTTGGTCGAAGCACACTGCCAAAGTACCATGCAAACTGAAGCAGGTAAATGTACAAAAATTTGAACGCATACTCTATGGGCGACGCTATAGTACATATGTTAGAGCCAATGGATATGCAATTTGTTGTTCAAAGGCACAGAAACAGGCTTCAAAACTTCCGCAAACCTTTCGCCAGTTTCAAGCTTGGAGTACAGCTAAGCCTGTCCCCATGTTCGTCGGTCCATCTGTCCGTCTGGCTAATTGCGTTCTACATAGATAAAATACAAGCCCTCTTATAACATCAAGATATAATTTTTATGTATTGTATGATGGAAATTTATTCGTTTTTTGCACATAGTTTAGAGGTTAGCTTCTTAGATCCATTCCCCCAACACTTGCTGACCAACAAAGCGACAAGTCTTCAGATAGGCCCCTTAAACATATATGTTTTTTTAAAATTTGATTTCTGTTCTTGCTATAGTTTAAAAATCGTTATTGATAATAGTTTTTTTTAGCGATTTTAGTGCTTTCAATACCGCAAGCATGTACGCAGACAGATCGAAGATATTTTTGAACCTGATTTATCTTTACTAATGGCATGTATGCCAAATTGCAGCGTTCTTTCAACACATCAGTGGCTACAATAACTTTAACAACATGTAAGGAATGGATGGACGGACTTCCTAAGCAGAGCTGTAATCTTGCCGTAGTTGAAAATTTAGGTAATTCAGGAGATCCTCGATGCATATCGATTAGTGTTATATTTGTTTTATATTCAAAATGATAAGTTTAGCATGTTCCCAATCACCAAGAGTGGATGTAAGACAGCAATTAAGAGTAAAAAATGCAGAAGGTCTTACTAGTAAGTTGCCAAAATGTGTGGGCTGAGATATGGATAAAAACATGTAAGCAAACCCAGTTTCTCTATTCACATAATTGGTTTAATAAGAAACACAGAAATGACCACAAAAAGATTTCCGTTTCAACTCATATGAATGAATGAATGAATGAATGAAAATCCTTAACAAAATATTCAACAGTACACACGTACGCCTACGTAAGTATGCTAAAGCACTGAAACGAAAACGAAGCCAATAAAATCAATGGCAATTTAGTTTATTTCTTTGCCAGTAAATCCTCAAGTGCTAAACGATTATTAACATATTGTTCTGGCCTGGCAGAGGTTGACTACTATTGTAACAAGGAGTATTTTGGGGTGTCTTCTTGTTTATGTGCATAACATGGCGTAAGTATGCTTGTAAGTCTCTCTTGTAATGTCAGCAGGGGTCAAGTGCTGGAATTGATGTTTCATTTATGATTTATCGTCGCAATTTTAGTCAATTCACAAATCATGTTATTATAGATACAAAAAGAAAAAAAAAAAAAAACAAAAAGACTAAAACAGAAATCTATATATAAAACATTTGGTTTGCTGGAGTAATTACAGCATCAAAAACAATGGAGAGAGCTTTAAGAGGAAATAAGAAATGAAGTAAACAAAATTTTGCCGATTTAACGCTACAAAGAGTTTGTAAGAAAAATCTCTTATCATCATTATTATCACAATTTATAATCACGGCTGTCATAATCATCACAATTTTCATATATATTATCTCAACCACCATATTATCACCGTCATTATAAAATGATGTTTTCTGTTCGTTGTTCTATTAAAACAATGAAATGCTTACTTAACCGGCTTGGCTTACGCAAGTAAGCTAAGTGATGGTTGATAGCATATTCCTACGGTATTAGAGAACTGCTCCGCCTTTTTATTTCCGATATATGTGTAAGCGTAGATACATGGATAAATGCTGTTTGCAAGGAAAACAAAAACACTGACATTCAACATCATCGACATCATCAAGAACATCTTGTTTTCGTACAAGATTATTGTGATGTAATAACCATGTTTTCCACTTGTAATGCGGCTGTGAAGACAGCTATAAGGGTGGTGGAATACATTTTCCTTTGCACACGCATATATATATATACACACACACACACACACACATGCGCACATATCAATGAAATTCAGGGTGTTCGTGTACATATATATATATATATATACGTTTGTTTGTAGATTGTGTGGACTGCATGATTTGCCGTTTCAGATGATTCTACAATTTATTGTTTGAAGTTAAATGTGTGATAATTTAATGACTGCTGACAAACGCCTGCTGTTGCCTGTTACTTATTATATTTAACGTTCAGAAAAGTCCCCACAAATTTTATGTTCATCCAGAATTAATTTGGTGGAATAATCAAAATGTTTTGAGCTCCTTGAACGCTATATAAACACAGTGAACGGATTTGAAACAGACTTTATTATATATTCCAAGCAGCTCTTTGTGTGTGGAAAATATTCTTATCATAAATTTATTTGTAATAGGAATAGGAATTGAATCAAAGTTGATATTAAATGGAAATATAAACCCTAAAACTATACTATGATTATTGTAATTATTTTATAATTACTGATCACAATTAAATTCAATCGCACATATTGAAAAAAAGGCTTTCTCGTCCGACAACAAATTTGAAACGTCTGTCATCTCAACTCCTTAAGCAATCTTCAGTCCTCGTTATAACTGCCAACGTTACTTGTGCTGTTACAATTGTTTTCATACCGCCATTTGCGAACTTCTTTTGTGGCATCTATAAATGCAAACCAATTATTTCGGAATTTAGCATAGATCTAATGGAACATTAAGTAGTTGTGACTGGCCATTGGTCATAAGGTAACGCAAGCTTCTTGCTATGGTTTCCGTTACTTTTGCAGCAATTTCGGTCTTCCGAAGGAATAGTCACAATAAAATGATCGAATAATAATTGTATTGTAAAACACAACGTGTAACCCATGAAAACCATAAGCAAAAAAATAAATGCTTCGAGATTTTGCCAGATTTCTTTGAATATGATTGTGATTCTTTTCTAGTCGTGTGTTTGTATGTCTGTCCGACTGTCTTATATTGGACATCACAATACGAAACGCTGATTTAATGACCGCAGATCCTCTAGGTATATTTTCTTCTCTTAAGCATGAGTACACAGATGTGCATGTGTATACAGCGCAGATATATGTCTATGAGAGAAATTATATATACCTAAGTAGAATTCGAGTTTTCACTACAAAAGAAAACAGCCTGGCAGTTAAATTCCATAAATTACTTCGTTTAATTGTTTATCCATTTTCGTCGTAAAATACTACTTGCTTGCTGTTTTAAGATTCGCTAATAAAAAATGAGTTCCTAAAATGGTAGACCACTATGCTCTTCGCGTTCTAGTCTCCGAGTTCATTTATTTGATGCCCGTATCGCTGGTATTATTAAGAAAAAATTAATCCATCACGTCGCGGCGTCTGTCATTTTCATTTCAGGCAGATAATATATCTTCATTTTGAGAAATATAAAAAATGGTTTAAACATTCTGCCTTGTTTGCGTTATGATGAATAAGCTGAAAACCTCAAGAAAGCAAAAAAAAAAAAAATTTAATATAATGACATGTACCTTTGCGTGGCCATAGCTAATTTTTTCCATTTTTTCACGCAAAATGTATTTCGTAAAGTAAATGTGGAAAATTTCAACCTTCTAACTTTTATGATTTTGGCAACTTTTCGGTAAGAAAAATGGAGTTGTGTTCAGTTTATGCTGCACTACGGGCATTTGCTCTGAACAATTTTGCCATTTTCGATGCCAACCTGCGTGCAGAAAACCTTCAATGGCTTTACCAAATTTGAGGTCGATATCTGGATTTGTGCGACCAGGAGAGTGCCAACAACAAACACCGCACATAGACACAGACGGGCAGACATGGCTAAATCAATTCAGAATTTCACGCTGATCGAGAATATATATACTTTGTAGAGTCTCCGAAGCTTCCTTTTGGATGTTATGCACATAATAGAAAAAACAAAATAATTGTAACCGCATCCTTCCTTAAAGCGATTACTTTTTATCGATTCTCAAACGATTCTTTTTCTGAAAATGAATATGAACCGATTGACATACCAAAACGTGTTCCTATCACAACTCCTTTTTAGCATCGCGTATCCTGCGACGAGCATGACGGGTTGTGTAAAGTATAAAAATAGGTAAAAATAACCGATATTATGTTTTTTTTCTTTTCATTTTCATTAACAGTATTTCAAAAATTGACATGCATAGGTGAGTTGCTTTAAATGAGTTGGATATGAGAGGTATCCTTCGTACGAGCTTCAATGTCTTTCTGTTTGGCTAACAATGTGCGAATATCCTCCCGTAATATGTTAGATATAATTTTTTTTTTTTTTTCAAATTATTAATCAATAATAAATTATTTGCTGTGGCCAGGGCCCGCATATAAAACGAATTATGCGTTCATTTTATGTATATATACATATATACATATATATGCATTAGACTTGTATTTCGTATTTAATTAAATTTAAGTTGCACAAATATTGTGTAGAAGAATTAAGAGATATTCGTTTATCGGTGTTATTTCGCACCTTCAATTTATGCAATATTTCCACAAAATGATTTCTAAGCCTCTTATCGTAAAATGATTTACCAAAACAACAACTACTTCCGTCTATGAATAAATTTTAATTTATTTGTTTCCAAATTTTCATCGAGTATTTTTTAAATTTAATGAATTGAAACTGAAGATTTAATGAAAAGATTTTTTTTTAATTTAATCGTCTGTTACATCACAGGCTAATTTGAAATGTAAATTTGATTTATAATCAGTTCAACTTAAACTTTAGAGGTATGTACGAGGGTAGATTGAAAGTTAAAAATATGCATTTATCTGAAGAACTCTACTCTTTTCCCAACTCTACGGTTAAATACTTGGCCTACATTCAACGTGATGAATATGTCTTCCGTCACCTTTGCCACTGCAGAAGTCCTTATGTCAGCTGGCGCCTTCTGCTAACAGGAGGAATATCGCCTTTTTTGCGGTGCAGGTTTTTTCTTACGTGTTTACTTAAGAGAATGCATCATCAAAATTTAGATAAGATTCCTGTTATTTTGCCTCATCCGAATGGTAGTTATGAAGGAACACCGTTGAGCTGCTTTTACTTCCAAAGTATACGAGATTGATTTTGTTTCTCTAGATGATTTTGCCTCACTATATTGAATTCGTTGTCCTCTTTTCTTCCTTCTTCCTACCAGGGTTGCCAATTTCCTTTATTTTCATCCACCAGTGCCATTAATGCTCCCATCTAACGTCACGACTAAGCGATAAATTAAATTGTTTTGCTGTTTTTCTGAAAACAACTCAACTTTTCTTTCTCTTTAGCCTTTAAATCCGTCCGTCTCCTATATTCTGAACTATTAACTGTGTTAGCGAGGTCGGCGCTAATCAGGTGCTGACAGTCTAATGCAAGGTTGGAGATTTCATATAATCAAAAGTTGAACGAAGTGAACCCAAAAGATAAACAAGAGAAACCGTACAACGTGCTTTTCAACCTGCCTTCGTACACTCATAATTTAAATGAAATGAAACCAACGAACCAACGAGCAACAAAAAAAATCGAAAATCGACAAATCGCTAAAATGTGTAAAATATGGTAAAGCACAAATTTTTGTGGCATCGCTACCGAAATGCTCGCTTCCACATACCCACCAAAATGGCTTATTCGAAAAGGTAAGGGCGACAAGGCATTAAGTGCAAAATATGGTTTGTAATGTAATAATTTAATTTAACGAATGTATGAATGAATAAATGAATGAAAAAAAAAAAAAAAAAAAAAAAAAAAAAATTAAAAACAATAAAAAATATTGAAAAAAACAAAAACAAAAAAAATTTTTAATATATATATATTTTTTTTTTATTTTTTTTTTTTTTATATATATATATATATATATATATTGAAACGTGTACAGGGAAGAACGTAGAAATTTATAAAGTCTTTGGTAAATCGCGTGCAAATGGTAACAAATTTTTCTTTTTGCAACAAAAGGATTTACAACAAAAACCGAAAAGTTTCTTTTGCAAAGATTTCGCACAGAAACCTGACACGTGACTTGGAAGATATTAAACTTAATTTTGATAAATGCGATTTATTTCTATATTTATTTTGTAAGAGGATTTTACTTCTTCGTCACGGTGGTAATGGATATTTATGGAATTTCAACTTTCAATTAAAGTTTGCGAAAGTCTGCTTAAAAAATCTTGAGCTTTTCTCGAGTGCAACTCCATACATATATATATATATATTAATTGAAAGCAAAAGTCGGAATATCCCATACGTAGAATTCTCTTAGAATAGTCTCTTTTGTCGATAATGTTATCTTATAAGTCCGCTGTTTCACAACATCTGAGCTTTTTATGACAAAATTTTAAGAACGGATTTCTTTCTGCAATAATTTTACAACATTTAAAAATTTCTATAAGAAAAGAAGTAAATCAGGTAATGGCAAGTGTGAGTTTGGCATCGGAACTTTGCAGTTAAGACCCCCGATTAATTAATCGATCTTTAGAAACCTGTCTGTCGCGGCATTACTGGTTTGATAAACGATATTTTTATAGGTAACTGCTTTTATTATGCTAAAGCCACAACCTAGACTACTTGTGATAGAAGGTTATCTTGAGTTTGTGCGGATTTACGCAACATCCAAAGCACTTGGCCAGTTAACCGTGTCGACGCCTTTAGCGGTAAATTTCTATGCTCGTCAAACGTAGAGGGATCAAGTTGTAATGGAACGGCTTGAGAAAATGCCAAAAATGTATTCCAAGTTGTATTATGGCAAATGTACATTCATGATGAGGAGATTTTATGAGAAAATCCGAATAGGATGGACGGACGAGTCGTTACGTATATACTCGTCATACACAGTTAACTGGCTAACACACTTCCTGAATCGATGTAAGCTTTTCTGTCCGTCTGTCCGCCTTGTTTTCTTGTGTTCAATTAACAGGCTGCAATTTTTGCGATATTTCGGTGGAGTACGACACACTGGCGTGTTTTGGCTTAAGCCCATTTCGGACAGCTTCTCCCACCACTTCGCATATTACGTCGTTACATGTATAAACTGTAGGTTGGTGGAAGGTACTCGACGGTAAGCCGTGTTTTTATTTGTTTGTTTTTTTTTCAATTGCCGTAAATAACCGCTTAAATTACCGATTCTACATATCCAAACTTGCTACGCTTGACGGCAATAAGGTGTCGTGCCACCTGTTCTTTCGTTTTTCACAAATCGCGCAACCTAAACCAATCATCTTCACAGTAACTTATCGCCTTGAATGGCAACTTGCGGCTTGCTGACGACTATGAAGAGTTTTCGTGCGTTAATCCCAACTACAATGCTGGCTTAGCTCAGCGATTGAAAATAGCCTGACTTTGTTACATGTTGCCGCGGTTATTACGGAGTATGGCCTAGTATTTGCCAGAAGAGTCACAAAAGTAGAAGAGTAATCGAACTAGTTTTCTGTAACCAGACCAAGTGGCAGGATTCAATCCCAATCTTTTTTCTGCAGGCAGGCAGATTGCCGCGGATAATTTTTTTTAACAACTTGAAATTACTTATGGTGTCTTCACGTAGGGAGTGGTAAAGGGTGCTTAGCTCCCAGATGGTGGCACATCTTGCTACGGTTTTGCCAGAAAACCTTCAGTTCTTCTGCAATTGATCGCCATCTGCGAGAGGCATTTTAATATCCACGCCACAAATAACAAAGTCATTGAATCACTTTTTGCATCCTACACTTTGTGACAATTGTCTCAGTGACTTGCGTGAGATTTCAACTTTTATTGAAATGTTGCTGTTGAGGAAGCGATTCGCGCATATAACGAATCATCGACTTTCTGCACATTTTCTAGCTCTAACGTGCAGCTATGAAATGACACGCGACTAACTTTTCTGTGTTTCGCATAGCACTGCGCCAATGGAGCGGGTAATAGGCGTAGAGTATCTTTTTTTTACATTTCCACACACAATAGTGACATTATAAAGCAAGTGTTTTCTTATGTTTTTTAAATTTAAGATAAAGAATTTAAATTTTATTAAAAGTATATTTTTCCATCTAAAAAACGCTCAATTAAGTCCATTCTTAACATTTTCATCTTCTTTGAGAATTTAACAAAAGTGCAAATTATTGAAGTGTTCACGATTTTCTTTCATCATATCATTCCAAAACCATTTATTAGTAGTTGCTTCGCCGACAATCGCGCGCACTGGTACTTCCAATTTATAACCAATTTGAGGGCTGGAGGATAATTCATATTTATTGGCTGGAACGGTGGGTGTATTACGTAAAGGACTAACATCTTTAACGGCCAATGATTTGGTGGATTTGCGATTGCTATGAACCATTTTTAATTTAAAATAATTGTTGATATTTTTTGGAGGCAAATAAATTCAAGGCACGTTGTGTATGAAACTTAGGACTGAAAATTCCAGACGATTACCGCAATTGGAGGTACGAGAACCCTTCTTCGATGACAAATGCTTAGAAAGACTGAATAAAGGAGGAACACGTGTGATACTTGAACATATTGTTGTACTTTTTTCAACTCACCTTAAATTGGCGTATAATTTGGCTTTAGTGTCGGTTCGGTTATTCATTGACACATAAGTTTACGAGAAATTTTTAAATAAAAAACTTAAATAATTTCACTCGATTTTCCGCTTTATAAGAATTGATGTTTTTTCACGCTGCGTCTGCTTACGCTTTAGATGAACAAATAATAGATGTTACACAAAACACTTCGTTATTTATATAGAGAGCAAGGGCACTCTCTCTTCGGATCTAGCTTTTCTGTTTTGTCATTACGGTGATCATGCATTTCGAACGTGTTCTTGTTTTGCTTTGTTGTATGTTTGAATATTTAATTTGTTTGTTATTGCTAAACAAGTTTAACAAACATTTGCATATTTTAAATGAGTAGCTAGCCAGGTAAGGCTAGCAAAAGAAATTGGTTTGAAGACGACTATCTTCTGAGAGTCGAGAAATGTCTTGCTCTTCTATCTGCTCGTGCGTACATAATCGAAACTTGTTTTGAATCGCACCTGATTACAAGAAGTTATGCAAAACCCTAATAAAAATTGCAACACTTGCCGATTGTTCTTGTTCACTTTTTCATTGTCTTCCTTGACTTTCTCAATTGACGAACTCTTATGTTGACGTCTGTAGAAATTATGCATTTTTATAAGTTTTTTTTTTTTTTTAATTTACTTGACTTCGGTTAGTGCATTGACGGCTTTTTCCGTCTGGCGTTGCCTTGATGTCACTAAACCTGTTATTTATAAAATTCTCAGAATATTTGTAGAGTCGGTGTAAACAAATTTTCCCAACAAATATGTAACACGACGAGAGAGATTATGCAAAAATCCTATCTTTTCAAACCATTAGTCATTCAAGACGGCTTGTGATGCTACATTTGAAACTGTCTTCAATCTTAATCTGCCTGTACTTTTACATCCAAAAGGACGAAGAAAGTGGATGTAGAAATAGGCCTTAGACACTTTACTAATAATATATATTCTTCATCAGCATGAGAAGTTGTCTGCATTTACATATACCCACTCATATATATACATATATGTTTCAAATACGGTCATAATAGCGAAAAGAAAAAGCCTTGTAGCAGACCAAAAGGTTTGGAGACACTCACAAAGAAATCTAGTTTAAAGCAGACATCGGAGGATTAATACATCCGATCCGCCGGTTCAAATATCCCGTAATCTTAATCCGACGTGCTTCTGTTAAAAAAAACATACCATGATGAGCATTATGGGCATAATAAGCATGTCATTCTTTTTGTTATAGTGTAAGTTGCATAACAGTTTCAGTAAATAGCTTCTAAAGAAACTATCAAATGGAACACTGTTGCTATTGGTCCGAAATAGTATGCACGGTTCCTCAACCTCCTTCAAACTTTCTCGTCGATTGTGTCCTACCTATCCAACATATGAGATTTCTTGCCGATTGGCTGAAGCTGTGAGACACATGGTAGTATAATGATACGCTTTTTATGAAAACGATTAACTTATATCATGACAAACTCCTAACTAAAAATAATGGTTTTATACTCTCAACTTGTAGTACAAGGGTAAATTTAGTTATTTTGGATGTATACAACACTCAGAAGGACTTCCGATATATCCGCTTTTTGTTACACCGATCGATTCAAAAAGTGATTCGAAGCTTGCCCGTCCATCTATCTATCCTGTATTCTTGCGTTTAACCTACAGACGGCAGTTTTGACATAACTTAATGTAATTCGGTACGCCGACGCGTTTTGGCGCAAGAATGTGCGTTTTTGAAAACAAATTTTTTATCGTTACATGACTAGCTACATTAAGCGAAGTGGAGTACGGCTTTTAATGGTGCGCCACGTTCCTCTATATTATTTTTAGTTTAAAGTAAAGCAAAAGCAAATTTTTTGTTTACAATATGAAGTAAATAAAAATATCGAAGCACAGCGTTCAAATGAGCTTGAAAGGCTCGTCATCCCTAATTAGGGTTGATATCTACCAAGGCCTTATGTTGGAAGGAAAAAAGTGCCAACTGTGATCTTTACATATACTTCGTCTTCTATAAAGGAATCAAGTGTATGCGTATATAGATATTTATGCTATTGTGCAGGTTACAAAATCAGATGCGAATGCCCCTCCTATTAATATAAAGTTTCAAAGTAGTAAGCATGTTTTTGAACTGGAGACGATTTTGCAACGTTTCGTCTATCGTAACGATAGCGGAATTATGAAAAGTAAATATTTAAGACTAAAATTTTTTTTCTCAATAAACTGAGGCATATAGGTCAACCCTTGTCAAGCCTCCGATCTATCTATTTACACATTGGAGCTTGTCCAGATATGCTAAATAGCGATTGAAATCTAATGCAAATACTTTTCTGTTAATCCATACAATAGCTTGGGGCGGGAAAATGTTCCCAATCGTCCAACTGACAAAGACACTTGTTGGGGTTGATTGATGAGAGCGATATGAACAAGCCAGGAGCTGCTAGGCAATTTCAAACGTTTGATGGCAGCTCATGCGATTTAATTGTAGAGACCGTTCTCAACAACCAACAACAAGTGGTCGAAATGACGATAACAAAATTCGATGTACAAATATATATAAGCCATGGCCCTTTGAAATAGTCGAACTGTGAATGGCCCAGCTTGCTTTGCGCAACTACTCGCGCTGCTTCGGCAACAATTCCTCAATTCAGATACGCAAGATTTCAACTTCTCTCTCTAATTGGATTCCCAAGATTTTCGTTTTAAGCTGAATACAATCTTCCCTTTTGTATTTAATCGTATATTTGTTTTTACTACTAAATCGAGAATATATGAAACAGTTTTCAAAAAAGTTATTAAATTTTTTAACGAACTGAAAACTGTTATATGTCTTTGCTGTTGTTGTTACCGCCGAAAGAAAGGTTTGAGTTGCATGTTCGAGAAAGGAAAACGCTCATCACAAATTCCATAATAAGGCGCCCGCACTGAGATTGGTTTCAATGATTTCGTCTAATGATTTCACTTGACACGGACTTTTACATTACACTCAGAACCATTAAGTGACTAATTCTGGCAATTCTTTGTCTAAACCCAAGCATAACTCTCTACACTTCAACAGGTCTTTATATATCGAGTAAATTTTAAACGTACAGCAAAATCATGTTCGAACTTTATAATGCTGAGCGTTGGATCGCGCATAAAAGGGAGAAAATTTGCATCTTTCTCTCCGTTATAGTGCATCGATATTGGAAAAATTTATTTATGTCAACTCATATCCATAATAAAAGGACAACATGCATGTGCTTAGAAACAGGAAAACTTGTACATAGGTAGAGTTTTCTTTTCTTCTTTTTATTTTAATTTGTGTGGATTTAAAAATCTTGCCCATGCAATTACCGAAAAATTACGTAACTCTCTTTTGCTGTATTTTAAAGAGAGAAAAGAAACGCTTAGGCTTAGGTAAGTTTTGACATGACGCAGAAGATACTGAAGACAACCGGAAAAGAAAAACATTAAAACTATTTGAAATCTTCTTCGAAGGATATGCTTGTGTATTTTATACATACATACATACATAAAAATATATCGACATATGTTACATAGTAGTTAGACAAATTGGAGTCATTGGATATTTGTTAGAATGTGTTTTGTCTTAAAATGAGCTCCAGTCAGGCGTGATGAACAAATTTCCTTTCTAAGCCTTTAGTTGTCTCAAATTTGTTTGAAGTTTGACTTCGGAGAGAGAAGAAAGTCAACCGAGATTGATTGTTTATAAGGTTTATTCGATCGCCTTGGCGGTCTTTTTACCTGAAATCTTCCACACAATTATGGCTTTGCGATAGTCTACATAACCGTATTCACATCTCTTTCTTCTCGTCTCTAGCACCCATATGACGATATTTGAACTTTTTATTTTCGCCAATGTTTTCTTTGTTTGTGCCAGCGTTTCCAACGTGGGATCTAAGCGCTCTTACACGTCAACTTTTCAAAGTTTTTAAATCAAAATTTTACCACATATTATCTAAATACTCTACCCCTTTCATTAACTTCCTCTTCTTTTTCTTTTAGTACCATATTATGCTCCCTCGAAAACTAAAATAGTAAATTCTAGCCCTTATACAAATCGTCGTTAGCATAACTTTTTGTAGATTCCTCGCGATTAGTGGGAAAAATTTCAGTTCCCCCTATAGATTGAGCTTCAAAGCAGGGGAACCAGAAAGCTGCTCCTTTCCCAACTGGCTTCAATTTCGTTGCGACATAATATTCTTAGTAAACTTCCCTGCCGTAGATCATATCCCCATTGTGCTTAGTTTTACAATAAATTGCCTTAGCTTATTCGATGTCTTGGACGTCTTGTTGCCAACGTCGAAACTGTTCCATGGATTTCAACCAAAACTACATATACAATATATAGAAATTTCGAATTTATTTTTTTTATCCTACAGCGCTTGCGCTACGAGGACATGTTAAGTTTTTCCGGATGTATGTATCACCCAGAAAGACTTGAGATAGGCCCACGTTCTACTGTGTCGAATGCTTTAGAATCACGTTTCGAATCGATGTAAACTTGTCTGTCCGTCTGTCCGATTGCGCGTCTTGTGTTCTATCTACCGATAGCAATTTTCGAGATATTTCGATAAAATTTGTTAAACCGAAATGCCAGCACAAGGACTAATGACATTGAAAAGGTTTCAGGTTGGACCACATTCTCGCCCGCTTTCATTATAAGGCCTTATTTTAAAAAGTCGCTATTCATATAATTGCACTAAGCGAAGTGGTGCAAAGCATTCAACGCTAGTTTATGTAGTGTTTTCATGTGTTTTTATAACTTGAAGAATGAGAAAAGACAATTTTAGTTTAAAAAACCCCCGCAACAATTCTCCGAAGAATTTCTAGTTTATGCTCATTTTCTGAAACCAGTCCAGATAAATAATTGAATTTAAGCCGATGCATGTCTTCTTAATATTATATATTATGTAAGCGTATGTTACCAATCAAGTGCGCACAGAAAGAAATCTGGTTAACATTGATAAAAAGCTTGCTCGTGATTAGGAATGCTTACACAAATATTTATGCCGACATCTATTGCATGCATATATATATACATGCAATATTCGTACATGGGTATATAGGGGACAGCAAAAGTTCTCGCCATTGTCCCTCATTTTAGCTGCACAGGTGGACTCAAACTTGGTTCAAGCTATTGTATGTATGATGCATAAGAGAGAGTTAACGTAAGTTGACTTGTATTACAATCAAGACCCAATTATCATCAGAGATGTATTAAGCAGGGATGATTCCAATTCGAAGCTTACAAACCAAATCTCGAATTAGAGCACAACCGATCGGCAACAACGGCGGCAGACAAAATGAGGGACAAAGCCTTCTTTCCTTTTTGAATGCCGTAGCCTTCGCATCAATTTCCGGGATTGACTACCAGAGAGGCATGGTAGTACTTCGGTTACCTATGTAAGGAAGGACGCGAACTTAAGTGCTCCGACAGTGTCTGTTCGAGGTTTATTGAAATTGGTATTGTTGTGTTTAAGTGTGCGGATACATATGTGAATCTATTTAATTTCGTCACTTGTTCAACCATTTCAGATTGCGTCTTTATAGGTCAATGATGCATATCTGTCAGACTTTCATTAAGAAGTTTGAAACTTTAGATAGCAAAAATTATGAAAACGAACGGAGATGGCAAACTTTTTTATGGCTTGCATGGCACGACTTACGATCTTTGTAAATATTGCAAATTAAAAATATAAGCCGCATCGCGACAGCAGTTGTGCACAAAAAATTTCTTACAAAATTTTGCTCTAATATCATACTATAATGTTTCGGATGAGAAATTGAGAGGATATACGAAAACTTCTGATAGACACTGTAAGTTTGCATAATAGCTAACAATTGTGTAAAAATAGAATACGCAGTAGTTTAATCATATAATTCATTTAATAGGAAATATTTTTATCGCCTTTTCTTTCTATAGTTTATGATCGCATTAAAAAATTGCGTTTTTCCATATATAATTTTCACGTTTGCAAATGTCTGGTCTGATAGCTTGATAAACGATGATGTTCTTTAATTGAAAATTTATACATATTTGTATGTCGCTCACCGGCACTCAAACCTCTCTCTATTGGTGATGCAAAATGAGAGATTTTTAGCAAAATTCAGAGAGTTTTAGAGAGTGCAAGAAAATGGCTGATGCAATGAAACTTGTACTTTTCATCATATTACAATCAAGACGCAATTTGGATAAAGGCTTGCAAAAACAAAAAAAAAAAAGGAAAAGAATTATATATAATTTTTAATGACATTTTGTTTATGTAAATTTTTGTTTTTTCTACGAAACATCTGGTATTTTAATGGTTGCATAAATATAAAATCCGACTTCGATGGCGTAGGGTGCTTTTGTAGGTCAACAAGACCTCGCATATTATTAATTAGACAGCAATTCCCAAAATTGCTTTGAGGGAATAAATTGAGTTTTTTTTTTTCAACAGAGGCAATCGAAGAGTTTTTAAAGGCAAATATTAAGAGGATGACTATAATTTTAGGGAACAAGGGGGCAAATCAACGCTATTCTAGCTTTTACATACTAATGATGTAATGAAAAGGTTTTACTTGAGGCGACGTCCATAAATACGTATATAAACATACACGTATACAATTGCTCAACACAATATTTTAAAGCGATTTCCATATATTCGTTCGTCGGTGTGAAGTAGTGAAAATTGAGATTGAAAGCATAAGCTTGTTCCAAAAGTCACATATAAAATTTCATGATGGGCTTTATGTGGCTGCGAACCAACAAAACCCACAAAGGCGGAAAAATTGTGGCCTAAACTTTGCGCAAACATTTACCAGGACGACTTACACTTTGAAGCATCTACGTAGGAAGACGCCTACAATGCAAGCTTTTGACAATTAAGGTATGTGGCTAATAAGAAATTTTTGGAGGAAACCCAGGTTACTGGCAAATACAGTAAAGTGTAGTTAGAAAGCAACCGGACCGACAAACTGACGCTTCCGGATTGCCGGATTGACAAAATACTTTACTAGTTTTAGTAATGGGCGAAGGGGGTTCTGTCAAGGGTGGCGTATGTAACTTACGAACACATACTTTTGTTTTACTCAGATCATTTTCGTCTCTCGTTTTTTGTGATGCTCCAATTTTTACAATCTTGATTAAGTTTATCTTTCAGTTACATTGTTCATGTTCAGTGCTTCTTCTGCTCGTTTCTTGTGTTCGTTAGAAGAGAGTATTAAACACAATTACAAGAGTACAACTTTGAAAAAAGGACAAAGATAAGTGAAGTCAGTGCATTGCAACTCACACAGAAAAAGATATCGACTTTAAAAAATTCTTAGCGATTTACGTTAGAGGAAAGTGGTTTATAAAAGAAAACCACTCGAAATTTGAAATTTTTGCAATAATTAAACCTATTGATGTATTGGTGTAAACTAGATGAGCATCTTACTTATTTGAATTTTGATTTCATATGTATGTATATGTGATTCAGTAAGCATAGGCTTTTCCCACTTTCTAAACAATCGTTTTGGAAAAAAATTGCATTTTTTTTTTACTTAATTGGAAAAATGTTAATGCCAGCGCTACATATGTGCGTATGTGAATTTTTCTTTACCGGCCTTTAAATATATTCCGCAAAATAAAACCTGAAATATTTCAACTTAAAAAAAGCACACGTGAGCGCAGTCAGGTTTTATATTCAGTATGTGAGATTGTATAGCTAACGGACACCTAAGCAAAGACAGAAAAGGTGAATTAGTTTGATATTAACCTTTTAAGACCGTTAAGAAATACACAAGCATCTAACATAAGCCTAAACATCCGAACACCACAACACACTTAATTATATATGAAAAGTTAGTATTTCAACGGGCTCTAGATTTAAGAAACGTTTCAAATTACAGTACATCAGCAAAGGTATGGTCGAAGACTCTGTAATCGTGTAATTCGACTACTCTGAATTTCCTATTTCGACTATTTTTGATGCTCCGATTTCGGCAAAAATTATATAAATTGACACAAATTCTTTTTTCGAAAAACTTTTTTCAACGGAAAACATTCTTTTGTTAAATGGTTTTCTCAAAGGGCCCCACTGCCGCACGAGATGCGAGATCAATACGTGGAAGTCAAGAAGATGCACTCGCATACTGAAAAAGACATTGCATCGCATGATTTACATGCTGAAAATATTCATTCGTCATTCATTGCGCTCTTTAAATATGAGGCTAGAGAATGGGTTTTACACAATTCCAATGTAAATCGATGATCAATTGCAGTGTCATTGCTTTGCCTAATATTATTATTATTATTATAACTAATGTAGCCAGGGAAGTAAATTCAAAAGCTAGTGTTTGAAAGCCTCAGCATCTGAAACTATCGGCTTTATTGATGAATCTGCCGCACTTCAGATTTGAGTCAAAGACCATTGGGTTGTTTGCCGACATTCTCAGTCTACTTGGTTCTCGTTAATTTAACCTAGTTGAGTTAATAACCTATTTTAGCTTATCCTACTTATTTGTCAGTCATCACAATGCAAATGTTGTCTAGTCTAATGTAAGCTTAGCTATAACTTCATTCTGTTAAAATTTTAGTTTTAACCTAGTTTAGCCAATAGTGTAGCTCAACTAATTACCTAGTTTTGAGTAACTTCAGAATATTCTTATACAAAAACGTAAGCTCATTTATGTTGAGCTATACAGCAAGTAGTTCTGATAAGTATTAATCAATACTCGTAATTCGTAGAGCGATTTGAGTAATTTATAGCATGTCCACGATTTAAGTCGAAATATGACATTTATAAAAAATTTCGAAATTTATCATAATTAAATCATAATTGCGATGAAATCACGAGTTTACATCTCTGCACTTGGTGATCGCGGCAATTGCTTTAAATATCATCGATTATAAATGTAAGCCTCTGGAATGTACAAGGTGTGCTCAAACAAACAGGTTCATCAATATGTATTTTATCCACTTCAAACTAATCGCCCGTGGATACAATAGACTTGCGCCGGCGCTGTTTCCAATCCTCAGAGCACCTCTGATATGCGTTTTTTGTCCACGAGATCTTCATCTCCTTAATCGGAGCAAAATTTTGTTCTCTCATGGATCTTTTTAGCTTTGAAAGTAGGAGAAAGCCGCAGAAGAGCAAATTCAATGACGTGTAAACTGACGCACTATCGTGGCGCGTGGTGGAGGACGGTTTGTGTCACCTTCCTTGTGTGTGTGTGTTTAATCAATAAGTTGTTGGGGCTTAACCGAATCTGGTTTACTTCTAAACTTCTTTCTTTTCGTTTGCTTTCCAGTCCCCTGTCTTTTACTTTACTCATAAGCGGAGAAGAAGACAAAATACTGCGAAGCATAACAAAACTATGTGTAATGTAAAGCGCGGAAAATCGGGTACTGCGAAGAAAAGACACTCGTTCCAGCAGACAGCAACTTCAATTCTCAACGACGAGTTAAAGAACCAAGGATACGAATGTTGAACTCATCCTTCAAAAAAATCAATAAAATCAGATTATAAGCTATATACGATATTATAAGATGTACATATTCATGGTAACGATATCCACGTTAAACGATCCAAAAAAAAAAAAACTTCTCAACTAAGCGAAAGAAACGCCTGCAAAAGTTAAGGGGTTAATGTGAGCAAAGCTGAGAGTTGAATTCGCACAACCAACATCCGATTAAGTGAGTAGTGGAAAAACCAGACGGTAATGTGTATAACAGCTGGGCAGACCAGTTAAGCACATGTATCTGGTCGGTGGGAGCAGAGTTCATTAGAATATTTTTAACTGAAACTGTAGGCTTTTGAGTATTTAAATAACTGGTTAACGACAGGAGAGAATTAGTTATTATTGAAAACGCTTAAGCAACGTTTCGCTACATGCATTTGATTAAATATAATCTAAAAGGGGATCATAAGAGAATACATACAAGAAAGCAATTCAACTTTTTTTTTTCCTTCAATTAATATAAATAAATAATATTTGTATAAAAAAGCAGTGGAAAGATTGGTGTCAATGTTTGGAACCTTGACGAGGAAATTACATAAATCATTACTGTAAGTTGAAATGAAAAAAATGAGAGAAACAAAAAAAAAAATCAGATAAAAATTATTTAACATTTAAAATAATTGCAGTTTAACTACTGTAAGCCAGAAAGGCTCTCGCACTGGTAACTCGGCTAATAATTTAGAGTTGGAAGTTCTCACCTACATACAATACGTACCGTGAATTTTTTTTTTTTTTTTTTTTGTATACTACGAAATTATTGGACTTTTGGTTTTAAAGATAATTATACAAGATTTTGTTAAACGGTTTTTAAGCAACGACAACAACAACAACAAGAGCAGTAACGACAATATGGTTTATACGAATCGTACGGAAAAATGCAACTCGTCTACCGAAGAAACGGTAACCACGAAGAGTGAAAAACACTTTAAAGATCAGAAGAATGGAAACTACAGCGACAGCAACAAGAGCAGCCAATCGACGAGTGCTATTGGGGCGAATAATGCTTGGTCTAAGAATGCCGCTGAAAGCGATAAATGGAAGTTTAATAACATGATCAAGAATAACCGGGACGCATTTAATAGCTTGCATTTTAATTAGTTTTGAAAGGCGGTTTGCCTAAAACATACTTTAAACATCCCACCTTACATTATACAGATAACCTTTGCAAAGTGTACGAACGTGAGTTGTTTCTTAGCGAAAAATTGCTTGGAGAAAACAAATCATGTTAACTACATTATGCAACGTGTGCCTGTATCAAGCGGACCCTCTCAATCACTCTCATCATCGATTTAATTTCCACCTAAAAATTATTTTCTGTTCTAATGTTCCCATCAATATTTAGGAATAAAAAAAAACAATTGTCATAAAGAACATACTCTTGTTTTTGCTGAGACTATGGCATTGGCAGAATCGTAACTTCTTCGCTCTTGATCTCTTGATTTAAGGGGCTTGTACCAATGTCTTATGATCTCTTTCTTTTAATATTTCGGTATTTTAATATAAGAAGTAAGTAGTGCCCAATTTCTTTTCTCTCTTCGTAGCAGCTGCCTTAAGGTCAATTTTAACATAAAGTGCAAGATTTTTGACTTAAAGAGTAAAACGATGAAGATTTGCTGACTGAGAGCTCATGTTTAATTAGTTTTGAAAAAAACTTTAGCGATTCACTAAAACCTGCCGAACTGACATTAACAAGAATCCATTCAGGTTCATTATTAAACAGAATTCTGATATAGCTCTTCATGAGAGAGCAGCGAGATTAAACGTAACGCAATCAATCTATAATTAAAATTCATTGAAATTCATATTCAAATAGATACGATACGTAATAATATACTGGAAAAATAAACCCGCACTTACTGGCTGTGTGCATTTAAAGGGCGATGAACTTGACCTTGTTCGCAAGTGAATCATCACAGGTGAGGAGAAATGAGTCATTAACCAGCTAGACCTATGATACAAACAATAACAAAATCGATTGTAAATCAAGTCAAAAGTTGACGTACGGGGTTTGTTTACACAAAAGGGAATTTTTTATTTCTCTCGAAAAATATTTATTTATTCATCAGTATCTGTTATATCCCCTTCAAAGTAATCTCTCTGAAGTATAATATGCTTGTGCCAGCGTTTTTCCCAATTCTCGAAGCAGTTTTGATAAACGCTTTTTGGCATGACCTTGAGCTCTTTCAGCGACGCGAAATTTGAAAAGTCATCTTTTCTATAACACACCTCGTATAGTAAAAGAAACTTAACATTATGAGGAGCCGTTCTTTTGAGTTTTATACAGCTGCGAGAACGCATTGAACCACGTGTACCTGAATCAAAACGTTTTTTTTTTCTTTATTAAATTTGTTTTAATATGAAAATTAATGAAAGCTTCCCGGGTTTATGATCGCGTTAGTCAACTGTGTTCACAACATACCAAAGATCAAGATTAAAAGAATGTCATCTTGTTATGCCAGGCTTGCGGCGTCGACTGGCCTACGTGCCAGCAAGCAACATAGAGTTTCTATGATAATGCATAGAAGATCCAAGCCTCATCAACAGTTAGCAGAATGTCCATAAGCCCATGGCCCACACCCATTTTGTATTGCGGTACCTCAAGGTAGCGAGGCCCACTTCAATGAGTATTGTCTTTCTCGTTGGGTGGTCCTCAATCTAGTGACGTACTTGCCAATGGTTGTAGGCAACCCGTCTGTCCATAAGCCATTCGGCACTCTACTCTTGTAAAAGTGATTGGACATAATTGTCTCCTTTTGCTTACGAAGGCGTAATTTGATTAAATATTATACACAAGATCATAAGTCAGTCAAAGAAAGCTGTTTCGAAAGATATCTCTTTATTTCAAGAATTTTGCGCTGAAACCGCTGCTTACCAACGCATACATACAACCTACTAAGTAATTATACAGTTCGCGTGGTAGGTTGCGCTACTTTTTCCAAAATGCCCTAATTTGAATCCAGGCCAGAGAAAGGTTTGGAAAATTCAACGTCTGTGAAGCATTTTTTCACTAATGTTAATGGGTTCAGGGCATCAATAATCGTATGAGTGTGAGGCTATCAAGTTACGTTAAGCAATGGCAAAGGCTATTTTTCCTTTATTACTTTCTTACCAACCTGTTAAATTAACGACTGCTATAGGGAGACATTTGTACTCAATTAAAATTAATCGTTTGCTACAATTAAGATATAATATTGTCAACACTTGCCACCTTTTTGTTGTTGTACATAAACTAACCCTTGGAAAACTTGAAGCATACGTGTATACGTGTGTACGTTGGCAATAAACCTCATAATTTCTTACGCTTTTCAATACGTCAAACTATGTACAGGAGCTGTTAAGACACACTCCCTTCACTGCTGCATCCCATCATTATCAGTGAAGCATAACCTTTTTTGCTTTATCTTGGATAACTTTAGACGTTATTGTCCTTTTTGGCCTTAATTTTTGTTTTTTTTATTTTTTTTTTTATGTTATGTTCATAAACACGTGACCTTTCGAATGGCATGTTTCATCTTCGCCTTGTTCGTTTTTTTTTTTTTTAAAACTTTTTTTTTGAACAAGTGCATAAAACCTCAAAACGCCCCCATTGCTATTGATTACCTTTGAAATGTTATTTTAAAATTTTTGCAATAAACATTGTCACTCACATTATCTGTCCATTTGTTTGAGAGCACGAACAACACTGCCACAGAAGACGGACGGGCACGTGCTTCTATAGTGGCTTAAAAGTAAGTTCAAATTTATTCATTGTAACAAAGAGTGTGAAACTCTATTTGCGAGTATTACGAGCTTGAATATAAAATCAATTTTTATTTAACGCCATATTGTTGTTAATAATGTTATCAATTTATCAGCAACATATGCAAAATGTTTCTCATGTTGTAAACGGCAGAGATTGATGAGTGCGAAGAGACAAAAAAAAAACAAAAAAGGAAAAAGAAAAGAAAAGGGTTACAACAGCAGACACATTGTTATCATATTCTTTAAAAGATAATGCAAGCAGCATAAGCGAGTTAATATCCATTTCCTACATTTTTTTGACCCACGCATGCGATTCAAGTAGTAACAGTAAGTTGCCTCATTTCATCGCTAACATCAACGAACAACATAAATACAGTAAATATATTATATAAATTTTGTTGACAGCAAATATATTTGATATTGTAAGAGTGTCCATCTTTTCAACACTTTTTCTCATTTTGACAATTGCAAAATCTGAGATTTTCTAGAACATTTGCGTGTGCATGACATTTGGTCAACGTAAAGCCCGCAGTCGACTTATCTATGTCGGCGTATGCGTTCACTATTTCTTACAGCAAAGGGTCGTAGTTTGGATATGTATTTTAAACTTGGTACACATGTTTTCAATTAATATTTAGAGGTTAAGTTTGAAAAGGGGTCCAACCCGCGGACAAATGCATCTACAACTGACACATGCGGCAGAAATTCATGAAAACTAAGCGATAAAATTTAATTTATCAAATCCCGTCAAAAGAGAAATTCCTTATGCATATGTGATAAGAGGAATAACTGAGTACAAATAAGATAAGAGCGGTAAAACCCGTATGACATATTTTCATAAACACCGCCACCAGTTATAAAGATGTACGAGTGTATTCCTTCTCTATCTAAAAACATCCGCAAAGACAATTCAAGCATCACGTAAAGAATACATATTCTTGATCAGCGCCAGATTTTTGGGCGATTTAGTCCTGCCTACTGGTATGCTCGTCCTTCGGTCCCTTCCCATGTTCACTCGTGTGTCCGGTCGTTCATCTGGCCTGCTGTGCAACCGTTTGACATACCGCCAATCTGGCTGACTGAGATCTCTTGTCCGACTCTTTGATCGGTCGTCTGTCCGTACATTTGTACATTCGTCTTTTCCAAAGTTTGTCTGCCCGCCTGCTCAACAGGGCTCCCGTCCATCCGTCTATTCTTCCATTTTCCCATCCTCTATGTATTTAACGGTATTTTCGTTCGTCTCTCAGGCTATCGCACAGTAGCAGATCGTCTCTTGCAAATGTCCTGGCAGTAAGGATTAATGCACCAAAACTTAAAATTTACTGCATACATGTTAACTAAAGCGCTTCTAATAAATGAAAGCTTAAAATAGATTTTCAATGCAAGCTATCGGCCTACATCTACGTGTACCCATATTCACGATTATATGCTGGAGACAAAACGAAAATGATTCGGGGCGGGCCGATTAACGTGATCGCAATTCACAAACAAGTTTGCGCTTGTAGTGTGCTCGCTTGAGGTGATGCGCATCCAAGATTCGCTTCAAAGCATAAGAAAGTTATACGCGTTTCTTTGTTCAAATATGGGAGGAGGAAAAGAAGGCGCTAAACTTCTATCAGCTGCAATGAATTAGAATCACTTGAAGGGGCGGCGCGTGGAAAAGCACGTAACACTTTGAAGATATTTCAATATCTATTTTAAAATACATTTAAAAATGAATAAAAGACAGCAGGCGGCGTAGGTTGCATCCCACAGTAAAAAGAAAACTCGCTAAAGTATTCCCGTTTCTCGAGTATGTTTTTTCTGCCTACCATCTGTCGGAAGTCACGTTGACAATATTATTGTATTCATAGTCTCTACCTATGCATGTAGCTCGTGCTAAAAGATGTTAAAATGGAAATCCACACAAATTAATCTTTGTTCCTTTACCGCTTATTCTATTTCTCCCTCTCTTACTCCTTTGTTGAAATTTGAGTTTCGCCAAATGTTAAGAATAATATATTATTTTGACATCGTGAATTTGTTTTTTTTTTTGTTCCTATATTAACTGTTTGTTGATGTCATGTTATGGTATGTTGTTGCAAGACATACCAGCGTTTACCATCATTTTTTCAGTTGGGTATTGTATGACAGATTATCAAATGTCTGATCTTGATAAAATATGCATAAGGGTTGAAAAAAATTCGAATGTAACGAATTGCAAATTATTAACTTCCTCATCATCGTCAGCGTCGTCGTCGTCGTCGTCGTCGTCGTCGTCTGTTTATTTTTGCCCTTTAATTTACGGAAGCAAAGCATATGCTAAAGTAAATTTATCATTTCACAATGAATCGTGGAACTCATCTGCAAATGTAAAAACTGATTTCATCAGGCGTTTGCTAAATGTGACAACAAATTACGTCTCCATTGTGCACTTTTAACACAAACGTAATAATTGATTATTATTACGTTTACATTTTTTTAAAAAAATTAACCTCAACATTTTTATAAACACTTTTGTGTGCTCTTTGTATAATAAGTATCCTGTTAAAGAATCCCTGCATGTGACACTTGTAGTGCTTTTAACGCAAAGGCCACCTGTGGTGTTGTTTTAATTAGATTCTGCACCCACGTAATTTCTCTACCTTCACCTCTCTGTCATCTTTTGATCTGTATTCTTTATTTGCGTATGTAAGCGGTGTGATGACAACGCTAAACCTTAAGAGATTGTCACGTTCACTTCCAACGAAGTGTTACATGGTCCACAAAATGATGAGCTGGAGCTGACGAAATGTGGGTGTATTATTAGGGTGGATAAATTTCTACTGACTTTTTAGTAAAGCTGACCGTTTATTATAAAAAAATGAAATAAATTATTTCCTTTCAGGTCCTCCCCATCGTTAGTTGCTACTTTTCCCTTATAGTATTAGGAGCCTTTTAAAGCTATCCACAAAAGGAGTAATTTTTGCTCGAACAGAAAACAAGTCATTGATTAGAACCACTGTCAACAAGACGTAGTAATGTCTAGTAGATATGTCTCACTAATGAGACATATCAGTTCAGTTTTTAATGATGTTTCTGGGTCGTCGACCGATATCAAGCTGAACAAAGATGACGGTATGATTTTTCGTTCGCTTTAGGTAGCGTTCTCCAATTTAGTCGGAATAGTTTATAGCCCATTGCACTCAGCTTCCTAGTGTTTTCGGTTTTATATCAAATTTTCCTTTACATTAATCAGAGAAAGAGATTCTGAAACGATCTAAGCTCGTCTGACTCCCTTTGCATCGTGTATTCTTTCGATTAGAATATTTTGACGAGATTTGCACACCGCCGTGCTTTGGCTCAGGGACGAACGCGATTAAAAATGGCTCGGATCGGGGATCGTTCGTAAAATCGATGTTTGCAGCTATCTAAACCTGCTTGCCTTCACCTGAAAAAAGTTGATGTTTCACATCAACTCATCTTTGTTTTCTGAATCGAGTAAAGATTATCTGTCGGACGCAGTTTCGAGAATAGTCAAGAATTTAGACGGAGCCAAGTTAAGTGAATAAGACGGTTTGCGACAGATATTAACCAAATTTCTGTTGAAAATGTCTTGAAGAAGCATTTCATTATGAATGGATGGAGTATGATGGCATTTATATAAACCAAGAATTGTCTGTCCATAAATCTGGTGAAAAAGTGTATGCCAAGGGTGTATAAAACGCGCATGGATATCCCTTGTTGTTAGTCTGGCGTTGTGGAAAGAATTCGTAAGGCACCACAGTACGATAATGAAAGAAAACTTCATCTTATTACTTGTTGATTACATCAGCATATGATTGGTTGTCTTTGCAAATATCTCGTTATAACTTATTTATTTATTTGATATTTTGCGTAAGACGCTTAAATAAAGTAAAATTTAAGGGCAACGTCTTAGATCGGAGTAAGGAAAAAGACTACACGGCATAATGGCTTTTTCTCATTTCGGTCGGATTTACAAACTTTGGCTACTTTGGGTAATAAAGAAGAAAAGAATGAGATGGGATTTGCTTTTCCTCATCAAATTTGAAGACGTCAACCATATAATCGACAACTCAGGTACTATTCAAGCTGATCAAAATATAGGTGCATATATATATTATCGGTTCTATTTACCCCTTTAGCAGAATAGCTTAAAGTCTCTGTTGTTGAAGGTGTAAAGGAAATGACAAATGTAATGTATTTTCCAGCAATGGATACGAAAATGTTTACGGTGTATATAGTTGGCATAAGGATTCCTTTTATGTTTGTATTCATTGCTGTAGTTCGTTTCATTAATATGCTTGCACGGAAACCGCATCAAATCAAACAACATAAGTCATAACAGTCGGATGTCAACTACTAGTGACAGCTTTTATTTTACTTTTCTTTTCTTTTTTCTGTTTTTTTTTTGTTTTTTGCGAAGTTTTGATAAATATCTTATGAAAACCGTATAAAGAAACGTGTCCTTTTACCTTGTAAATTTGTAAAATTGTAAAAGTTAAAGAATAAGTTATACTATAACGGAGTGTAGGAGGAAACCTTACAATCGTATATCCATAATAGGGAAAATTTTGTGTTCACTAGATTGCGAGTCTTTTGTTTTTCATACGCATAGAAATAAACTTCGAGAAGGAACGTATAAAACAGAGTAAACTAATTGGTTACACGTCCTGACAATCTCATAAATAATATCAAAAATGAATCCATTAAGACAAATTATCAATATGTTGCCATGATTTTGGGAACCAAACACATTTTGTCTCTTTCTCACTCAGTGTGTTTTATCATTTCTTTAAGAAGGTTATAAACAATTGTCATATTAACTATACTGTAAACATCGCTTTGGTGGCAAGTTTCCTCTCCCCTTTTCACCATTAGTTGCTGTTGCTGTTGCTGTTGCTCTTCCTTTCACTTCTTGTTTTTTTGGTTTGGTTCTTCCGAAAAGGAAAATTTATGGTTTCCTTCTCTTCTTCTGTTTTCTATGTTTACTTATGGGTGTGTGCGCGAATGTTTACAATTTATTATAATAATTTCTATTTCTATTTTTACAAATGTAACAGTAACGATATTATCTCGTTTTTCATACGCTTGATTAGCCCGAAGCCAAGACATGCCCATCCATTCATTGCGTTGTATTCTCGTATAATTGCATACATATTTAATAACTTTTTTGTTATTGTTGAACAACAGGTCAGAAATCAAAGTTCTTTATTATTGTTGGTATTAATGCGATGCCTGTATTATAGGTGCGTATGTGTATGGTTTTTACGTGAAAGGAGAAAGAATATAGACAAACACACACACATAGATGGTTTATCATCGACTTTTAACCCAACCATGCATATTTTTATTGTGTTATTACCCGTTACGACTATTGCTACTACTGTTAACACTGCTGCTGTATTGAGTTGCACGCGCTGACATTTAATTAAATGCGCCTACAGCCAGACACAACCACCACGGACTGAGTGACTGGGTAGCCGGATGGTTCGCTTACCATTATACTAAGAGTGTTACTGATGTTGCATTAACGTGTTTCATATTGCATGTGTATCTCCGTGTAAGTATGTGTGTTATTGCATACTGTAAACAATAACCAACCGCTTATGTGCTTTCTGGGCAATTGTGTGTTGTGGCCGCTTGCTCAATTATTTGCATTATGACAAACGGGGAAACGCCGTCGGCTAATTGTATTGCAGGTACATGTCGTTGCTTTTTGTTGCTTTTGTTATTCTGCAAACAAAAATGATTACAAATCATATCATAAATATTATCAATTAAATGTTAAAAGTTGTTCTTAAAGTGTTTGCCGAAGTTATTTAATTTTTTTTTTATTTTAATTCGCATATCTTAAGAATGAAAGCATAGTAACAATCTTCTTGCGTTTGTACCACGCTTCAGTGGGCATTGGTGAACAGTGTAAGATGCCAAACTTGCGTATGTTCATTGCCTGTCGCGAGACACTTAAGAAATACCCACCTTTCGTTGATGTCTGATTTTTGCTTACCTAGTTTTGCGTTCAATCTACAGTCCGCACTTTTTAAGATATTTTGATACCGTCGTGTTTTGGTTCATGGACGAACTCTATTATAAATGAGGTGGATCGTCAATTCCAAAATCACTGGCTGGTTTTGAAAAAATCGTTATGTGAAAAAAAAATTTTGGTTTTTAAAGTTTTTCGATAAAAACCGTCCAGTAATAGTATATCGATTTACGAAACCGATGAGAAAAATATGGATCAGATGGCCCTCTTATATCGTTATTTTTACGAATGTACATTTATGTGTTGCAAAATTGTCTGATTTTTAACATTTCACAGTGTGAATAGTAATTTGACATAGAAATCAACTTTGCCAAATTTGGACTACGTGGGTCAATTTTTCGAACTCCTACTCTCATAGGAGTACTCATCAGAATTTTGCCTTTTTATGGTAACACAGAGTAACTTGTAATACTTTAAGGGGAAAATGGGTGGACAATAATAAGATCTTTGAGAATGAAGTCCATTTTGCCAAATTTCGACTACGTTTGTTCCCGTAAATAGACGAAAAGTTGCATTAGGTACAGCGATGTAAAGTACCAAATAGTCGGCCTTGCTCTCACTTGTTTTACGTATTTGTTTTTGTTAAAGTTTGATTCAGATGTGGATGCATGTTCGTATGTAGATAAAGAACTGTCAAAATTAAGCGCTTGCCTTTGATGTATTCGGATGCAATATCATCTCCTGTGCGAAATGATTTGATAAAATTACCAAAAGTTACCATCACTGTAAATGCCTTACAAGTGCAATGCACTACACTGTTATTTAAAAATATATCCACAAACAAGGACAGGTTTTTATTATTCCAAATGTACTTTCTCGCGTTCAAAATATATCGTCTCGGTTTTACGGAATCTCAGAAATTTTTTTAACTAAATTGGTAGCACTGTGACAGACATCTGAGTCAAATCTCACAACGTGGCCTTGTTTTTCTACAACGCGTGATTATACTGAGCAAAGGAGTTGCGTTAAATTTTCATTGCGAAATGAGACGAGATGAACGCAAATATCGTGCAAAAGACGAGCCAAGACTGGAAAAGTCGCGCCAAAATCGTTTCAAAATTAAGGTGAACTCCTTTCGCCGGCCCACACTGTTAACAAGGAATAATGCTTGAGTTTGAGAATTATTTTGATGGCAGCGAAATAGATTTGGAAAAATAAATAGACGCAAAAAAGATAATATTATATTGGTCTTACCTTTTAGGCCCAGAAAAGTATGTGAAGGAATACGTCATCCGCATGCAAATTTTGCATGGAGGCTTCAGCGGTGCGTATAAAACGTGTCCATGCGAAAACCTATGTCTCGTACGTAATTAGCTCACTTTGGAACTGGTCACAAGTAAAGTAAAAATACTTCTGGACCGTTAAAGGCAAAAGTAAAACTGCCATGGCGCTTGCATGATGTTATTGGTGCGTTACAAGTTAACATAGTTCACGGTCTACCTTAAATATCGTTCCTCAAATTTGTCTCACACCTTTATAAAAGAAAGGTGCATAAAGCTTGTATGGATATATTCGGCGCCGTCAAGGACTTGAAATGGACCCACTTCTTATTACACCGAATAATTCGAATTTAGTTTCGAATAGGTTTGAGATTTTCTGTCCGGCTGCCCGTCTTGTTTCCTTGTCTTCAGCCTACAGATCGCATTTTTTGAGGTATTATGATGAAAGATGGTACACTGATGTGCTTTGGTCTACGGGCGAATGCTATTGAAAATAGTTCGGATCGGACCACTTTTTCGAGTACTCCCTTATACGGGTGGTATAAGTTGTCAAATAATCTATGTGACAATGTTAAATATATCAGACATAAACATCAGAAATTTGGGTCGCAATATTGTAGATCAATTATAGCGAACAACACCAAACATATTTTAAAAGTTTTTGAGAGAAGTTAAGGACTTACCAAATGATATTAAATCCTATTCCGAAGGAAAAAATTTTGAGGTGCTCCGTAGTAACAGTGTCCCTCTTATTATAACTAAGCTGACAAATAAATAAAATAAATAACACATTAATAAAAAATACTGGTAGATAGTTACTTACGATACCTTCTTGAGCAACGTTTCCATTTTTATGATAGTAGCAATATTATGGGCCTGTTGGTGCGTAGTTTCAAAAACCTATTTGTCCTTTCGATCAACTTGTAATCATTTCTTCACATAAAAGTCGCTTCAGTGCCCCGGACGGCACTGTATCATATACGACAAGTAAAGATTAGGAGATATTTAGAGAAGAGTCGATACACTTTCGAACAACGTATTCGAACAGTAATAGTTTACTACAAAAATTTTGAACAAAATTATTTTCCCAAATACGTAAACGAACACAACTTTCACGTCTGCGTTCAAATCTCATTGAGCTAAAGTTTACTTTGGTCGTAGATATAATGCTTATTCTGTGGGTAAAGACGTAACACTTTCCAATTGTGCGCAAAACCACTAGGCTGCGGCCGTCTTCGAATTTCTTTCCTTGTTTCTTCCCGACCGTTGCCGTATCGCATGAATAAGAGTATCCTCTGCAAGATTGGTCATATAATTAAAAAGCAATGCCCACAATTACGAGTAACAGCTTGTTGTTTTCTTGGAACTGACGATATTCGACTGCTACGATGTTCACTGTGTTATGTGAGCGACGTTAACTGTTAGCAACACGGCTTCACCTGCCGAAGGTCTCATGAAACAATGGCTCTACGAAAGGTCTTTACCACAGTAAATGTTTCATCCTTTTAACAGACATTAGATAGTTATCCTGTTGAGAATTATATTCAGTTTTAAGTTTGTCTCAAAAAAACTGTAAAACCGGTTCATTAGGCGTATGAGGCTCGCTGTACACTAAATAGTCTTTACCGCTCTGAAATATATTGCACAATTTGGAAAAGCATTGATACATATATTTAGTATATATATATATATATATATATATGTATGAATATATAAATATGTATATAAATATATTGATTACGATGGAGAGGTCGATCATCTCATCGGCTCGCTGTAAGGCAGCTAAAACGCAAGATGCAATCAGCCATCAATGCACAATTCTACTCTAACCTAATTTTAATGCTATTCCTTGGTACATATTACAATTTCAATTAAGCGCAATAAGGTCAGCTGATGGTAAATAGGTGAAGAGTTAAAAGATGTGTAAATACATATAACCTGAAATTTTTAATAATCGAACGTTAACAAGAGCACACATGTAAAGGGTGAATATCATTACCATTAAAACCTCAATCAACAAACTTGCGTACATACACAATAACCACGAATATGCACACAAAGATATGTAATTATGTTTGTATTACTTTCTGGTTTATTTTATTGTGATATGCATATACAATGAATAGTATATATATAGATGTGTGTATATTATATATGCGAATATTTCCGCTTTTACTGCGGGGTCTTGACGAATGCTGCCGCTGTTTTATTTTGATTTTAAGAGCAATTAACATTTTTTCTAACCCTGTTTAACGTTATTTACAAAAAAAAAAAGTGGAAATTTCTATATTTCTATTGCATATAGTATGTATAGGCAAACAAATGTGCACGCATATGTATTCATTTCTGTTGGGTACTTAGAAAGCGATACAAATATAATGCATTTATAATTACATAAAAAACAATAAAATTCAAATAATACGGTAAACACCATATTTAACAATAGAATTTAAAGCAGGACTTAACCATACCGTTTAGCATAAGGGATGTATGCCGACATGTATACTTTTTAAGCATCATCTAGAAAGCATTGTAATTGTATTAAAACAATGACAGCAATATTTTAGGTTAATAACATTTGTGGAAAAGCAAAAAACCAATAATTTTTTTATTTTTATCGATCAGCAAAGAATATGAGTACAACTGTTCCGTCATTCTGTTTGTAACAATTAGACATTTTAGCATTTTAAAGGCGCTATGGAATAACATCTTTGGTGGATTGGTGGGTTAAACATTCCAAGTTAATTTAGCAAGTTTCCATCTATATATATATATATATACATGTGTACAAATCTACATATATATATATTTTTATATATTTTTTATAAATGCAACGGACAAAGTATGTATGCAAACATGTATGTATAGGTATTCGGGTATGTGAACATACATTTATGTGATTTCGGGATTTAAATGTTTTATAAATGCAATAGAAGAAGGAGGGAAGGACGGAAGAAAGGACTACTAACATTAATTTTGTGAACTTACTTAAACAGTCGGGTATCCATGATTCGCTCTAAGGTGAATGTAAATCTTTTGCTTGTTTTACTTTCAAACGTTCTATACGTATTACAACATTTCAAATGTGTATTAAGCGATTCCTCCTTGAACCCTCCCAATAACTTCAAACTGAGACTTTACAAATGTATGGGTAAGCAAGCTCGCTTTTATCCAATCTCTCTTAGTACTGGAAGCGTTTATTTCTTTGACAATTGAAATGTCATTTGTGACAGCTGTCGATCGAGAAGAATAAATTGCAACTGTCCTCTTGTAAATGATGCCACTGGAAAATACAAATTTATTGTTCATTTGATGTAGTCTAGATTTATGAATTTTTAATGACGCGCATTATAAAAATTACCTTAACAAAATTTGTCATGATTGTCTGATGTAGGATAATCTCTCGTTGCTGGTTTCTTTTATGAGAATTTCCTTTTCCTTTCTAAATTTAAAAAACAAATTTATGTAAATGTTCAATTGAGCGCGTTTGCAGTTAAGTAAACAAGTTTGTCAATAATAATAATAATAATAATAAGACTCAGTTAGTGTTGTCGTAAGATATCTTAGAAAGTGATATGATAATCAAGAATCTTAAATATGAATATGATCTATAGATTGTGGGAAAATGTGAGTTGAAGAACTTTTAATTTAAATTGTTAATTAGTTTGTTAACTTGATTAGTATTCCCCGTAGAAAATGATTTAATTATGGCCTCATTGATTGGATTGAATATGATTTCTTAGATAATGAGAGGCCTTGCTTTTGCCGTATTAAAGAAAACTCAGAATTCGAAAAGAGCCCGAGAAGATTTATTGTAGTAATGTGTAATGCTGTTCCTGATCACATCTTTCTCGTTTGAAGTTATGTTTATAGCATACGCAACTGTTGAAGTGCAACACGCATAAGGACTTGGGAGAGAACCAATCAATTTTTCATAATCATATCTCAAGGTCGGAGAGCTTTTTCAATATTCGGATTACTTTGGTATAAACGTGTGAAGCTAAAATCGGCCTTTTGCAGATTGCTTGATTCAAGAGCAGGGGGTTTTTGTTAGTTTTTTTATTCAATGAATTAAGAAATATTCATAGAAGTAATTAAGAATGAAAAACGATTTCAATTACGTATTAAGCTTAAATATAGGGTATCTACGACATACATTTCCTCCTGTTCGCACTGCGTTGCCTTAGAGGGGATTTAAGCGTAAGACTTACTTTGTATGAAAATAGGCTGCTTTTAATTCTCCTACCGTCTTTAACGAAAAGGAGTTTGATGCTAACAGTTTTGTTCCCAAAGCAGTCTCTGGAAGGAAAGACAGCATCCCCGTTGCTGCCAAACAAGACTAAATTCAATGTTCCGGAAAAACTTCAATATACTATGAGCCTCTTAGATTAACTCAATTTCGTACAAATTATGAGTACTATTCAGCTTTGTGGGTTTTATATGGAAACTTTAGCGATTCATAATATGGTAAAAAGAACGCTTGTAGGAAACATCATACGACAATAATACGTAATGGTATGTAAGGTGCATTATACCTAATATGTAATTTTCACGTAGGAAAAATTTTTCTTAGTTTCATTTAATTGGCTTTAGATGCTATGTTTTTACTGGTAACACAATCTAGTTACATATTATGTAAGTAATGCAAGTGTTATTATGAGAAGGCCTCTGCCAAATTTGAAGCAAATAGTTTCCATTTTGAGATTTGGCGAACGTTTACCACAGACATAACTCGGGCACAGAAATAGACAGGCAAACTTGCGAACGTGCAGACGGACCTATTCAATCATAGTTTGGTGCTGATCAACAGTGCTGGTGCGATTTGTCTTATGTTCCTAGATATTCTCATTATCTCATTCCCTCTCTTCGAAGATTTTAACCTACAGCGTGCGCGGTCTGCTGCATCGCATTTTTTATGTTCTAGGAAAAATACCCAAACTGTTCTTTTTTTGGTGAATGCATCTCAAACTTTGTTCATCCATTCGATGATTATACCGATGAAGCTGCATCAAAGAAATTTTGTTCAAGTCAATCAAAAAATATTGATGTTTTGAAAAATCTCAACTGCTGTAAAGCCTTGAAGATTTGCAAGCAGCATGTGAAGCGGAGGCTGTGTATAATAGGCTATGTCTTCATGTCAATTTATTTATTCACTCATCGAAACCTTAATTAGCTATGAATTCAAATTATCAGCTTCAAATTCTTCCTATCAAATCCTTAAAACAGGTCTAAAAACGCAGAATGATAAAAACGCAGAATGACAAATTGAAAAAGTGATTCAGTTAAAGTTGAAAATATGATAATAAGAGTAAAACAAGCATAGAAGGAAAAAAGCATGGATATGGTCGGAATAAGTGTAGCTCTTTTTCAATGCGCATAACCATCGCAAACACGCAGAAGCTTGAGAGTCAGCAGAATCGGCTTAATTCAAATCAAGGTAGCAAGGTTAAGCTCTTAGTGTTATTAATATCACCACGCATTGAATAATTTGTAGTTAGTTATAGACCTGATATACACATCCGGGAGAATCAGTCAGCTAATCTTACGGTTGAGCGATATCGACATACATTTCATTTATTTATTTATTTAATTTAAGCATATTCAGCTACAAATAGATTCTCTGTGTCTATGTGTCTGTGTTATATGAAAGAAAATAAAAAAGAACAACAGAAAAAAGTATAGAAGAATACACTTAAGGAGGCGTATTGTAATAAAACCATTCCAGAGTTTATTTACCATTGGGTAGTAGTTTCAATAATTTCTTTAGACATTTCACGTAGCTTTTAATTTACGAGTTAATGGCTAACCCTAACGATAAAGTCTTAACTTAGGGTAATCTGAACTAAATCTTTGCAATTAAATTGAACTTAACTTATGAACTTACTTAATAAATAATCATTTATGGGGATTCGTATTCGTATGAAACTTGTAAGATGTTCGCGGCAGAAATAGTACAATCGGCGGAGGACTCCTACTTAACAGAACAACTCTTAGTTAACAGAACAAAGCCAGATATTGGAAATTAAAAAGTAGGTAAGTGGGTGTTTATCTTGCACTTTCGCCACCAAACTCGCCACAAACTTGCCCTCTCATATACGCAAGACACTGAATGCTAAATGCGCGCTGCAATAATGTTGCTAATGAAATATTCGATTCTGTGCACATGTATACATTAAATGTTGTCGTTTTTTTCGCAATAACCCGTAACTTAGCAAAGACATTTTAGCGAACACATAACCCTTAAAAATGTGAATTATCTTGGTAAACTAGCTTCACTTCAATAATATATGCTATTCTTCGGCGGACTAAGCAAAAAAGGAAGAAACTAATCTTTGCGATCGGGCTTATTACAGACATTACTCAAATGGATAGACGGACAACGGGGAAGAAGGTCAGACGGCCATGCCTATAGGGATTCGCTAGAGGACTAACCCATTAACCATATTGAATTATCTATAAAAGACGACATATCTAAAACATCTCGTTATTTTTAATATTCTATACTTTAATTCCGTAAGCGACAAATAGAGGAGGAAAATATTTTTGACATAAAACATCAAATGAAACGCAATCGCTAAACTAAGCATACGTTTATGTTACACAGTTTGTGGAAAGTTTCCGCTTTTTTGAAGAAAAATCTGCAAACTTGAATAAATCAAACATTGGTAGAAGATGGGGATAAGTTACAAACTGACAAAAATTTTCTTTGGGTTATGCGCAGGTGTTCAACGGAATCGGCAACAAGATCCGAGCGCTTCGTTGTATTGCCTCAAAACCTCTGAGAAACTACATTTGAAATCCAAAATTTTGCACCTCATTTACGCTCCAGGATTCAATGCACTCTCCAAAATGCAAGCCACGCCTTTGCCTTTTTTACATAACAGGTAAGCAAGCCCGTCCGCCCATCCGCGTGTCAAGCTGTGTCTTGTCTTTGGTAATTATTCCCCTCGTCGCAAAAACGCAGCACTCGGCTTTACATTTGGCAGAAGCGGGTCAAAGGACACAACCACAATACAACAACAACAACAAAAAATTCTTTCTTTTACTCGTTAAATAAGTATACTAACACCAAATAGCAATAAGAATAGAAATCTGCATTTATATTCTATGGATGATCTGGCAGCATATGTACAAATATCGAACAAATCCGCCATGATTGCTCAATATTGTAGAATACAAAAATGTCATGCTTTTATCGAAACGTCTGCAGCACCCAGGAGGAAGCTGCAAAGACCATACCTAAAATCTGCATATACTCGCTGATGATTGAGTATCAAATCAGAATCATTCACGAAATATTTATCAGCCCGTTTATCCATCTATCAGCTGTGGTAAATGAACTCATGTCCGGAGATATCTGCTTCATACTTAGCAAAAACATTGGTCGTTTCACTCAGGTTGATATTGAATATAAATCAACTCGCGTCCAGTACAACATACCGCGAGTCCTTTCACCAAGTCAGGGCATCCGCGCTGTTCGGGGTTTCTTGCCCATAACTTACAGCAGACACATCGTGATATACATTTCTATGCATATTCCACATCGTTTTCTTATTTTTTTTTTTAAATTTTTTTCTTACATATTTATCTATATCGTATATACTTGGAAATATTTATGGTAAATGTATGTATTTTTTAATATGTATCCTTTTTAGATTCTGCGGCGACGAGTTAAGTCCGTTATATTCCCACTATTTAATAACAAGTATAAAAATTTTTAATTATTATATAATTTATGAAATATAAAATTAATTTTCTAGCAACTATGCACTCACTGGGTAGTAGGTAGTATCGCAACAATAAGAAATAGTATAACGAATATTTAGTGTGTAGTGTCATTCAGGGAATTCACTAATTAAAATGTTACAGTTATTTACCTTTCAGAGCAGATTTCTGCTTCTACTGCTTTATTTATTTATGTTTATTTTTTGTTTTTATTTTTTTCCCTGCAACTAGCAGTAAAAACGACTGACTGCTTAAGCGAGTGAGTGTGTAAGTGGATGTGGTAATACGTACGAATACGTAGTTGATTTTTTTCTCCTTTTTTTTTTTAATATTTAACTTTAAAGGTTTTCATACAGATTTCATTCAAACGTAAAAATCACATACAATGACATGAAAAAACTTTTGCTTGAGAAGTCATGAGGAAAATATTAAGATTACATTTTTTAAAGTCATTCTCCTGCTACGATGACTGAGAGTCTTTGACTAGTGCATGTGTATTAATGTATATGACTCTGCGTTTAGTTATGTGTATGTGTATATATATGTATGCACGGCTTGCATAATTGTATTCGCCTGTTTTGAAAGATGTACTTGAAACATGAAATGAAAATTTGTAATAATATTTGGTTGAATAAATTTAAAAATTATTACTTTCTAAAAAAAAAAAGAACAACAAATTAGCTTAAAATTACAAAGAAAAAAATAAAAGGAAAAAAAATGAAAAATCGGTGAGAGTGAGCTGAAAAGAGAGTTTATAATTCCATGACTGTGTGTGCATGTGTGTGTGTGTGTGTGTGTGTGGGTTTGTATGGGTGTGTGGGTGTGTGTGTGTGTGTGTGTGTAAAAGTAATGAGAAGTAGTAAACATTGTGACCAAGAAATATCAGGAACTAAGCAAACAATTACTGATTAATTTGTCAAATAATTTGTTCGCGATAAAAGGAAGAAGAAATTCATTTGACATCAATACACTTAAGTTCACAGCTAGATTTTACTATTTGAAATGCGCTATGGGCTCTAAGAGTTTTTACATCCTATACCATTTGGAAGGATTTGAGATGTTTTACTATATCGATCGATTCGCAATAATTTTTCTTACAATTTTTGAAATATTTGGAAGAGACTTGCTAGACTGGCGTGTTTTGCCCCAAGCGCGAGTGCTATTGATAATTCGATTCGAATCGTCGCTCAGTTTACACCTTATTTTGTAAAATTATTATATGAATAAATGTAGGGCGGTGCAGGGCATTCCATGGTGGTCCGCAGGACAGTATCGTGTTCGGTTAATTTGATGCGTATATGATTTAGCAGAAAAACCCTATGTAAATGTGGATCTATAAGAAAAAGTTCAGAAAAAAAAAAAATTTCCATTCATTCATTGTGAAAATATCTATCAAGTCGTTAGAGCCACGTAATCTTGTACCGTCTTCTGCATGGTTAAGTGACATTTTTCTTATATCCTTGCTGTCGTTTTGTTAACGTTCCCTCTATTGCGCGCTGTTGATGATCGATGGAAGCGAGACTGTATCTGTATCTTGTCTTCACAGATAGGGCTGTCGTTTCAATCGGAAGTTCTTACGCTTAGTCGGCAGCCATGCGCCTTCCGTTGAAAGACCAAATTTCTAATTCGATTTTCTTCATGGGAAAGTTATGGAGATAAATTCAAGTGCAAGTGAAACAGCCCGATAGTCAAAATTCAAAAATTTTCAAAGAACTTACAAGTTTATCAATCCAAAACGTTCGACATACGGGTTAGAATAGAATCCTGTCATACAAGACAAAATGCTAGTTTCAATTGACGGCCGGTATATAGGAATAAGAATTGAATGAACGTAAGCAACGATGTTAAGCTTTGTTGAATGAAAGAACTAGTCCCAGTCTCGGTACTTATTAGACGGATGAGCTAATATTTGTGCTCATCAACATCAAGAATACTTCAATTTGCCCGGCTTGAGAATATCATTAACGTAAAGTGGCTGTTCTGCTGTACGTGATGAGTTATATGTGTTTTGTTGTGGTGGTCAGCCAGCGCTCTTTGAGAAAATCAATTGTTTTAAGTAAAGCATTTGTTTCCATAACAAATTGAAAATTTGTAGAAGATCTCAAGTGTGAAATTTAAAACGTATGCATTACATTCGACGGAAAGGAGAGGCAAACCATAAAATTTGACTATCCTCGTTAAGGAACAATGATACAAATTGTTGTTTAACATTGTTTAAGAAAGTTTTAAGCAGAAAGCCGATCGAGATCTCGCACATTGTGAAAGAACAAACAAAAACAAACAACAATTCATTTCATTTTGTTTATATATATATATATAAAAGAATTTTTCATTGTTTATATTAAAGGTAATAAAAATTTGAATATTTGAATCTCTTAAGATAGTTTTCTTTTTCTTTTTTTTTTTTTTTTTTTTTTTTTTTTACTCTAATGACTGGCAATCATTACTAAAATGATTTCATATTTAAACAAAAAAAAGAAAAAAGAAAAAAAACAATCAAATTATATCACAATAGCCACGATTTAATTGTTAGATCTCTTCTTTTAGATAAGATTTTAAAGGATTTTTTGCTTACTTCATAGCATTAGGTTTTAATGTTATTACTTTTGTCATAAGTTGAATAGATATTAAAAACATTTTCAACACAGGAACAAACGGCCTACCCAAGCACATTGAAAAAGAAAGCTAGAACGAGAGAGAGAGAGATAGAGAAAAAGAGAGGAACGTTAAAAGCACGACAAAAAGACATTAAACACGACAACGGAATACAAAAATGAAAAAAAAAAAAAAAAAAAAAATTTCTAGTCTTATCAGAACTTCCGTTCGTGACCAATGTCTGTGCATAGTTTAACGTCTCACCGTCGTCCAAGGACTTAAAATGGTTTCATTTATTTATTGTTGGTCAAACAATGATTTTGTAGTTGAAAGAAGCCACCCATATGCATTGCGCTTTTAATTTTTGCATTTAACCCCCAGTTTTTATGAATACCAAAGGTAATGACAACGATGACCTGCGCAAGAGATACTAATGAGCGACACGAAATTTTCAATTTTTATAAAAATTAAAATCAATTCCATAAAGTTTTAAAAAAGTAATCTTTAGCTAACAAATTTCTTATGAAAAAGAATTTTCTTTTAAACTTTTCCATTATTTTTAGTATGTGGTTTAGATTACTTCTTAATGTCGATTTTAGCATGAAATACAATTCATTCTTACATCCGCCATTATACCGTGAGAATATATTAAGTTCACCGCATCAATCAGGTAAAATAATGAAAAATTTCAATGGGAGAGGAGGGCTCGATCACATTATAAGAACGTCCATAATAGGCAAACTCTGCTAACAAATATGGATATAAAATTTGGCATAAATACGTTCTAAGACCAGGTGAAGATTCCCATTCGACAAAATATTTTGGTATTTTAGAATATTACTGTAAATGTTAATATACGTATGTATATATATATGTATATAGCTTTTACAAGGCAAAGGCTTAAAGCTCTATAAAGGCTTAACATGTATAATACGTGACGCAATAAGTGTATGCCATGACACGCTATTCACAAATCTAGGCGAAATTCTCCGTTACGCATGAAACTCATAATTTTACATATACATATATAGGTAGCATTCTAAGCGAAAAATGTCTGGGAGTGCATACGAAGGTAACATTTGCGGATTCCATTACGAAAGTTTTGGATAAATCAATTCCTCTGAGCGAAATCAAGCCGACGTCCATCGAGAGCACGTTGACATAATGACGGCAACGATAGGAAGACAACCTGAAGGGAAGGTGGGCCTAAACCCCTACTATGAAAGTAAAACAATGGGTGGAGAGGAAACACGGAGGCCAAACTTAACCCAATTTTCTCTGGTCATGGAAATTTCTCGACTTCTTTGCCGCGTTTCAACTTACGAGTAGATAATGCATGCGACCTGTGCTAAGGAATAAATAAAATGTGCCGCTTTTATGTAAAACATGCTTCGATATGAAGTCAATCGGAGGCGACATCCGAACCCGTAATCTCAGGCCTGGACGGGGGAGATAGGACAATATAGGGGAAATCAAGAATTCATAAAAATCCATCTCGAGGTAATGCAAAAATGGTACCGGGATGGATTTGAAGACCTCAGCCCTCAAAAATTTATCATTAATGTCGGATACTTAAGAAAAGCGAATTCTAAAAGCTGACCCAATTAACGGCATATCGCTTTTCACCTATTAATAAATCAAACATACTGCTGCTCACAGAGGAACAAATATGCGTTCAGAGTATAACGGTCGTTTTTTTATAAAAAAAAACAGAATGTTTGGTTTCCGTCGGTGGGAGTTCTTATTTGTAGAAAGACGAACCCAGTTTCTATATATTCACTATATATTCACTAAGTGAAGGATTGTGTTCACTAGAAATAGGAAAATCTGCAGAAAAAACTTTATATTAAATATTTATTCAGGTTGATCTGTTAAGCGAGTGCGGATTATTCAGAAAATCACTTCTTTTTTTATTGATTTAAATGGTTCCTTAAATAGTTAAGAGTGAGTCAAGAGTTGAGTGAGTTAAGAGCCATCCAGCACATCTCCACAATCTTAATTGATTTCTTTTGAATATTTTACGATCTCTTCAATTAACATTTGAAAAGTTTAGCTACAAACATAGAGATTAAGTTATTATTTCTTTTTTTTAGATGCAAATTGGGACCAGCTACACTGTCTGCCGCCGAGCTCCTTAAATTAAAGATGTTTTGGAAGAACAGCTTCAGTGTTGCAATTTTTTTAATATTCTTCAAAAATATCTTTCTTTTCAATAAATATATGCTTAATACCTAGCATACCCAAAACAAAAGCGTTTTATTTAGGGCTGCTACAGGACGGTGTTCGTGGAGTCGGCCTTTCGGATCGTTTAAAACTTGCCTATGATGATTCAATATGAGTCAGAAAGTCACGTAAAGATTTCAGTGGTATAGATGCGTCTTATGATGTGTTGAGATCTTAAGGCAACTCGCTACAGTGCATGCAAAGATCTTGAGAAAATCTAAAGAATGGACAGAAATGTCGAACATGTGTTCTTTAACAGCGAACTCATTGGTTCATTTAAAGATTGTTTAGCGTAAACACCTTACTAAACTGTTTTGAAAAACAGACACATATAAGCACATATCGAATTTATTGGACATTGCTCTTCAGCCTTGAGCATAAAGAAGAAGGAGCTGAATAGAAAACTGGTAGGTAAAAATTTCTCATTCAAAATCAATGCAAGGACAAACGTGTGAAAGCAAACGTTAAGTTGAATGTACATGTTTGAGATATATTGTCAATTTTCTCTGTGAAGATATACAAAATGGAAAGTTTATCTAATCAGGGTACACTCATCTGTCGCTAATGTGAATACTTATTGATTTGAAATTCTCTCTTTTGAGTCTAATAAATAGTACGGGCTTGATTCTCACTTTTAAGAACTCTTTTTTTTCTTTTTTTATTTGAAAAATTTTACTTACTATCGAGAATAATTTTCCCTCGCTACCTTCAAATTCTATTTCTTTATACTTTTCTATATGACTTAGTAAAGGTAATCGTGTGCGTCCACGTTTGTAATAACAATTCACTAATTTCATGTCTACTAGTCTCCCTTGCGCTTTGCCTTCTCTTGGTAGATATTTCTTTAAGTATTCCTCCGCTTAGACCCATAAGAACATTTTTCATAAATATGCAAATGAAATGGCGATTGAAGTAATAAATTTTTTATTACCAACAACATGTTGGGGTCTGCGGAAAACGGGACACAACACGCATACCCTAAGCGAATACGAATGTTACACTTACATGAAAAAAAAGAAATTAAAGTTTCTTTAAACAATATCGAATTTTATAGAAATTGCATTTCAAGGAAAAATCAATTATGAATGAAATGAAATGCATCCGAAAAAAGGATCATTTGACATCTTCATGGCTGATACGCTTCAGTCTAACAATTTTGTGGGCATATGTGTGCGATGGAGGTGTGGCCATTTGATGACTGCTTTCACAGTTGAGCGATTAGTTTAATAGAGTGTAAAATCCACAAAGCATACGTACATACGTGGATACATACATGTGTGGTCTTTTGCAGAGCTGAGACTAAACATTCTGTTGAGATTGTTATTACTACAACAACAACAAAGATATTTTTCTTAATAATTGTTACACACATTTTGTGAGATAAAAACCTACGCAATCACTAACAAAAGTTTCCTCCTATTTTTTTTTTCTCTTGTTTTTTTTTTTTTTTTTTTTTTGGTATAATACGCAAGACATCATAAATCATAATTTTCTGGACGATGTAAATGACTGGCGTAATACGTTTTCAAACGGTTGAAGCACGGTTTCGATAATTTCTCGGTCCAATCGTTCTTAGCTACTACGCTCTCTTCCCTTGCATTACGTCGTTATCATTTTTTAAACACCTTGCTTTGCAATGTGCACAAGACCTACTCGATACGACGTTGTCGTCATTATTTCTGTCACGGTGTATAATACAACAATAATTTGTTTCATTTCAAGAATAATCATGTTGTTAATGCAAACGTTTAAATCGCTCTTACCCTGTGCGCCGCACATTAGGCTCTACGTATAGAGAGAAATGGGCCCATATCCATACAACAATGTAATATACCGCAAGCATATACAATTACATATGTTCAAATAAAATTACAAACACATTTCTTATATTATTATATAGAGGCGACCCTGTGCATTTTATTTGCCCGGGGGCAAGCACAACCACTGATTCTTCCTTCCGCCGCGGATGTTGTTGTGTGCGCTCCGAAACATTCATTTCTCTCTCTCTCTCTCTCTCTCTCTTTCTCCGTATTTCTCTGTATATCTCGGTGTAAATTGCACATTCTTTTGTACATTTCATTACCATTGTGAGAGCTTTTGTAATTTTCGTTTAAGCTAAAAAAAGAAGAAGCACTTAAAATAATAATCTTCGTACGGATCATACACAATAACGGAAATTGAGTTGGTGTTGTAATGACATCTGTTTTCTTCGATGAAATATTCTGATAATAAATCGATTAAATTGCAAGAAAGTGAGATGAGATTGACTGCGTTTAGATAACCAAGTGTTTATTAATTTAAGTGATTTGACGGTAAGCCATACCGTATTATACTATAAGCATTAAATAACCTTAGTTTAGCTTACAAGTGATTGCTACGAAAATTAACGAACAAATCGGATATTATTAAATCAAACAGTAAGAATTTATCAACCGAAAGCAAACGTTCATGATTGTGCATGTGGAGTAAAGCTTTTAGCATTGGCAGAGAGAAATTAACAAGTTAAGACTGCTAGCTACTAAGTATTGTAGTACTATTATAATAAATATATTAGAAAGCATCATGTTATTGTGGTTTGCATGCTCTAGAATAAAAGGAAAATTATTATTTATTACTTTGCACGCTATTACGCCTTCCAAGTAAAAGTATAAAGCAACCGCATATTTTTCACATGCCAACTTAAAAAGTCATTTCATGAATTTCTTACTTCGCCAGCAGTATTTCGTCTCATCTTTTTTAAGTTTATTACGCTACTACTACTGCTAAAGATTGAGGTTAGATCTTAAGATTTAGAATGATATCGTAACATATTCCTTTTTCGACATTCGAACTCATCGCTTTAATCCTTTAATGACGACAGTATTCGCCGTCTTTTCCTTTCTTCGTGGCACCTCATTATGCCCTACGGTACTTGTGGTGCAAGGATATCTTAAATTTATTTGCGGATATATGCCGCAGCCGAAAAGATTTGAGAAAGACCAGCTGGTTATTATGCCGATCGTTGTAGAATTACCAGATCAGATTAAAACTTCTCCACCTCAACTCCGAAACGAAAAATTCCAACAAAAATTACTTTTCTTTTAGTGATTTTGAAATTTTTATTTAGTAAAAAGGTATAATTTTTATAATTTCATGATGAAAACTAGTTCGTAATAGTAAATTGATATGCAAGATTTATTTTTTGAATACCACCGCATATAAGGATTCCCCCAATAAGCGGGCTTTCGTGAAGAGCACATCTTTGCATGAAAGTAATGTGAACTTTTGGTGTATTGTTACCACAATGAGTGAATAATTGTATTAGGCGAAGTGGTGTAGAGTATCTGATAGTCGACCTTGCCTGGCTATAATGAACTTGCTTGTTTCAAAAGTCCTTAATTCAGTAACTGTATTAAGCGAAGTAGTATAGGGTACTTAACGATCAGCCATGTTCCGCTATAGTGCTGTTACTTGTTATGCTTATTTTTGGCTGTCACCCTATAATCAAAAATATCTTAGCAAGAATAGAGAGAGAGAGAGAGAGGGATGAGGAAAGACTAGTGCGAAGATAGCTCATGCCTTAGTGAAGATAATAAGACGGACTACGCATGGCGAGGAAACTTCACGTTAGTAAAATTGTTTGCATCTTTACAGATGGAAAGTGTATCCGTCCGCATGCTAATCGATTAAAGAGTCAATAACATTTTCGCAGTAATTTAATATCTATTGTTACAGACAAACCATTCTTATATTCCGTTATTATTCTGGAATTAACAAATCCCGCAAAAAGTCACGTACACACATTAAAATTATTCACTTTATTGATAAATCGTCATCTCATCTTTTTCCGCGGAGCTGAATGAAGTAAACAATGATTGCATGAACACACAACGAATACGAAAACATAAACTCGTGCAGATGATGATGAGATCAACACAATTCGCGTTTCTTCCTTTTGCTGTTTTCATGTTATCCGGAAAGAATGTAAAAAGAATAATAAAATTAAACAAGAGGTGCAATAGTATTGGTGGTTTAACATGAATAGGAATATGACTGAGGGATATATAGTGATTATGATGAATATGAAATGAGGTATCTTTTATTGATTTTGTTGAAGGTTTCTGGTGTGTATGAAATTCTCAAAATTTCAAAATAAAAGAAAATTGAATAAGTAAAGAGAAACATGCAATATTTCATGTGACATTATTGTTAAAAGCTCAGAGTGGAACTCTATTAAATCTAAACAATGTGTTAGTGTTTATGCAAATTTGGACACATATGCACATGCATATACACACTACACGGTAGGGCGGTTAGTTAAGGAAAAAGCAAATGATCAGCACCTGCTTAGAGCGGCGTATAACAGTAAAAAGCACAAGAAAAATAAAACCACGAAGACGAAGAGTTTGCATTAAGAAGCGTGACATTCACTTGAAATGGACACATGTTGTGCGCTCATTCAGCCATTGAGTTTATATATACTCACTGCACTGACACACGTACAAAATTCAAGCTTAGCAAAAATGGCCAACAACGGTAACCACAATATTTCAACATCCGGTCAGCTATGACTCTGTGATGGTCAACTTTTCGAGGGCTTAGTCCATGGATGGGTGGGGTGGGTTAGGCGCGAACCATGCATTGACAATATTTTCTTGCTTATACGTATGCAATAAGCAGGCAAACTTTTGTTGTTTCAGTTTTACTTTGAAATTATGCTCTTATCTCGTTTCCTGTCGTGTTATAATTTTCTATCGTTATACTTCAGTTGAATGATTCGCATTTTGTATTCATTGTCGTAGATATCGCTCTATATGGTTATGGTTTGTGTGTAATTGTTGTTGTGAACGGAAAACTTTTGGTTAGTTAGAATATCTTGTCAGCGTACTAATCTAGGTCGGAGGCAGCCAACCTAAGGTTCTTAACTCAATATACAAAGATATCATAGTCGAGTTTGTTGCTTGCCTGCGAAACATTCTTCGCTATCTATGGACATAGCGTTGTACGTGCAGCGAGAGTAGAGCAGCAACTAAAACAAAAACCTTAAAAATACTCAATTTGAATAATTCTTATGCGATATACATTTTCTGACATATTTTTTAATTTTTTATTTTTTGCGAGACACACGCAATATCTTAGCTCAGCGTCGAAATGTATAAATTTTTGCTACTACTGCTGCTCGCTATTGAAGGAAAAGAAAATTACTATTCCGGGCTTTTCGTGGATTTAATTTATGACAACGTCGATGTCATTAAGAACCTGAGCGCTGCCTCGCGATGGCCAGCTAGTGTCCCGGGTGAATGATAAGCATCTTTGTGCGGTTGTGTGATACACAATTGACTTTAACGTTCGAAACGAAGACTGACAATTACCTCCAAGCATGGTATATAAATGCTATATTATTTCGAATACTTTTGTTATTTGTGGGGACGGGGTGGGGTGATGGTGATGGTGATGGTGATGGTGATGGTCGCGGTGAATGTCTCTCAAGCATGTTCACACATAAATCCTATTTGGTTGTGCAAGGATATCATAATAACAAAACTAAAAAGTTAACTGTAGTTTAAAACGTACAATACTCGCTAAACTTCTGCAGTCAGTCTCCTGCCATACTCACACTGCTGGTTGCTTATTTTTACTTTTTTCTTCTCTACCTCCTGTCTGCCTCTTGTTATGCACATATTTGCATATGTGTGAAAGACTGCTATATGCATTACCAACTATCAACATTTATTTTTTTGCGATGACTGACAAAAGTTCAAAAACCTTTTTCCCTGTAATCGTTAAATATTATACTTGTTGGTTTTATTTGCTTTTTTCCTTCTTTTCTTTATTTATTTATTTATTTTTTTTTTGTTTGCAACTGTTTTTGTGTTATCTTCCGTACGTGACAAATTACCAGATAGTGTACAAGTGAAGCGTCTCTATTTCATGCTCGTTGCTTCGCATCTTACCATTCATTGCAAATTTGTTGCTCATGCGTGCGTTTTTCGGTTATTTAAAGTCAGTGGCTGTGATCAGTCGTCTTACAGTTAAAAGAGTTTAACAACCACTTGTTGTGTGCCCTGGTCTTTGTCCTACATTATTAGGACATTACTATTCAGTTGCATATGTACGCACAGAATCTGCGGTAGAAGATACACATGTCACATGCTGAAGTTTAAAGCACTCTCCTATAATAACGTAGCAACGTAATTTGACGAAAGGGAAATTTCGTGAAAAAAGTTGATATACACGAATACAATGGATGAGCTTGACAAAGCACCGCGAGAAAGGCTGTTGAAATCCTATGTCTATCTCCTACTTTTCATGTATTAATCTATAGGTATATACTGATCTATAAGGTACAAGGTACAAGCTCTATGTCCACCTGTGCACTCATCTCTTTATTTGTAAAGTTACACAAAACTTGATATATAATATTTAACTTGTTCGCCCTGAAATTATCAGCGTATTTAACAAACTTTGTCCATCTTTGTCTGCTACTGAGCTGGTAAAATTTGAAAAGGGGTCGATTTACGGTTCCCGTTATCGAGAAAATTCGATATCAAATCTGCATTTTGGCGAGATGGTTCTTGTTATCGAGCAAGCGCTGACGAGAGTTGGGTCGATGGTAGTCGGATGGTTCTAGATTGGTTTAACTACACGCATCTTTCCTTTCGTTGAAGTGTGAAAAAATTGATCCTATTCTCGAACCATTCGGCAACAATTTAGTCGAACAATTTAGTCGTTCTGACTGCAGTAAAGTGTAGTCTTTAAAACGGCAGTGGCTATATTCAGGAACTCCTAACGTTTAATGTTTTTTTGTCAAATTTTGGTGGTCCTATGTGTGGTCTCATGTGAATTATTTCAAGCTTTTTGCTAATAAAGTTCGAATTTTTACTGTCTTGAGTTAAGGGGAAAAGGCACTGTACATTTTTCAGAATTTTCTTTTTTTTTCATGGTGAGATGATGATGAATCTTGCAAAATACGCGGCAGAAATTCCTTTCAAAAATTTTGTTGCTTTATATTTTCGGATTTTTTACAAGCTCTCCGAAAAGACAGCCAGTCGCAAATAAATCCCTGCCTAGAAATTGAAACCTAATGTCTTCCCTGTTAATTTCCAATTCTTCCACTACGCTAACGAATGGCACTACTTATGTCCACTTGAAAGCATTTTCCAACGAAAATACATTAATGTGGACTCCCGACGAAGACCGTAGCGAAGATATGAGCCTAAGAGCGATTCGAAAGGTTTTAGTGCTTCTGCCAAACTTAGGTATCGATGATAAGGTCGGCCATTGAATTTCTATACCTTTAGCTTGTAGTGGAACACTTTCAAAAAAATAATTTAAATATTTAGTATTAATAAAGGAGTGCCTTTTTGGGGACACAAAGTGAACTTTTGTCTTCAAAGACTTGCCGATCAGACAAAAATCAAGACTTCTAAAAACTACCGTGGGTTCCGCTAGCTATAAACGTATGCGTTATGTGACTCTATTTCAAGATACGAATTTACTCCGAGAAACATGTCGACCGCTTGAACTGACCATGCCTCCCAAGGGTTAGTTCCATTCTATTAACTTTCCCTTTAGTCCAAAACAATCGTCAAAGAGTAGGCGTGATCCTGCGAACTCTCTAAGTGAGATGATAATCCTTGTTCTAAGCCTTTAAAGTCGCTTCTCCTCACACAGATTCGCCACTAGAATGGAAATACGGAAGCTTAAGCATGTTTAGACCCTTATATGTGTATTGTATATGGTCTGTTATATATAATCGACGTAAGATTCTGAGCTTATGAAGATGTGAAAATATCGCTGTCTGTCTGTCTAAGGAGCCAAAGCCCTTTATATAAGAGCGAAGGCTTTCGATTCGATTGACGCATTTGTCCGTCCATCCATCTATCCGCCGTCTTGTCCGACCGCCTTGCTGTTTGCTCACTTATATTCTCTTTCATTCGTTTTTCGGTTTTCCAATCACAACATTTATCAAAGGTACATAACACTATAAAACACTTTTTATTCAAGTTTTAAAAATATATCGACAATATTCTATTTTACTTCATATATTGCAAGAATTGCTTACAATTATATGTGCCTACCAACAAAGAATCCGAGGAGACGCCAATCAGTATTCAAGTTTGGAAAAAAAAAAAAACATCTGTTTTGCAAAGTGTGCAAAGATTGTATGTTTATGTTCATAAACGTTATTGTTTGTATTGTTGATTTTTTTATGGATTGTCATTAATTTATGTTTTATTTATGGCTGCGTGAAGAAAGAGTAGTAGCAGCATTAACATTACCGCATATCATATACCGCCGTTGCTTGTTTATTTATGATTTTATCACGCAAAGCGATAGCCTGAAAAACAATAACTACATAAAATGTTGCACAGCTAACAATAATATTAATAATAAGCAGTAGACAGTGGCAATGGCAGAGCGCAACAACAACGACAACAACAACAACAACAGCATTCACTGTAATAACATAGGTTTGTGTCAAAACATTTTCCTTTTTTTTTGTTTTTTCTCATTAATAAAGACATAAAAGCAGCCACAGAATAAAAATGCAAAACAATCAATTTTTTTGTAGAGGTCCCGCGACAGCTCTTCGCACAGATACTGTTATTATAGTCAATACGTAGTAAGTAAGTAGAACCATTAAAAATGGCTTCCATGAAAAAAGTTAACAGAGCAACAGAGCAGAGAGACGTTTAACGTGAAAGATAATGACGTTGTATAAAACGCAGACGACGTACGCTCGCATATATTTTCGCATTTAGTAGAAAAAATATCACGTAATAAATGTTTTTTTTTTTTTTTTTTTGGTTTTCGCGGTCGTCGGTGAGGTGAAGGAAGGTGTGTGCTGGGTATCATTGATGTCTGAGTTGGTTTGTTTTTTTTTTTTTTTTCTTCTTTTTTTTTTAAGGTTTAACGACATGCAGCTATTGTGCTGTTGGCCAAAACGAGATACCAAATGCGGCAAGAAAAAAAGCAGATACAGCCTTGTCACTTAATATCGTGAAAGCCAATGAGACTTGGGAAGCACCACAAACAGCAACAATAAGTGTGTGCGTAAAGTGAGCAGATATGATAATGTAAAGTGACCAACTAGTTGATGACACGCCCTCACAAACACAAATGCGCGCTACTTAAACACTAAACGGATAGATATAACGATGATGGGTAATGATGGATGGATGCTCTCTGCTGTTTTGCTGTGCTTTCAGTGCTCATCGCACTCCACCATTTTCGTAAACATAGTAGAAGATAAGAAAGTTTTATTCACGCGAAGCTAACAAAATAATTTTGAAACGACAAAGAAGTTTTTTTTATTATTATTGTTATCACTGTTTTTATGTTATTTGCTGTGAAAAGCAGCCGCCGGTATTTAAAGAATCGTAGATTTATTTTATATGCAAAAGAAAAAATGAATTTATATTTTTTTTTTTTTACACGCACACACAAAGTGCTCAGCAAACCACGCTAAACTGCTGCGAACGTTCTCGGCTGACATTCAGGAACATTTATTTCAAGGACTCAGTGAAGGCAGCTATTACAATAACAACACAACAATATAACAACAACAATAAAAAGAAAAACAATAACATAGACGACGGCCTTGTTTTCGCATCTCCCCGCCTGTGGTTAAAGTTAAGGGAACACAATACAAATCTATGCAGATCCCTTAGTTCCCGCTCCAAATTCTTTCGCACCCACCACTTTAACTTGTGGCTTATCGTCAGACATTCACTTACTCGGCTATTGTATTGCTCGTTTTGCCGTTTGCCCTCTTAACACACTTCATTAGTTGATTTTTTTTTTTTTTTCTTTTATAATTTTATTTAGCTTCTTTTTTTTTTCGACAAATGCAAACATATGCACATATATGCAAAGTGAAGGAATCATTTGATTACGCGGTAAAGTCTGCAAACAAATTTTTTTCTGCGCGATAAGTAAACGTCAACCCACCCACCCGCCACAAGCAGACATATAAATGAGCAAAAGACCTCTTTATCACGAGAAAATTTCGCCACGTTAAAGCGAATTGTCGAGAGAACAAGCAACAGAATCATTTGCTCTCCACATTAACGAAGTCTTGCAAACTAGCAGCAAAAAAGCTCCACCCATTTGCTAAAAGCGCGCATGCTTGTATTTTATAATTGCCCACATACCAATGCACGCACATATAGAATATATATATCTATATATATATATATATATTGTTAAATATAAGCGAAGAATACATTCGTATCTTCGCTCTTATGGGATATGATAAACGAAAGAAAAGACAACTAATGACGCCAAAGTACCTGCTGCACTAAAAGAGCAGAGTACATCGTGAAAAACTTAGATAATTGTTTGAGATAAGTGAGGGGAATCGGTATCTTTGGAATGGGGCAAATATTCCCATCGCTTACGGTTTCTTTTGTTTTAGAAAGAACGAGGTTTCACGTCCATCCGTATGCATCACTCCTCCGCATACTTATTGCGGTTTCTCTTGATTAGCTTCTCTTCTGTTTACGCGTAACTTTATGTTCAAAAATATCGAGCCTTCAGAAAGTCAAAATTCATTTTGCTCAAATAATACATACTCACGAAGATTGATCTCCAAAACGAACAAAAGAACTTAATAAACATATAACAAAGACATTTCAAAATGGGCATTAGGCTTAATATTTTTTAGCTGTCTTCATAGCAGCGCAATCGTTAAAAATAATACGTATGTAGTTAGTAACAAAACCATAAAAAGCAAATAAATGTTCGTCACAGAGTAATAATAATTTTATGTTTTTAATATACGGCCGAACGTTGTAATCGATGTTTTTGAATTGATTCTGGAGCCAAGTCGTTTTGTCTACTGGAAAGTGCACGCGTTAGCTTTATTATTTTTCAACAATTTAATGTTACTAACAGGTTTACCACTTCAGCAGAACATGAATGTATGGGTGCGCCCTAGATTTTTTCATTCTAATAATGATGATTGAAATTCGAAAAGTTTCTTCCCTCCGATAGTACAACGCGTCAGATTTAGAATCAAGCGGGGTAAAACTCTTAGTGAGAGAGAACCTTCGGAAATACCAGCGGATGCTTCAAAAGTTATTCGTTTCAATCTCTTTTTTAAAAGTCGGTCGACATGGTTTCTAAGAAACAAATGCCTCGATCTGAATATCACTTTGCCTACTTCTTCTAGAGTTGATTAGTGATTGAACGAAGGTTTTCATGCCTTCTTTTGTTGCTTTGATTACAATGTATCTTACAAGCTAGTAGATCATTTTATAAGGCGTAGATTTTTGTAAACATATAGCAGTGCAACTTCAAAACTCATATACTCATTACATTCGGTGATAATTCAGGTTGGTGTGGACCAACTGACTGCTTCTTCTAATACGTTTAACATAAGGGGCATCCATTTTGTGACTCCGAATGTAAAGCACACTACTGATTGAGATTTGAATCAAAGTTTTGTTAATAAAAATAAAACTTGATTACAAAAACAACGAACCCGCGGTTACGTGTCGCGATGTTTCGTGTGAGACGAAGCTCATATTTAGTTAAATTCTTTTTATTTTTTTTATATAACCGATTTCTCAGGGATTCTCGTAACGCGAAGACAGTCGGAAAGAAATGACGAACGAGAAATGAAGGGAGGTGGTGGCCGTAGAGTAGTGGATGTGTTGTCAATCGATAAGTGCTATGCCCTGCTAATGGTTCTGTACTCACTATAGCTATGACCAAAGCTAACTCTACGGCGCTGAGATTTGAACCCGCGACACTGCCTTGGTAGATTCGATTCAGACCCACTCGACTACTCATGCGTAAATTAAATTAAATTACTTCGTAGATAATCATCCTGCGCTTTTCATATAAAGAAAACTCATTTGACGTTCCTGGCGGACCTTATGTTGGGTGTGGTTTTTGTGCTGAAAATAACATTTTTAAGCAAAAAAGTGTCATTTCGGTTATCGTCAATCGAGGATGTTGCAGCTGCATGCTAACTAATTCTTTGTGCCACGAAGTAGAAAAGTCCAATGATGTGTGTCATCCCCGCAATTGCCTATGCGAGGTTGCAATAAAGACCATGCGATATAGCTTTGTTAGACCTTCTACTTTGGACCTGCGTTGGAGCGTTAGCTTACTCCAATCAACCCCGAAGTCTCAATTATATTATTCTCTAAGATTATTTGTGTTATTGGCGTAATAAGAGCAGATTTATGTCGAAGACAAGTGTCCAGAGGCGATCATTTACATGAAATCATTTGTCAATAAAAATGGCTAAAATAAAAAGAAATCCTATTGATATCCATTATTGTTCAGTTGTGTATTACAAATTGAAGAAAAAAGCACTTAGTTGATGAGCTTTTATTTCGGCCTCATCTTGTATATAAAATGATTGTGTTGGAGAATTTTTGCTCCTATCATATATTATAAAATTGAAAATAAGAGGAAGTAAAATCTTGTGGGATATAAAACGTCATTAAAAAAATCTATTTGTAGTTGCTGCTGATAAATGAATAACAATAAAGCGAAGAAGAAATTATGCACAGTGACCTATTTTGAAGTGCGGTTGTGAAGGAATACCCATAATAATAATAATAATAATAATAATAATAATAATAATGATAATTATGAAACAATTGCTGCAGCCTAGAAAACGCGTCTACAAGTGCATAAATTTATAATATGCAGCAAAGCTCACATATCTTGAGGGAAAAACTAAGAAAATACGGAAAATGCATGTAATAAAATTTATATAATGGAATTTTGCCGAGGCAAGCAAGGCGCTTAGATTATGATTATGGTGCGGGAAACATAAACACCTACGCAAAGAAAAAAAAAAAAAAAAAAAAAAAAACAAGAATAAATAGAAATGTATGCATATACCCATCGACGTACACATCGACATTTAACACAAACATATATATGTTTGTTAGATACAAGATTTGAATAGGCGTAACGCCAAGCAATAAAAGTTCAGAAATAGACTAATGATTCCAATGAACAGTTAGCAGATTTACGAAACAGTCGAGAGGCAAAAAACAAACAAAAATATTGAAAAATCGTATTAATGACTTATATAAATGTTTAGCAAATTATTTTAAAGCGAAAAACCTATTAATACATTTTCTATTTTCTTGTTGTTTTCCTTTTGAATATTTAGAAAAAAATTTCGTATTTAGTAACAGAAAATGGAAGTACGCTAATTTTATACAATAAAACGATTCTAACATTTGCAAGCGGGCATCAGACACATCAATAAGGTGTTGCATGTTGTTGTTGAATAATTTCTCGCTTCTCCATCTCAACGTATTATCTTTACACTTTGCGTAACGGGATAAGCTATTTCATTAAATTGTGCACACTATAGTTTCTGCAAAGTTTCGAATAGGGCGGTGAACCGCGCTTTTTTCTACTTAATTGGAACGATAGTGAGTGCTGTTAAGTCGGGATGATGGACAGTGAACTCACTTGCATATCTAAAGTGCAAGTAATCTTGATAAAGGCCAAGGGAGCTGTTAACGTTCCGTTTAGTTAACCAGCTGGAAATATTGTGTTATGAGTCGCTCTAACCAAAGCAAGCCATCGAAACCATCATTCTGACGAAAAATGGTCACGTATTGGTAGGAGTTATGAGATCTTGATTTGTCAACGTGATGGCGTTAAGCAGTGCACATCATTGAAGCTGCAGCGATATGTTCTCGCTTCACCGCTGTATTCAGCAAACGTTAGTTCAAAGGATGGCTTGCAGCCTTGTTCTCTCTTTGCCACTGATCATTACACATACAAAGTTGTGCCTTGTGGGTTTTTTTTGTCATAGTTTCTGTGACTTTGTGCAAAATTTGCTTATCTGGAATCACTCGAAAGGTATGTTACAAAAAAAGTGCTTGTGATTGGCTTGCAACTTTTAAAGTTTCCATGATGTTGCTTCGAGCTGGCCAAGAAACGGGTTCTTCCGTGTACACATCTCAAAAGATCGGATATTCTTTCATATTCAGCCTCAAGGATAAGAGAAGTAGTGACTAGCGATGAAAAATATTTTAAGTAATATTGGTATAAAAGCGAGAAGGAGCTTTACACTCTCAATATGTAAGTATTTTTGGTTAACATGATATTCTTAAAGGATTTAGTTTTGAAGTGTCCTTTCATCTTGCTTAACAATTAAGGGTAAGCAGTATGTTCTAAATTGAAGGTCTTAGTCCAGGAAGGTCTTTACGAGATGTCCCAAAAACTCAAAATCTTGATAAGGATCTAAATATTTTTGGATTAATTAAGATGGCAAGTGGGAGAAGGACTCTAACGCATCTATCAACAGATTTGGTTACTCCTTCAGCCGTTTTTTATTGGAACACTTTCACTTGAAGAAATTGAGGTCGAAAGTTTGGAATAGAAAAAATGCCAATTTGTGTATATAATGTTATCAATAATTTCAAAGTTTTTACATATGAATCTATAATTCGCAATAAGTTAATAAAGCGATTTAAAGCTGAGTGCGAAAATGATTCTGATAAGCGCGTTAAAGCAAAGGCAAAGATTTTCAAAATTCATCAAAGTTTTACTTAAAGGCGTAGATTAGTTTCTTTTTTCTTTCAAATAATGTTTTGTCTCATGATTGATATAATTGAGAATTTTTATTGAAATGGATGTGTGAAAAACGAAAACGCTCGGCGCGATTAGCAATTGCGAAACTAAATTAATTCAGTTTAAGTTTTTTTCTTCCACACTATTCTCTGCTCTGCTCTGCTCTGTTCCGTTTTTCAAGTGATAAGACATTGGCTATGTATGTGTGTCACAAAAAAAACAAAAAAAAAAAAAAAAATCACGACGAAATTTAACTAATAGCAACAATTTCAAAGGCAAGGAAATGAGTGAATGTTGAAGAGAGTCAGCGATAATGGCATAAGTAAGTAGTATCTTGCGTATGAAATGAATGAAATAAAGCTTCAACTAACGTTTATAGAGATATTATATGCAAAGGCGGGCAATCACTCATTCAGGCAGATAATTACGGCGGAGAGGAACAAGATGGTTGGGAAAAATTTACACAAAAAAAAAAAAAAAAGAAAAGAAAAATGCGCTGTGATCGCTGTTCAGCTGAGGATCGTTCATATTAAAATTGTATTGTCAGTAAATGATGGCGTCAGTGGTCAGCCAATCATTTTGAAATGGGTTCAGCAGCGTTTCTAATCATTTTCAAATGTCTATTCAGTCGCCTACACAAGCAGCAGTGCGTTAGATCGCCTAGCAGTGCGATGTCATATCATAACTAAAAGGGATTAAATATTCTTATTATATACTCCGAGTAAATTCCCAAATATATAAATATATATATATATATATATATATATATATTTGTATATATACACATAGTCGTAGAATATATGCATACGTACGAATATCGCATGTAATTATTTGCATAACGGCAACGTATTGCTGGTAAGGAAAAAGAAATGAAAAACAAAAACTATCAGCTACTGAAGCAGGACTATATTATCCTTACATGTGTGCTCGTATTGTGGTGGATACCTATGTTCAAGTTACTAACGTAATGTTATTGTTGTTACTGCTGGTTTCCATCCATAATTTAAGTGTGTTACACAAGCACAAATTCATACGCAGACTTGGAGGCCTGTTTTTGTATAAACCGCCAAAGTCATGTCTCGTCAGTCGCGACTAAAGAGTTTTATTGAAAACAGCTATTCAGGCCCTTAGTAAAAAAAAAAAACCATTAAGAAAAAACAAAAACGAAAATCAAAGCAAAGTAAAATAATATTTGTCAAAATATTTTCTGTCTTTAAAAAAGGCGCCAAATTTGAAGCTAAAAAGTATACGAAATGTAAAAAAACAAAAAAGAAGTGCATAAAAATGTTTATTAAGCAATTTTTGCAGTTCTCGCAAAAAGCGTTTTTCCTTTTTTTACCCAAAATAAAGTCCGCGCAAATATGCAAAGAACACAACCAACAATTGTATCCAGAAGAAAATTCAAATTCAAGGTGAACGTGCCTTTTTTTCCTGCCGGCCGAGTGAGTGTGAGTGCAAAATTAAAGTGAATAACCGTAACAATAAAAGCAGCTGCTGGTTGCTATTACTAAACCTATTAATCCCATTAAACAGCATTTTGCTTTAATCGAACAAGTTCAACAAAATTGAAAAGAAAAAGAAATTCCATTGAAATAAGAAATTGGTGATTTTTATTGTTGCTTTTTAAATTTGGATATCATTAGTTGGCGTAGCAGTGGCCTGGCCCACAGGAAGATAGAAATTCCAAACTATAAATAAGAGTAAAAGAAGAAAATCGTAGCAACATTTGAAAAGCGTATTGTCTTTGATGGCAACATTGGTGGAACAAATTATGAGATCAAAGGCTCAGGCTCGTAAATTTAATCAAGGTAAGTACACTTGAGTGCTTTAAATAATTTAAAAGCTATACAATAACCATAAATCGGGCCTGGGCGGAATTCTATTACCACTCATTGCCATGAAAGAATTTATGCCTTCTTTGAATGTTAACTTCTGGCTAGGACCTGGCGTTCAACCACAGCAGAGCGTGAGCATAATTTCAACTTCAACGTCTCAAATGTTTGCAGACATTTTTACGTAATGAATTTGTACGTGGGTACATAATAATAATAAGATTTTCGTTAGGTCTTGCAATCAAACATATCGTATACATTTGGGTAGCAACTCAATGCTCGTGGATTCAAATCTCAAGTGCGGCAGAGTTTTCAATAAAGCCGATAGCCTTTGATGCCAATGCTTTAAGACTTTCGTCGTAGAATTCATTGCTCTGGTCAAGGTAATTGTAATAATACAAATTTTAGGACAATAAAATAAATGATATGAACAATCACCAGTGAGTTCAGATCTTTCCCGTTCCGAAACATGTACAGACAAAATATTTGAATGGTAACTTCGATATAGGGTTACCTGCTGACGTTCTGATCGATCACTAGTCACAAAAAAAAAAACATTTATATATTATTCATAGTCGTTTCGTTCCTATTTCAATGCTTGGTATTCCACAGGAACAGTTACAAAAAAAATGCTTCGGAACCAGTTTTGTTACAAGTCAGAGTTGTTCAGTAAACCAAACCACAAAAAAAATAAATGCCTTGTGACTTGTAATAGGGGTCAGAATACCGCTTAAAGTCTTCTTTTTTGTTGCCGAAAGACAAGAACACAAACACAGCAACACAAAGTATACGAAGGAAACTTAGAGAAGGGGGAACCTTGAGAGAGTCGTTTTCATTAGCTTTCTAGGCTTCTGTTTTCCAGTTCGGCTGATTCGTTGATATATCTTCTCCTTGAAGCAGTAGTTCGCACGCGATCTGTGGCAATAATGAACCTTAAGCAGGATTTTTAAGAGTTTGTAATACATTTATACCTATATTTAGGGATTTGCTGATCTTTTCCGGCAGATACTAACGTAAGTGAATAAGAGTTGAATAGATGTTAACCTCTAATCGAAAATTACTCAAGCGTTATAGCTTTACAACTACCAAAGACGGTGGTATTTGGAACAAGAAGATAGGCGTAGATTTTGTGGGCAAAGCTTATGTTTTAATTATTAGCTTATGGTTATATATAAGCATCCAGATGGAGACGATGTGCAGATTTAAGATATCAATCAAATTACAGTTTGAAAGTTTCTAAAGGTGATCGAAAGTTTCTTAAAAGAATTTCAAAATAATTTAGATTTTAATTTAGTTTAACGAATCTTATTATTATTGGAAGTCATTTAAATGTTAACTTTTGAAACAAAAAACAAGGAAACAATTTTTTATACTACAATATTATCGATAGAATTCTTTCAACAGAGTCATAAACTTTTCTTGTTTTTTGTTTACTTTGACAATAACTTTTCGTGATGGGCAATAAAATAATTTATAATAATATTTCTAATCACGAAGACAAAGTACAAATCTACCGTACCGAACATGATATGAACTCTTTTAACATTAAATTTAACAAATTGTTTATCTTCTTTTCAACTTTCAATTGTCTTTTATGGCTTTAATAGAGATAGGTGTATAAAAATTTTAGAAATTGATCAGAAAATTGATAAAACCATAAATAAAAGTACGAAGAATAAGAGCTTATTTTCGGCTTTGGCCGAATATGAAGACTAAAAAAAGAAGAAAACACTAAATTTCTCTATTGGATGGGCGTGGTCGACTTTTTCTATTGCTACAGACTAATATTGGAAATTTATATCATGCATCGTTTATACAAGTAACGAACAAAAAATAAGGAAAGCAAGCAAAGATGTTCGCTCTTTTTTGTTGCATTGTAGGCGAGCGATTGACCCGGTTTCGGCAATTTTCAATTTTGCGAACGAGAGAACGCTTACCACGGATACTACACAGGCGGACTTACGGATAGACGAACAGGCAAAAATACTGGAGTCCATTCCAAATTTGTCACTCATCAGCAGTGTATATAGGGTATGGGTATTTTGAAGCTTCGCGCTCGGAAAAAAGTTAAATTATGATACATTACAATATAGAGCGAGCAAGGCCGATGTTTTCCATTTGTGTACACGTTTTATAGAATCGCGCAACGGATATACGTTAAAACCTTTTATAGGTTTGTCTGCTGTAGTTTGTGAGTAATAAAGAAAAGCCTGAGTTTTTTTCCTTTTGAAAAAGAGAGGTATTCTCGGTTTATGTGGTGCTGTAGGCATTCGCTTCAAACGCTTGATCCGTTTCCAATACCAAACTACGCGCCAGAATTTTCAATGTTTCTGCCAAACTTTAAAGCGATAGCTTCATGCTTACAAGAGACGTTACTTAGATAGACATGTTTAAATCGATTTAGAATCTTATACTGACCAAAACTATGCACACTGTATGGGGGCTCTGAAGCTTTCTCCTGGATGTTGCAAACATTTTAACAAAAAGAACATACCCCTCACCCTTGAATGATGGATATAAAAAGAAAATTAACGAACATGAGATGATAAAACAGAATGAAATATATTTTAAAACATAAATAACGAAAATTATTCAAAAGATATGTAAAAACGTTCACACATGTTTCATTCTTATACATGCGGGTCATTATTATTTCAACCATCATAATTTTTTTTAAATATCTTAAAATATTCTTAAAATCCTAATGATAAGAACGAAGGCTTCTTAGGACCAAAAAAACAGAAATAGTAAGCAATTTCTAAACATTTCATATATATATATATATATATATACGTATATGAAAAGGAAAAAAAGAAACGCATGTACGAACCACAAAAAACCCCACTCTAGTCTAAACGGTTACGCTATCATTTAATTTAATTGTAGAAATGATGTAAGTCAAGTCTTTCCATAACATCTGGTATTTATCACTTCTTATGTACTTTACTGTTGCTATTCTGTACAAAGTTATTATCACTAACATACATTTTGAGACGTAAGTCGGTTGTGTTTTGTGGCGACATGTATTTATTATTTCATTTTTTATTTTTTATTTTTATTTATTTATTTACTTATTTTTTTCTTTTTTGATTTTCGCAATTCAATGCCAGTCAATTTTGTTTTATCGTTTTCTTAATTATGGTTACCAGCCATTTTTCAGTTACGTATCGACATGTCCTAAGCTAGGCCCGCTATATTACAGATAAAATATATACCAAGTAAAGATTGCATTCGTTCTTCAAATTAAAATAAAAAAATTAAATAAATACAAGAAATGAAAAAGAAAGGGGTACGGCATCCCTGCACTTTTTCTTATACAAAAAGCAAGCATTATAGTCGCACGACGGCGCTATTACATACCCTACATCACTTCGTCTAGTACAGTTATTCGTTCGTTTTCGTAATTGTACACCAAAAAGTACACATTAGTTTCGTGCAAAGCCCTAATTATCATGAAAGCCCGCGTATTGGAACGTTAGCGTTTCTAGCATTTAACAATTTGCGTTTCGTAAAAGCGCCCGTATAAGATAGGCTCCGAAAAAAAATAAATAGACCAACGCAATCCAAATTTCCTTCCGTTCATTTTCCGGCTGGAACGCCACTATGGAATAATTTTCATCATAAAATATTAAAAATAAAGACTTCTTCCGAAGTGCTTACTACTCATGAAATATCTTAAAAGGAGTGGGGCCAAGAAATTGACTCCATGTGGTTCAAATTAGGTTCACTCAATTTTTTTATTTGATTATATTAGTCCTCTTTGAAATATAAGGGTTTCCCTCTCATGAGAATCCTTATATGCGGTTCTATTTAAAAAATTGACTCGCGTGGGCCAAATCAGGTAAGGTAGACTTCTTTGTCAGTTCGCTATTATGGGCCAATTTTCACCATAAAATTTTGGAAATTCGACCTCTTTGACATATGAAGCTTTAGTTTTCGCAGGAACGGTTATGTGAGAGTGAGTTCAACAAGTTGCCTCAGCCGGTCCAAAGTTTTCACACGAATTTAGAATGCCGAAGTACTACTACTTAGTAATTTTTGCCAGAAATTTTGACAATTGCAATTTTTTTCCGTATAATGACTTTTCAGAATAGGGCATTATGTGGAGAGTGGTCGAAAAAGTAGACCGATCCGATTCATTTTCAATAGCGATCGTCCTTGGATCAAAGTATGTCAGTGTGTCAAATTTCATCTAAATCTTAAAATTTGTAGCTTGACCTGTAGCTTAAATACAGAAATACATGGGCAGATATCAGACGAACAAACGGACAGACGGGCTTAGATAGATTTACAAAATGATTCTGCATCGAGCACGTTGGCACTAATTTAATATACTTTGTACCACAAGCGGTGTAGTAGGGTGTAATAATTTGTTTTCTCACTTGTCCCTCATAAAATAGAGAGCTCGTGTTGTTATACCTCCTACACCATTTGTGGTACAAAGGTATGTTTAATTTATGCGGATGTGTGCAACACTTAGAAGGGATTCAGATAGACGTACATTTTACTACTACGGACACAGCTCGTTTGCCCATCCTCTCCTCTGTCCGTCTTCTCTTGCGTTCAACCCGCAGGCTGCACTTCTTGAGATATTTGGATGAAATTTAGTGTACGGGATTTTTTTTAAAACAAAGACGAAAGCTATTAAAAATGGTTCGTGCATCGTGTGTCTAGTGTTCACAAAAATCTAAAAGGGTATATAGATGTATTTATTCACTGCAGTGAAAATGAAAGCAGTTCGCCAACAATCACTGTTCGTATGTATAAAAAATGAACTCATCACCATATATTTTCTGAGTGCAGCGATCCTGCGCATGGTTGCGTTAGAAGGAAATATGTCAGAAAAATTTGCAGAAACGTTGCCCATATAGATAGGCTTGCTTATAGCTGAAGGATAAGGCTATACGCCTTATTACATTGGCTTAGTCTATCGTGTAACACCAACCCATGTTCTAAGTCAGATTCACTATGGCTCATTGCGAGACCATAAATCTGAGGATAGATCCAAGATATAGCGCGAATTCCAATACGTCTTCTACTTTAGGGGAAGTGACATTAAATCAAGTTCAACATCAAAAAAAGTTTGTAGATACCAGTCAATGATATTATATGATTCTTCGGAGGTGGCAAGACTGAGACCCCTTCATCTAATGCTAGTAAGTAAGAAGGGAATATATACATATATTAATCTAATTTTTAATTTTCTTTTTACATCGTAAATAAAAGTAAAATAAATAAAATTCATTTTTTGAATTCCTCAAAAATAGATAATGATAAATCAAAGATACCACTTTGGACAGATAAGAGCATTGATAATGTAATCTACTTGCAGCAAGTCGTTACGCAGGTGAAAAAAAAACAAAATTTTTTAGAATTCTAAGCATTTCATACCGTTTTATACCACTTGTGGTACAAGCGTGTATTAAGTTTGTATGGATGTACGCTTGTGTTCAACCTACACGCTGCACCTTTGAAGATACATTGATGAAATTGGATCTGCCGACATGTTTTGGTCCAAGAGCGAACGCTATTGAAAATCGTTCTTCGGCCACTTTCCAGAGAACGCGTTATTTTGAAAAGTCCTTACATCAATAATTGTAGCGTGGTGTAGGGTACTTAATAGCGTACCGTGGTCCACTACAATATTTTTATTTGTTGTACCTACAAACAAAGTTAATCGGATATTATTAATGCGGGATCTTACGGTAAGCGTACGATATTCCGATGGTGAAGGTTTTCTTTTCCAAATAAAGTCGACAGTTATAAGCGACCATTAAAATCGATACGATTAACTTTAAGAGTGTTAAAAAAAAACATATGCCTATAAAGAAAACACCTAAAAGAAGAAACTACAAAGGGGACTAACTCTCACTTTAAGGAGAAAACAAAGTGATTTTGATATAAAAAATAAATACTTTTTAATATTCACCTTTAAATGGCTCGAAATGCTTTCATGTAAGCTTTAGAATAGTCAGCAAGTGTAATGAAGATTTCTTTCATCTCCATTGTCTGAACTGAAAAATAATTTAAAAATATTAATTTTAATATCTTCAATCAAAGAATTAAATATGAATATTGAAGCATTGTAATTCGGTTGGTGAAATGTAGAGGCATTCATCAGGACGTTATAAAAAGTATGCCTGTGATTAGCAAAACTTTCCCAGTCGGTTGAACATCTGCCGTTGTAACTTTTAAAGTTCACATGTCTACGATAAAGAACAAAATTTTCCAAGCGTTTGCAAGATAAGCGCGAAAATAGATTTTACTACATTATCTTCGCTGTTACCGAATACCACTCGCAGAGCGTTTTCCAAAATAAAATGCTTACCACTAATACAAACATCAATCTGGTGCACGACTGCAAATATTTACCAGAAATATTGAAAGTTTTAGCTGTGAGATAGTGAAGTGCTTTAACAAACGGGTCTGCAAAATTTTTGTAAACAAAAGAAAGGAAAAGTGCGACGGTTTATTCTATCGCAGCCGTCAAGACCTATTACTATTAATTTTTACGCAGAACTCGATTCCAAAAAGAAGTTGAAAGAATGTAAGAAATTAATTTATTTATTTATCGCATTTATTTAATAGGTGTCGAAATTAGATAGGCAACTAAGACTAATTAAGAATTGCAATCTTTAAGCACTTGTAATCAATAAGGTGTCGGGATGTTAGACGCAATGAAAGAAAAATTATTACTATTATCGAAAAGAAAATTAACGCATAAATATAAACAATAAATGTTGTCATGAATTTGAAGAATATTTTGCAATAAAAACTCACACGGGGATGTCCGTCCGTTCGATGGATGCCCATTCACAATAATAATATCAATAACAACTTAATTAATTAAAAATGGAAATAGAAATAAAAGGATCGGCTTATCTATGACTTCTTTTAATGCTTGCCTTCCTTATGATGTTGCATTCTTTCAAATTGTTCCTGGGCAGAGTTCAGGAATTAAACAGAGCAGCTCCTACTTAACATTTCCAGGCAGATTTCTTTTCCCTTTAACGTGCTTTATGCGAAATTGTTTCGATAGGTGAAGTTGGTACCGCCCCGTTATTTTCCTTCATGTTGTAATTCCTCTCCTTACACTCACTGTTTGCGTGAAATCTGCTATTTTTGGATGAGTTTTCCCCGAAACGAAAGACCACAATATTCCGGTTAAATTTCGTGAGTATATCGAATATCGGAAATACTTGTTCCGCTGCGCTCGGTTTTGTACGACACAAACGGAACTTTTTTCGATATTTGCAACGTATGTGAGGAGATGATTTCTGGTTGCCAAGAGACATGAGACTTTGATTCACATATACGACTCGGAAGCAACCGATCAATCGAGCGAATATCGCGCAAAAGGTGAGTCAGGATCGAGCCACGAGTGCGACAAAGTCGTTCAAAAATTAAAGTGATGTTAACAGTGTTCTTCGATTATCGTAGTGTTGTGCTCTATGAATTGCTTCCGCCGAGCCAAACTGGAAAGAAGGAGTATATGTTGGGTTTGCAGATTACTTTGAAGGCGACGAAATAGATTAGGAACAATAAATAGAATTAAAAAAGGAAAAAATTAAATTATTCTTACCTTTCGACCACAAACATACATATTTTTTTAATATTAAAAACCCAGGTTTTTTTTCCGATTTTTTCACTATTTAGTCGGTTTTTATATTTTTCTTCTAAAAACCAAAAATTGAATGTCAAAAAATTGAAAGAAAACCAAATTTAAAATAAAAACAAGTAAGGAAGTTATATTTAGCTGTGACCGAATCCTTTGCACTCATCACCGTTACTGTCGAAAATATGAAAAAATAGGATTCTGACTCTATAGTATTGCGTGGGAGTGGTTCATACTTATACACTGCAGAATAAAAATGGAAACTTATATCGTCTGTCTGTTGTAACCTATGGGGAAAAAAACCTCGGGTCCAGGGATGTATTCGTCATCTATCTTACAATATAAACTTATATCCTTTCAGCGATCTGTCCCATTTTCAATACCAACATGCATGCAACGACTTTCAATCTTTTTGTCAAATATGAAGCAGATATCTCCACTTTTTGCGGTCATAAGAGCGTTTATCCCAGCAATTAGCACTTCTAGAACGACTTTATAGGTTTGAAGCATAGGTTTTGGGCGATGCCAAAGTTTTGATAAAAGAGTGTAGAAGAATATTAATATTCTATAATATTGAGTAGGCAGGCGCGGCCGATTTTTTCCATCCATGGAATATAAATGCAAATTTGTATTGTTGTATTTGCTGGGGTTTGCAAGTAACGCGCAATAAAAACAACTATTTTTTATTTTACGGTGTACCATGGGCGTATTTTTTAACTGATTTACGTGTAAGAATTTCCAATCTGTCCGCCCAATTGGAAGCAGATAGCTTCCACTTTGCGACTAGGATAATGTTTACCACAGACATTACTCAGACAGGCAGACGGATGGACGGATGGATGGACATGTGTGCATCGGTTTACAAATTTAGACTGATGGAGAGCACATGTGTTTAAGTTGTTAATCTAAATTTGCTTTGTGAGTGCTGCCAACGTTTCGACAAATCAGTACAGTCCTAAAAAAGAAGCTTCCTTATGGAAATCGTAAACAATGAATAAATGAATAAAATCGAATATGGTTTTTCTTTCTGCATAAAATTTTTAAAAAAGTAGTAAAATATAAAATCACATAATACTGGGTTCAAGAAGTAACACAAATATGCAAGTGAAAGTCGCGGGTGTATCGAATATCAGAAATAATATTTGTCACATACGTTCCAGTTTGAGACTGGAGGAATTTTTTGAAAACGAATGGCCAATATATTAGCCCACATAGCTGTGCAGTGCTTACATAAGTTTATTAGTAGCTAAGATTCAGTTTAAAGCGGGCCTATAAATATCTTCCCTTCCTTCATAGCGTCAGCGCGTGCAAATGCTTTTTTTCGTCGCAAAAAAACAACTTAAATGATCATTTATATCTAACGTTCCTGAGACTGGCAGCAGATGATTTTAATTGAGTTCATCTTTTGTGAATAAACAATATGGTACGCGGTGTGTCTTGCCGCGTACATACAATAGCTTCCGGTGTTTGAAATCAAAATCTCCCTCTTTAACGTCAATTTGATGGAAACGTAATGTACGTACGAAATCAAACTTCTGCAACATTATTATTCGCTCATGTATTATTATTTTTATTATTATTATTATTATTATTATTATTGTTCGATGTAGACTGTCTGTCATCAGCGAAAACGCCTCATGACATTTGCTATTGCATAAACGCGTAAACATCTGATCTACAAAAGTATTCAATGCTTGACATCAGCAATAACCACACATTTCTATATGATCATTTCATGATAGCAAGTACGTCGTTCGCTTTGCATTGCATTGTAATCAGGGTTGAAATATATAATAGAGGAGAAATCTTCCTCCTCTGGTCGCACCCTCAATAGAAATGCAGTCTGCATTTATGATCGTGAATTTATCTTAAAATTTAAATGAAATTATTCTTAAAGTATTTAGTTTCACAATTTAACGGACTTGGAAGAGCAGCGAAAGAAAAAAATTCCTTTAAAAGCAATTATTTCGAAGGGAAAAATGCAATTTGTTTAACTACATGCAAGGAATTCAAAGATGAAAGGAGTACAAAAATAATTCTTTCGGGTCTTCGATATTCCATCTGCAGGTTTTTGAAAACTTTTAATTTACTTGTTAGAAGAAAAATGATGTTTTCCCCAAACTCTCACATGAGTTGATATGAAAAGTTAAGAAGTCCTCAATAAATTTTTAATTTTATCTATTAGATCATTTGTGAATAAAATAACATACACATATGACATATTAGATGCATAAAAAATATCGTACGAGGCACCGTTTCATCTGTGCGCAAACTATTAGAATGCGGCTCGTTCGTGTCTACGCTTCAGGTAGAGAGCATGTACTATAATTTGTGGGGATTATGGCTCGACTTTAAAGTCGAGTCTATTTCCGAAAATGGACTTGGTTTCATCACTAATAGGTCTGTTTTTGGATCCACTATATACGATATATTGAATAAAGTATATAGCATAACGTAATATGACGGCCAACTAATATCAAATTTTAAGCTCGCAAGTTAGGAGAAGACAAAAGTTATCTATCGTGTGCGGCCCCACAGTTCGTTTGATTTAACTTTCCAAATGAATATGACCAGAGTGATGATGAAGCTTCTGCTAGTAAGTGAACGTTAGAGACTGTGTCCAGGATTTTACTCAGCCTGCTCAATACGCCTAAATCTTTATAGCTGTTCATGTTGATCAAGAAAATATTAACTTTAAGGGGATGTGGATGTATTAGTGGATATAACAAGAAAGGAGTTCAAACACTTTATGCACCCCACTTGTGTTGAAATGTGGAGCTATGTTCAGTAAACCACGTATTACGAAGTGCGACTACCAATTCGACTTAACCGGCCTAAATACCCAGTGCCGTAGACGTCATCTTAATCATAATCGGTAAGTGGTCGCAGGTATAGTGAGTGCCCGGTCGAGTGTAAGAATAACACTCACCGATCGGACATACATCTTCCAATCGGATTACACATGTTGACAATGTTCCCTAAGTAATTGGGGATACATGGTACACACCATCGTTAATGAAAAATGCGACATTTGATACGTAAATAAAGCCATAATCGTACTTAGTTTAAAAGGAATGAAATAAGAAGATTCGGCACGGAGTTCTGAATTATTTTTGAAACATTATTCCTGACATATAGCTGCGCATTAGCATATGGTAATGCCTTACCGTTAAAACAAATGTAATCATATATTGTATAGAGAGGTTATTGGTATGTCAAGGTTAAGCTAATAATTTTTGGGAAAAAGCAAAGGTTAAATCAAATTTAAGTTAAGGAAGAGAATCTGTTTGGACCCACTTAGCGGGTTTTTTTAATGTAAAAAATTCGATGCCATCTTCGTAACCATAAACTTGCATTGGCAGTATTGTCAACTTTAATTGACTTTTGTGTAGGCATTTGGACGAGTATATCAGAATTATAAATATTCCAAAATAAGTACGAAAATTAGTTATAGTAAAGAAGCTAAGGGCAGCACTATAACTTATGTAACTTTTGTTTTTAAATTAAAAAAAATTCGACAAAATATTCTCTAATCAAAGTGTATTATCAGCCGTAGTTAGAGTAAGATTGAAAAACATTCTTTAGCCTATGAAAGTCCTTTACGTCGTTTACGTCCTTGGCTTTTTCTTTCGAATATGCTTCGGTTAGTCTGCATACGATAGGTTGCACACTATAAATTAGAGATTCTTAAAATGCAAAGATTGAAGTTCAATCTTATAATTGCAAGAGCAGACAAAAGAAAAGTAAAACGTAGACGGCAATTTCCGTTTCTCTGCCGTCTATACACAATAGATATCATTGTTGATCGTACACTTTTTTTTTTGTACATTCTCTCAAGATCGTTTGTTGAATGACTTTTGAGTTTTGTAAAAAGTTAAGTTAAGAGGAGGGGCAAAAACGAATTTCTTTACATAGTGCACTCACTTCTCATTCATTCATTGCAGATGTATGCGATGGCTTTTGTAAGGGCTAGTGACCGTGTTTACCGTTGCTTTTTCAAAGGAAAACAAAAACCAAAAAATTTCTTGAGTCTATTGTTCTACGACCTCATCAACATCAACAACATATCAGGATATGCTTTATGTATATTTGGCAAAAGGAGGCAAATTACTTATGTTTTTATATGTGTCTACATATGTATACAAAGCTGTTAAGTATTCCAAAATTCCGCTTCTTCTTTACCTTTTTTAAGGGGATTTCCAGCAGAGTTAATTATAGAGAAGTTTTGAGCGCGCAAAACTACAGCACAAAAATCAACAAAAAAATATTTTATACAAATTTAAACAGACACTACAACAGACATACATTGACATCTAAGATACTTGAAATGTGAAGCTTGTGAAGATATTTGACTTTATTACGCAGCTTGTGTACGGTTATGCGATTTACTCGTACAGGAACTTGGAAGAATAAAGAATAAGAGAAGGGCCAAAAATCAAGGTCACACATTGTATCTCGAAAGCCTTTTCAATTACATTGAAAAAAAAAAAATAAATAAATAAGTAAGTAAATAATGTACTCTGCACCTATGAAATTGAAACGTCGTTTGTAAATCCACTCTATCCATGTATAATGCAGTAAATTAAAGTTTGCCATGCATTTTGTTGCAATTGCTAGAAAGACTTTCCTATTTTTATTTTTTTTTTATTTCGGTAGATGTACTTACACGATGGGAACATTCGTTAAAGTCATTTAAGTTAAGTGGAATTAATAAGAAAACTTTATATTTTTCTGATCGAATTTTGGATACTCACCAGCTTAAGCTAATAGTCCAAAGTATATTGAGTCTAATAGGGCAGCCACGCGGCATAAGTGAGTTCTAAAAGTCCTATTCTGGCGTTGTGACCGGTCACCACCCACATGAAGAAACTCTTCGCATGTCATAGCGTTTATGACTTTGTATCAGATTTAATATTCCAGATTAGTAGTCCCGATATAATTGCCCAACATAAACCAAGATATGAAAAACACGTGCAATAAAAATAAAAAGATTATGTTCGGTCGTGACCGAATCCTTTTATACCTATCATCCATTACGCTATCTTGAAAAAGACTAAAAAATACGAAAAGAACTAAATTTTCATGCTCTACAACATTGGATGGGCGCGGCTGACTTTTCTCCATTTTCAAAATAAAAGTGGATATTTATGTGGTATACTTAGATGCATTCCGAATATTAAACTGACCAAGGATTTATATACTTTATGGTATCTTTAACACTTGCTCCTGCATGCTATAAATGTATTGAAAAAAATATCTAAATTTTGATGCACTATAATATTGAATAGACTTGGTCCATTTTTTCCGTCGTCCATGAACTTTTTGTCGATTCATCTGCGGTAGTTTACGGGTAATGAGTAAAAAACCGATATTTAATTTCGCTTAAAGGACAGAGACGTTTTCGGCTCAAATGTTTTTAGGGGTTTAGCGTCCGCACCTGGTATTAAACCTTAATCAGACGAATTTTTTCATTGAAGAGGGCCTTACTAACCGAAATAGAAAATAAGTGTGGGCCATATTCTCCAAGCCAGATGCAATCCTACTTTTGAGCAACCTGATCCCCGTGGACACCCATTAACTTCATGTATTATCGTACAGAACTTTTGCGATACTTTACAGCTTTGGACGATGTCGTACAGTAGGCAGCCGCAGCCACTCTTGCCTTCAGACTCTCCACACTCCCCGTTAGGTCATCCAAACAGATGCTTCCAAATTTCTCCTTACACAGCACCCAACCGTGCCCCGTCCTTCTCATAAGTTGACCTCCTTGATGACCTCAAAAAAAGAGAACCAAAGAGAGGAGGAAAACATGAGGGTTTCAACACGGCTTTGTACACGAAGGGTGGTTCCCCTGTTTTCAGTTGAGGCAGGCGTTACTCTGAACAAGTCCTTCCACGGAATTGGCCCAATTTCAACACAAATCTGCGTGCAAGAACTTCCAATGTTTCCACATTACACAGATGGAAAGACGGACAGACGGACATGCTTAAATCAATTTAGGATTTGACATTGATCTAGAATATATACACCTTTTGAGGTCTCTGAAGCATGCTTCTAAGCGTTGCGATCGTTTTATTAAAATGGATGTGCTCATCCTTCGGTGAATGGCATAAAAAAACTCTTGATTTGTGACCGTGGCGGGTAAAGGTTTATGAAGAGGAATGGATATTAGTTGAATGAACATTTCCTTTCCGAAAGCTTAATATGTTTTATATAACCTGGACTTTAAAATGTCGAAATCGGTCATACTATAGGCCTTATGCGTTGAGAAAATATTACATTTTCATTTTTTAACATATTTCCTAAGTCTTCTTAGCAGCCCTCCATTCATTCTCAAGCTTCTTCTGAACGAAAGCTATACATTAAAACTAGTCATGTATAACTAAGCTTCAATCGAAGGCAGTAAGAGTCTTACCATATGTGCGAGCGCCTTCTAATGCCGATTACTGGATGTTGGATAAGCGCGCCAACAAAATTCAAGCATTTCATCTTTTAGAGACGCGACTAAGAAAATTCCTTGTGTATTTTGAATTTAAGGCTCGAACACTATCTTGAAAAATTATGTAAAATGTTATGTTATGTAAGCTTTTCGTTTGAATGTTCAATATTTCAATTCGAGTAAAATTTGGGTAAAATCTTTTAAAAGCAAGGAGAGTGAATAAAACTTTATTCACTACTGTTAATATCTGCACCATTTATCAGCTTTTCATATCCGTTTAAATGCTTTTGGTAACATATTAACTCGGTGGCGAGGTTGACCGTTAGGAAAACCTAAGCCCTGTATTTCAAGTCTCAGTTTCTTACATCAATTTTCTAACTGTCATATTTCCAACAGCTGATTATAGGCGAATGGACAGACGGTCTGCATTATTATGTGTCAACGGGCACCCAGTAGGCGTAGAATGCTATCGTGGTAAAAAAATGTGTCCAATACTTGAAATCTGTAAAATTTTTTCAAGTGTCACAAACGTAATAGGAAATCTAACACACCGTTTTAGCAAGGTGTAATAATAATAAAACCCTAACAAAACATTTATCTCCAACGTAACATCACTGACAGCAGACGTATGCATTTATAATCGCAGGACATTTTTTATTAACTCATTGCACTCCAGCACATTTTTGTTCTCACCCTATTTTTTAAATAGAGTTTGTGTATCTTAGTGCACACGTCTACAAGCACACTAAAGGGTGCTAATAGCGTTAAATTAATCTAACACATTTTCCGATTCATCTGCAAAAAACAACAAAGAAGGCAAAGAAGAGACATGCGAATCCATTTCTAAGAGACCCTTTTATAACCCCTATCATTGTCAGTCGTGTATCTCCTTTAATTTGTATGTTTTTAATATGTAAATTTGTTACGGATTTATGAGCGCATCCTTTCATTTTTTTTAGCGTTTGGCATAAATGCAATACTCGTAAATAACTAATTGAACTTTATTGAGTCATTTAAAGTCAAATGCTTTATAAAAGCGTACGCACGCTCAGAACAGATTATAGATTTCCGTAAGTTTGCATGTTGTTACGCCTTTTTGCCCTTTTTGCATAAAGATGTCAATGTTTGCGCATTCTTCATATACCATAAAATATTTGAAACAATGGTTAAGATGCTAATAAACATGTTACGAAAGCAATCTAGAGAAGAGGAAAGAGTTTATGACATTTCAGTTATTAACGGTTTTCCAATGTAAATATACGAGAATTCAACAAAATGCGTACTATCTGTGAGAAATAAAATGAAATTTTAAACCTGAGAAGGATCAAAGAAATCTTTTTTAAAAATTTTAAAATATGTTCAGCATAGAACAATAGAAATCCAAGCTTCATTCGACAACATTCATTACAACTACAGCATTTAAGGGCATACTATCTTAGAGCGCAACGTTCTCTAGTTAAGCAAATTCTATATTTTTTGACTTAAAATTTTTAAAGCCTTTTGCAAAAGATGCTGTTCTGCAATGTACGTGGAAAATCCTAGACGGTACATATCTTCATGATAAGTACAAAATTCGAAAACAATCGGTTTTATACTATCCGCATATTTTTTATAGATGCTTAAGGATTGAGGCTTAACATAGGCTTGCTGAAGAAAATTTTAAACATAGAATCTATGAGGAAAGAAATAAAAAAATAATAATGGGGCCACGCAAAAACTTTAAGATTAGGTCTTATGCGGAGACGTTCCAAAAAAGGTCCGATATGAACCATTTTCAATAGCGTTCCTCGTTGGGGAAAACACGTCAGTGTAGCAAATTTCATCAAAATATCTTGAAAGTTGCAGTCTGTAGGTTGAAAGCATGAGAGATAGGCGGACAGACGGGCACAAAGGCTTAGATCGGTGCATAAGTTGAGTATGAATTGATTGGCTATTGACTTGGTCGGTCGATCTCAAGACGGCCGCGAACTGCAATGGTTAAAATTAAGAAAACTTTTCACAACTTTTGTGTGCCTCGTTGAGACCGTGAATCTTGCATTCTATAGGGAAGTTTCCGTTTAAAGAAGTAAAGAGTACATAATCGCTGTGCAGTGTGTTTTCTATATTTGAACTTGTTGGGTATTTATTTATTACTGTCGCGTTTGTAAACACCTTGCAATTATTTTCCATTTCGAGCTAGTGAACTGATGCGAAAGAACATATTTTTCAAGTTTTGCATTTTATGTCTGCATTATTGCGACGTTACTGATTCTTTCCCAATCTTAAAGTAAAAAAATTTATTTATCTGTATGCAGACCGTCTATCTGACTTTCAAATCTATGTGTCAGCTTCCGGCTTGCTACCTTAATTTTTGAAGCTCCGAGAATTACATTCGCGAACTGACGGACAAATTCACAGATATTGCTGTATATAGAATTTACATATTCAGGGTACAAGTAAGTCTTAAGAGCAATTCAAGAATCCATTAATTATTGAATTTCGAATAAGAACAAATCTGTAGAAATTTCGTCATACGATTGCAAGGTCTATATAAATATCGGAGCAATTCGCATAGTAATCTAAGTAATCATCGAGAGTTTTTATTGTACCAGGGATTTTCATTTTCAGAATAAAAAGTGAAATCCCAGGAGCACACGAAGAAACAACTGTTAATATATAATTTATCAAAATAGGATTAAACAAAAGCCTGCTCTGAATCTGAATAATGAAAACTAAGGCACAGCAATGCCAAGCTTTCTTTAGCTAAATATGTGCAAATCGTTTATTTCCAATCTTCGACTACAACATTTTATAGAAATTCTATCCAAAGAATAAAAAAAACAAATAATCCGATATAGTCATCCATGCTATTATTGTTATATATAGCTGAGGGTTTCCCATTTACCTTTCAAATAAAAAATGAAAACAAGGTAAATAATTAAATTGCAATTAAAAGTTTTATATTTTCCTTTTGAAAAAGAAATAAATATTTCTAACTTATACAAATGTATACTCGACCCCACTTATATGAACAAAACGATATTTGGTAAACCATGAACGACAGATATGCTTAAGTATCTGCAAACGGTTTTTGTTTTTCTCTTCTACTTTCAATAACTAAAAGTTGGCTGACTGCTCATTGCGTTATTCACTGCAGCTAAATAGAGAAATGAACGGAAGAAAGAGGTAATAAGGGTGCATTAATATTATATTTAACATTAATTGGCTACATTTACATTGCACTGCACTAATAATAATAATAATAATAATAATAATAATAATAATAATGATAACGATGGTAATGATAATGATGATGACGATGACGATAATGATGAGATTATGATGACAATGCGCAGGCTCCTGGCTTGCATGAAAAGGAAAAGACACCAACAATAAATAACACCCAACCAAAACAAACCGAACAAATCGAAAACTTACATCATTCTGCCTAGATATAGAAGTTGTTGTATCTGGCTTAGTGTAAGGTAAACAACAAAGCCCGCATCTTCAAAAACTTCATTAACAAATACAACTACAAATTTGTATCTCCAGTTTATAGAAAGCGCCACCATCGACTCCCATATAAATTGATATCATTATATACGTAAGTAAATGATGGACTCCTACTCGACCTATACCTTGCGCGATGCACAAGTACACCCTGTCAACCTTTAGCCGCACTATGGCCGGCCACAAACGATCAAGAGTTCAGTTTACTGTAGGTTTCAGTAGTCGGTCGGTCAAGTGAATATTTCCTTTAAGCTGTTCTCTGTTACAAAAGAGTAAACGTAACGTTGAAAGTGTGGTTAAGTTTTTTCCTTTTTTTTTTTTTGTCATACTTATACCACATATGTGCAAACACATTCACGGGGGTATATATTATATAATATCTACAAAGCACTATGTCTCTTTGCCATCCACATTTTTACTTACGACCTCGTTGTCTGCTTTTCTGTCAGGACATGATATTACTTATCCGCAGTGACTGCGCTTTGTTTTCCAGCAGCAAAACGTAGACGATGTCTATGATGAGAGGCAGTTTAAAAAAGAGTCAAACAGATATATAGAATGAGATGCCAGATACAGTCTATGTTTATTTTCGTATATAAATATCTATATACATACATGGAATATAGATAGATAGAGCTGACTACGTAACTCAAGCAACGCATACATACAGTTACCGAGAGCTGTACAGATATAGACAGAGAGATACACGAATACATTGAAATCAAAATTTCACTCTTCACATAAACAAGCGCACGCACACACATACACACTTAACTATAAAAAGCAGTAGGTATTCATTTTGTTTGTATAACCAGAATGCTCTTGTTGAGTGCTTATGAATATATATATATATATATATATGTCTGATGTATATTTAGATATGTATAGGCTTGCAAGTCTTTTCGTTAACTTTTATATTTGTGGTAGTTATTGTTTTTGTTTATTTGTTTTTCGTTATTTTTTTTTTTCTCATTTTATTGAATTGTTTGCCTTTTCTCTATAGTTGTCGCATCTTTTGTACATATGTACAGCGATAATGATGATGATTTAACTGATGATGATGATAATGATGATAGTCTAGAGAATGTGTGTGTATATATATATATATATAGATATATTTGTATATAGGTAGTTGTGCGTCTCTGTGTTGAAGTATCTATGTATCACTGTTTTAATAATATATAAGAGGACGAACCCGCCCTATACGTTATCCTCTACGTGATGCTCCTCCCAGATATTATTTATTTATATAAGTACACATATGTAGTTTTATATGTATCTATATATCTATATATATATATATATATATATATATATTTATATTGTATATATTGGATTAAAACTTATTTTATAGAAATTTTTTTATTCCAACGTTGCAATGTTTATCTATGTTTGTGTGAATTGTTAGCACAAACGGGAAAGAGAACGCACGAAGGACTACTATAAGAGAATGTTTTATTCTTTTCACAAGATATTTCATTTTCATATTTGGACAGAAACACGACTTTAAATTATTATACAGAATAAAGAATAGAGAAGTTACACGAATAATGCTTTAAAGTATCGGACCTTTTACAACAACTTGAAAGCAACTTTCTAAAAGTTAGTATCCCTACGCTCCGCGTTCAATATTTTAGAAAGCCAACAGCGAGAATTGCAAATGGCGATCTAAAGTAAAGCCAAACTATTTTTAATAGTCCTTGCCTTGATTTTCATTGTTTGTATACACAAAATTAATCACATATTAATTGAAATGTTTTTGGAGAGTTCTCAAGCAGAGATAAATTAAGACGTCTTTCTTTAAAAATAGTGAGGATGGGATTAATCTATTCATTCAAATTTAGCTAAATATTTTACATAATAATAAGTGAATGGATATCCTGGAAGGTCTTAGTACCGACAGAAAAGATATACGATGCAGGAAAAATTTTGTATTGGAAACAAGCAGCAGAATGGTGGCAATCATATCAGAATAAATTAGCTTAACATCAACGGAGGGCTTTCCCAAGGGTGTAATATATCCCCTCTTCTTTCTAACGTCTACTCTGAGGTAATCCTTCAAGCAGGCGCTAAGGTCAACGGACAATTCATCAATAATATCTGATATCTGGCCGATACAACAATCCTAGCACATAATATACAGGATCTGTAGAGGATTTAATCTGTAAGAACTTTGAAACCAAGAAACCAAATTTATGATCGTAAGTCGTTCGAAAACTCCATATGCAAATGCCGTTCTATTAACTAATAACCAAAATGCCGAAAGGATTTCCAACTTTCCAAGAAGAAATATCAGAAAATTTTAGCATATTGAAAAATTCCTTATACCTTCGCGCTCATGAAATGCTTTGTACAGTCCATGCTCCTGTATGGTCTACAATCATGGACTTTAATAACCAATACAATGAGTTGACTGGGAACCTTTGAGATATGATGTTACCGCAGAACGTCAAAAATATCTTGGGCAGATCGCACATCCAGCGCTGAAGTCTTGACAAAAATGAACCCTGACCGTGAGCTATTAAAGTGTATTAAGAAACGAAAAACTGTGTATTTTGGACGCAAGGTGTGTGGAGAAAAACAAAGTCCTACATCTAGTAATGGAAGACCGTATCGAAGAACGTAGGGGCGTAGAAAGAAAAAACTAGACTGAGCGGAGAACCATTGGCGAGATCATATGCACAGCAAGGAGCCGAGAAAATTTTCCAGTTTCAGTTAATAATATAATATATGAAACAACGCGTGTGTTCACTTATATCCATCAATGGGTTGGCAAGCGAAATATTTGATCGAAATTGATGTTCTACATGAAGTTTCAAGACATCGATAGTCTTCGAATTCGGAAACGTTTTGGTATTCACAAACTATATATTTGTTCGTAAGATTTTGTCGACAATTCCAAATTCAGGGACCAGATTTCTTATTAAGCATACATTTAACTATTAAGTGAGAAAATAAGTTTTATAAGCTAGCCACGCTAGAGCTATTCTCGCCGTGCATGTTTAGTTTCAAACCGTTCTCAATAAGCTTCACCAGCATATTTCTAGGAAGACTTTTAAGCGAACATAAGCACTTGCTAATGGTATCTGTTAGTGCAACGTAAAATCTAAGACATTAAGAAATTTCTGTCAGTTAATGAATTGTGTTCCATATATTCTCACAGTGGAAATCATCTGCCAATGATTTGCTTAACTGAAGAGCAAGAAAGAGAAAAGGAAGAGGACATTGGAAAAAGTTCAAACCACCTTTTAAGCCAAGTAAGTTTTCGGAAAAATTCGCCGTAAACTCTGTATAGATTAGGAACGTGCACAAGTTTCCACCGATTTTTTAAAGAAAGTCATAAAAAAAACTAAAGCACGAAACATTTTATTCCCTATTTTGTCCATCGCTGGTATTTATATGTCCCATCCTTTTGGTAAAATACGAATTCCGTGAACAAAGGACAACTGGCGCTTTCTGGATAGCCACGGAAAGGAAGTGCCTTTCTGAAAACATCTTTGGTACTGAAACATTCGCTCAGAAAAAGCCATCGATGAAGACCAGAGTTAATCAAGAGGAGAACAGCACACTCCGATTAAGCGATGCTAGTGTTTTCTGAGCGACCTTCGCCATTTCGTTGAAAAATCGCGATATCACGACGTTTGGCATATTTCATTCGTTCTTCAAGTCAGTTATTGTTAGCAGCTTTCACTTTTGATGATTTTCTTTGGTCAAAGTAAACCCTGGCAGCGATAGTTGTTTCACATTACAGATCCGTTATGATTTTCAGGAATAAACGCAGTGAAAACTGAAAGCGTTTTTGCGTTTTTCGCGCTAAAGGGCTTACGAAATTTCATCGTCACACAAACTTTGTTTATTAAGAAAAAGCTGCTATTTAACTGCCACATAACATATTCGCTGCAATTTTCGAATATCTTCACAATCCTCATATCATCTTGTATAAGTAAGTTCTGTGTTAATCGAGCTTCAAATGAGTTTGCGTTAATAGACATATTTTTCAACAAGGTCGTCGCCTTGAAACCAGTCTCTTAAGAGTGATATCGAAAGGACGTGAATGGATCTTTGTCAAAACTGTCAAAGGCAACAATAAATAATGTCTGCTTGATTGTCCAAGAAGTTGTAAACAAACCATTTTACAAAACGCTCGTCTTTGGGCGTAATTTCATCAAAACGTTTCATCAAGTCCTTCTGGATTCTGCATACGTTAGCATAAATTTGACATACTGATGTAAAGTTGGCTTAGTGTAAAAAAAAAATTATTTTTTTGGAGGCAAAAAACTATTTTCGAATTTTCATCTTGGAAAAACTGTTCTGTTTCCCCAAATTGAAAAATTTCTGCGATGTAAAAACAAAAATCGATTATCTCAGGAAAAATAACTTTGATTACAGCAACAACAGCAATTTGTGCCATATTTTGCCACTTTTTTTCTAAGCACGTCGCATACAATAAAGTTTTTCCTTTTAACTTTTCACCCACATAAATAACTTTACAGACACAATGAAGTAGCTAAGCACTAAGGCGCAAAGAGTGAGAAGATGTGAGGTGGAATTGTAGGAGATTATTCTACAAAGTCTGGAGAGCAAGTAAGCGCAAACATTTTTCCTTTTTTTTCTGTCGATTTAATAGCATTTCAATCAGAAGCGGATGAATGAGTTGTAGCCTACCCTAAGGCATACTAGGTCTGCTCGGTCGACAAAATAACGCAAGTAGGAGCTCAGGGAAAGTGTGTGTTTATATATATAAATGTATATGTATATATATATATATATATACATAAGAAAGGTGAGTGACTCAACTCATGTTCAAACTATAGTTGCTTGTGGTTTTTTCTCAACATCACATTGCTTTCGTTCTGAAGCAAAAAAGTACATTCCTGGTATTTTCTGTAGATAACACAGCAACAACCTTAAGGGTCTTCGTAAAGTGACATAGATTGTGTTTTGCTTTTGTTTTTGCTTTTTTTTTTTTAATTTTTTTTTTTTGTAGTGTTGGTTTTGAAACGGCGCAAAAGCACAACATATTGAGAAAATAGCCGAGACATACCAGACCAAAGACCACAAAACTATGTGCTTGGTTAGGCATAGAAGAAGAAGAAGAAGAACAAGAAGAAAAATCAAGAAGCAAGGCTAGTGAAGTGAATTTCTCATACATATATGCATATATGTTTATTATACATCTTTTGCTAAGTAAACGGGACAGTTTATAAACGCGAATAGCCTGCTAGTGGCAATCGTTTTAGTAAATCAAATAGTTTTTGTTTAATGATAAGACAGACCGCACACGATATTCAACTTAAATTACGATAAATGAAAATACGAGCGCGAGTTATTAAATATATTTTCGATTTATTCTGGCACTACATTTTTGATGATTGAACTTTTCAGGGAAAATGTAAAATTGTTAACGAATTCAAACAGTGCGAGTTGGGAAAGAACTCATACCTTTAAAAAAAAAAGAAAAAAAAAAAATTTAAAAGTGTTTGGAAGAAGACATTTCAACCCCTACTGTGTGTGCTGAATGTCGATTGAATTGAATATATAGTACTTTATGTTATATATCAAAATGATTGCATATATAAACGTATGCGTGAATACACGGACACCAGAACTGCAGATAACTGAAAAATGTCCTTAAAAGCATGCACATAATATATATATATATATGTAAAGAAAGACACGAACACTTACGCAACTCTGCAATATAGCAAAGAGAATCCACCACCATATTATCATCGTAAATGCATACCACTTCACTCCTATTTGTTTTATTGTTGTCTCTATAGCATATATATATAGGTATATACATATGCATGTGTGCGTATGTCTGCAGGGAAGATGCTTACATTTCTACCGATGCAACAACCATCTCATTTTTACCATTATTAACATTATCCATCCTATGCTATCAACGATATAATATCTAACCAACCAACCAGCCAACCAAACAGCCACAGCTACGGCACAATCAACGTACGAACACAACATTTCTCCATTTTTCTGTAAATATAAAAACAAACATTCATTCAATTCATTCATTCGCACAGATATATACATTTTTTTTTTTTTTTTTTTGTTTTGTGTTGTTTTTGTTTTTATCGCTGAGATATTTTTGCACAAAACGACGACAAACGGACAAAAATACACAGCACAGCACAAGAAGAAGAATCATTTTTAAATATTCTCTGTCGCGACGACATTACATTATCCACGCGTATACAAGTTCGTAATATTGTTTATGCATATCGAGGCATAGCACTAATATAATCATTCATACATGCACATATACATGCATAACAGCATCAACATCAACATTAACATCATCATCATCATCATCATCATCATCGTCATCATCATAATTAACGTCATCATCATCAGTATTAACAGACGAGATACGTACACATCTCCTTGCGTACGCTTACGACAAACAGTACGGTGAGTTGCGGTCGCCAGTGCTGCTGATTCAGTTTATTTACAGTTTTTGACGGTTAAAGACGCGACTCAACTTCCGTTTTCTATTAAATTTTATTCAAATAAAAATTTACATTGTTAAAAAAGCGTCAATCAATCTAAAATTATTATAATAACGGAATAACTAACTACCTATGAATATATAAATAGATAAGAAAATATGTGCGTAAAGAAGTTATAGTGAAAATTACAATAATAATAATAACAAACAAATGAAAAAAAAAGAAAGAAAAGCAAAAAATGAAATGAAATGAAAAAAAAGAGTAAAAAATACTCGACTTTTTTCTTTTACATCAAATATGGAAAACAAATATTAATATCTATATGTACGTACATATGTATACATAAATAAATATATCCTGGTGACATTGACATTGATTTAGAGAATCAACTGAACATTTTAGTGGATTAAGTGGATTAATTATGATTTTCGATCGTTACGCTGTCTCAGGTATGGAAGACATTGTCACATTGCCTGTTAACTCCTTTCATAAACATATTACAAAAAATATTAGCATAAAATGTACCTAAATGAAAAAATTGTTTCTTACAAGCATAAGTAACTATGGCTGTGTTGAGCGAAAAAATGACAAACTTGCGACGGCCTATGAACTAATGTTTTATAAAGCTTGAAAGTAACGCTCGCCTGAGCACCGAATGGCTGATTAATTTCCAAAATAGGACCTTCTCAGCCCAAAGGAATGAATATCAAATTACCTTCCTCTAGTCCTGATCGTAGAAGCCAGTAATTTTTGTGATTTTTTGTAGCGTTTCTTAATGACGACTCTTTTGGAAGCTGGAAGCAGAACGAGGTATATGTCGGTTTAGCTACCCGTCGTCTCAGTCGAATATCTCGGAAATACACAATATTCATACAGGATGTGCTTTAAGGACATATTATAGACATTCCACTCTGACATAGAACGCGTATATTCACACAAAGTGCTTAAATGATAACCACTCTTCATTGAGGTTGTAACAATCGAGATTCCGACATATTGTATAATAAATTACAATAACTAAAAATTTCAGGAAAATCTTCAACAAACTCTCGAATGTTTTGTTGTAATTAATTATTCAAGCTTTCACAACTGGAAAATGGGCGGCTTATCCGTCCCTCAAATTATCGAATAAATTTAAAGGAACTTTATTTTGGGAAGTAAAGGGGCCGTAGAGAACAGGACTGCTAAATCAAAGCCGGTTTATAATAACCTTGACGGATTTTGTGACCGCATTTAAGCGGGGAAGCAGTTTGCAAACTTTCAATTCATTCTATTACGCTTTGTATATTTCTGATCAATCAGTTCAGGCTGCCTTCAAGCCTAAGCTGAATCAGTGCACATGAACTTTTATACCATCCGTTAAAGGAAGGGTACGTATCAGCTTTGACATTGCTCCACCAAGAAAATACAAACTGATATAAACTTCCCGATAGGAGAATATCTCAAAACTTTTTGTTTCAAATTAAAATTTGGAACAAGTATTCAGAGCTATAATCATATAACAAGAAATGTTACGGTTTAAATGCATTTATGCAAAGTTATAGGCAGTCCAGCTTCGCCTTAAGGTAAATGAATACAAACGTACTTTTACCGATGTGGAAATGTATGTATTATGGATTTTGTGTAGCAATTCCTTTAGAATAAGCACACGCTAGTTTTGAAGACTGGAGAAACCTATCTTACAAAATAATCTACGCTAAAGTAAATGTTAAATGACAGTCGTGCGTTTATCAGAAAAATTGGACAAAATAAATCCGTTTGGTTCCCAAACACATACTTATTGGCGGATGAAAGGATTGATAGTACTCTATTGTGTGCGTATGTGTAAAAAAATCTATATGAAATATGAAATAGATGTCGTTCTAGTAATTAAAGTCTGCACATCACCGTTGAGGTTTAATTAAACGAATCCCACAGGCTTATCGAGTATACAAAGTGCAGTAGTTTTCCTTGTTGCAAAACGAAACATAAACTAAGTAAATCCGAAAAGTTAGTCAATCCCGCAGTCCGCTGACTTTTATATATTATTTATACTCTTCTGAATCACAAAATTCGACTTGGCAGAATTCTAAGATTTCAGTCCTCAAAATATTGAAAAATACTTTAGCGGAAGCGTAGGAGAGGAATCGCTTTTCTGGAACATAATATTCGCGCGAAACTGCAAAACATGGCTTCTAAAAGCAATTACAGTTATTCATGAATCCATCAGATGTTTAAAACTTATGTGCATTTTACAAGTACAATTTACATAACGACTTTTTAAAACGAGGCATTATATGACAAGTGGTTGAAGAAGCAGTCTGATCCAAACAACTTTCAAAAGCAAATATCTCAAAAACTGCGGCCTGCAGGGCGAACACAACACAACAAACTAATTAGGGCAGACGGAGAAGCAAGCGTAGATCAATTCAGAAGATGATATTGAATCGATCGGTAACTGGAATATGAATTTTTCTACATTTTTTTTTCCTTCAAATTGCAGTTACGTGTCTGCAGTTCTTGTCCTTGATAAGGCAATTGATTCATCATTCATTAATTATTTGCATTTGAAAATTCTTCCAACCTCAAAATCGTAGATTTTATTATTGTAGCTAATAGAAACGTTTTTAACGTTACAACCGCAATATTCCAGATGCTAGTTTACAAATGCTAGTCTATAACAAATATAGTTTAGCAACCAAATGCTATGAATAGAGATTATAGAAGTGGCGATGATTCAGCGAAAAATGAAATTAAAGCAAAGCAAGGGGCATACTGTTCCCTACCACCATATTGGCATGAAGTGAAGTGAATTTATTTTTTGAATTTAACGAAATAACGCCCATATAAGAGTTACCTAAAAAAACATTACGATCGATTTTATCGATTGATTTTATAAGTATATATAAATACCGATATAAATCTGTTTGGGCTTTTGTAGAGAGCAGTTATCTATTCTCTATTCTGAACTTGCTCTTTATTTTATATTTAGAGTAAGTACCTCTTCTCATGCTACCTTTTACTAATTAAAGATTTTCCATGTGAGGCGACGATATATTAAAATTTAACATTTTTATATAGTGAAGAAAAATTTATTAAAATCCCTCTATTTTAGAACAGATTCTCTTTGTCAGATAGTTGAGTGAATAAATTCATTTTATGTGAATTTATTGAGCTGCATAGACGATCACCCAGCTGACTTCCTCTTAAGATTTTATAATACCCTATAGTACCCTATAGACCCTTAGCTTATAGTTTTGCAGAAATATTTTCATGGAATTGCAAATTATAGAAGAATAGTTGAGAATAGTCGCAGTTCTCCGAGGTGGTTTCAGTTTTTTTTGTCGGCGTACACGTGAGCAGATCGCACCCATTTTTTAGCCGCGGTTTCGTAATTGATCAAAGAATCTTTGCGGCAAATTTCATTTCCTTATCTTAAAAAGATTCAAAACCTGCCAAATATACGGATTAGCAAAAGAATAAGGGAATCAGTCCTCACATTTATTAGTGCTTTTCATTATTCATATTTTCCTTTAAAAAATTGTGTTTAAAAAATCCTACTACAAGATTTTCTTTAATGTTCGGAATTTGATTTATTATGACTTTCTTCCGCCGGACCAGACTGAATTGACAAGAGTAGAATTTGACCGTCATGTCTTCGGTAGAAGAGTTTCCTTATCATCATTATAAATGTTTGCATAGCGATAATGCATCTTCTCACACCGCATTGGTTCTTCGAGACATTTTCGGCAGAAATGCAACACATGTTGGCAACAGCCTCATTTGTCTGACTTCTTTATGGTACTTTGCGAAACTGAAAAAAAGTAATCCGAGGACTACCTTGCGAGGACTAAAATGCAATTATCGCATGAAACCACACAAGCTTATCAACTATTGAAAATATTCACATAAGATGTGACACAGATGCCCGTTAGGATGATGTCAGTCGAAGAAATATAATTGCTGGCGTCCCCCGTTTTTACTAATCTTATTCGCGTTGTTGTTTGATAAGATTCTCAAATTTTGCACCGTTTTGCATCGGAACAGTGCTTTATTACACATATGTAACATGTTGATTGTAGTCACGTTGACTATTCGTCGCAACATAAACAAAGCCAAAATCTGACCAGAAGAATATTAAAAGAAAACTTTGATACTTTGTTAAAAGCTTTAACATCATTACGTAAGGAAAAAATGAAAAAGTGGAATTAGTCGATTTGCCACCTGGACTACTCTTACGGGTTTCCCTAAGCAAAATAACTGATATCAATATTAGAAAGATTAGAGATAAAGTTTTCGTAGTTTTGTTAAATAACTTGACTTTGACTTGGTTCGAAGGACGAAAACCGAAATGTTTGCATTCGAAAAATTATTGCGAAATGCATTCCATTACAAAGTTTTCAAAAGCATTTGAGAAAGTTTCGCTTTTATTCAATATCAAATTTTCCGAAGCATTTATACATTGTTACACTATGTTATATAACAATCTATGGGAATTTGTTGCAAAACAGTTAGATATTCCGCAGTCAAACGGATCGAAACTATAAAAATCAATTAGTCGTATTATATAATCAGATATTTGTACATATATACTTGACTTGTGGGCAGAAATAGCTTCAAAGGACATTGAAAGAGTGCGCACTTTTACAATAATATCTATATAAATAATAAATAAATAAATATATATATATGATAATAAATATATAAATATAAATATATAATAAATATATATATATAACGTCAATTAAAACTTTATTTTATTCGTCAGGCAATTAAAAGTTTTTCGTCACAACCAAAGTAAACTTTTTTGCTAAAACGGCGATTGACAATTGACAGAGATTTCATGTTATTCGGTTTGACGATTCATCGAAATTGGAACGTTTTTCGTAATTGCTTGAAACTGTTGTTCGCGAAAATTAACATTTTCAAAATGAATAAATACATCATACATACATTATATGCATGTAATGAAAAGAATATCATATTGGTATTCTTCACATAAGCAGATGCTTGGCATTGAAAGAAATTCAGCCGTTAAGAACGAACTAAAATTACCATTTTATCAATATATGTTCGATATATTGCAACTAGTTCTTTAAAACTATTCTCATTTGCAAGTAATACGTTGTTTAGTTGAACATGTTTAAGTAAAGATTGCAACTAAATAGGTATCGAACGGAGGTAAGCCACAGCTTCAATCATATAGTTTTCTAAAAAATATGGCTGCTTTCAGTCCCAAACCAAACTTACTGCTATTTTTTATATACGAAACGATTTGGAAATTCAATCGATAAAATGGATAATTCATTCAGAAGAAACAGTATTTGTATATATGTATTATTAATAAACGCAAGACTTTCTAGTCTTAATTTCTTAATACCTATCAAGAAGCTATACCCAATGTGTCAATTGTATAAACTAACCAGAAATGTTGAGTCTAATATTTGGAAAAGGGCGAAAAAACAATCAGCTTCTTACTTAGCGAAGGACCGACTTTGCTCATTTTTGCAGTTGAACGATTATTGAAAGATGCTAAGAAAAAAGTTAAGGAAAAAATTAGAACTTTAGACTAAGTTAAAATGGATAGGAAACAAATTTAAGACAATGTTTCTTCTTCCAAAGAAGACGGGGACCACCGATCTCCGTAAGATCTGAGAGCCGAGAGGTTACATATATCGAATTCCATCGTTCATAATAATATATTTATCCAGTGTAAAAAAATTGTCTCACGGAATCACTTCCCTAACAACCTAACACTTTTAAGATCGTAATTGTGCGTGTGAGCAGATGAAACGCACATACATCCATCCAAATCGATTTCGCTATTCCGATAGCCGAAAAATTTATGTGCTTGATGGGGTTTTCAATTTCGATGTATTTGAAACATTTAGCAAAACAAAGCACAACTGTTTCGTTTACAAAGATACTTACGTAATTCTATTCTACACATGAAATGAATTTGGATTTCTATTTGCAAGTTGACAATTAAGGAAAGACATATAAAAGTTCAAAAAAAAAATAAAAATTCGATTTGGTCTTGGCCTGCCTTCATCAAATTCCCTTAGAACAATAAAAGTATTTTTTCAATGCATTCAATGCTATATATTTCGTCATTTGTGACTGCGTAAAATACTTCATCCTAGCATATAGCGGACATCGTTGTTCTGTCCGGTTGGGACAAAATAATTATGATTGTATTTTCTACTATATAATATCTATAACACACGATGTTATAGAATAAAGTGCCGCGTATGAGTTAATGGGGTTTGATTCTACGCAATGCTACACATATTTCATGTAAATGTGTCTTTACATATACACGTATGTCCTCGAACTTTTCACGCTTTGAAAACGATCATCCGTCAGGTTGAGGCCGACAAGTGTTGACAAGTTTTCGAAAATTACCTCAAAAGGATCCACCGCAATAGGATGTCCATTGGGCGACGTGTGAATGGCAGACGATGAAGAAGGAAGTGCTGCAGATGAGTGTAGAAATTAGTTGAAAGTGCTTTTGATAGAACTTGCAACAAGGTGGCTTGAAAGAGGACAAGACGAGCGGATGGACCGACAGACAGGCATGCAGTTAGTCTAATAGAAAGCCAGTTTATTTCAAGTCTTCCAGGATTTTGAATTCATTCACAAAATCTCTACTTTGTCCTGCTCTGCTGCAAACTCTTCAGTAAAATTTGTCTTCCGTGTGCCAAACTTCAATTTTCTATATCATCGATATACTTTATACATATATATTTATATTTACTACTGAAAGAGAAAACATGGAGCCCTAGTAGCAAATTAGTGTGAAGAGTAAACAAGTGTAAGCTAATTCTAGTGCGTGACACATTCTTTAGCAATCGGAGAATTATCTACTATCAAGTGTACAATTTACTCTGTAATGAGGGCTTAGGGGACAATACAGTTCAAATAACTGTGTGTGAACGATAACGAAGGTTGAAAATATTTATCAAATTTTTATATATCTTTTTATACGGAAATGCTTTGCATTATCGGCTGCAATCAAGACAATAAATTAAAGACAAAATTGGCATCTTATCGCTTGAGGTGTCCATCAAATCGCATTCACAAAGTATCTTCAAAAATGACAATCACTTACTAACGTACATAATAGATTGATATTTCTATTTTTTTAATTTTTTTTTTTTATTTTTTTGAAGTTATTGTTGTGCCTTCTAAATAAAGGATAGAGATATAAAGTGCTTTTGCGTCACAATGTTGCTAGAGGTTTATCAAGTAATTGACAAGCGTTTGCTTTTCAAGCTAGCGAAACCAATGATAGACAACACAATAAATAAACAAAAAAAAAAACAAAAACAAAAACAAAAACGTCAAGTGAGCACCTTTGAAACTTTCACATGGTTATCTTTTGTTATCTTTGTGTATGTTTTCTAATTTATTGTAAAATATATAATCTTTCGCAAGATTATGTAAGAAATTGTGTTGTCTTATTTCGTTTGAAAGGATGTTTTTATTTAACCAAATGTGCATAAAAATGTCGGAACCGTAGATTATATATACACATAAGGCATTTGCTTTGCCTTTTCTCTTTTTGTTTTTCTTGAAATTTTACCTAAATTGTCTTATTTTGGCCTAATTCGGCGCTAATATTGCCACAAAAACGGTTGTGCGTTGAATTTTGCTTTCAATTATTACAGTTTAGCTTACAGTTTGCGTTAAAATGTGTGAATTTTTGTGTTTTGTGTTTCGAACACTCGAAACAAATTCATTGTTTGTTTGCCTATGCTTGTGCTGTAAGATTCAATTATTTATCTGGCGGTTTCTTTTATGCCCTGTTACGATATTTTCCAAGCGAAGATTCAATAGATATTTATTTAATTTTCTGGAGAGAAATGCTTTCATTCTTAATTTAATGCAAATTTTTCTATTTCAAGTTCTTCCTCTTCTTACGTTATTCTTTTCTGCTTTTCTTTTATAGGCAGCAGCACCGAGGACTACGAATTGGGAGCGTTTAGACAATTCCCTCATAATTTGAGTGCGACGAACCCATTGCATACCTTAAACTTTCCCAATAATTCCGATTTACCCTATCAACCGCCACCGCCCCCGCTGCCGAACGGCTGTCGTCCTAGTACTTCACCCCGAGGGCGATTGTCGTTTGAGAACTCAACGCAACCACCGAACGTTCCCCTAGTCAATACATCATTACCGAGTCATGCCCCTGCCGCTGTTGTTTCCCACTCTCAGGTGGAACACTTATTAAATAGTAAATTACAGGCTGAACGCCTGTTGCTGTGCGTAGCCCGTTTACAACCTATCTGTGATTTGGAACCACGAGAAAATGGTGTTTATACCAAAGTACATTTAAGACGTGGAACACGATTCGGCCCGTTTGCTGTAAGCGGACATGCAGACGAAACGAACGTCTGGGATGTAAGTACAGAAATTAGTATTAAAAAAAAATGTATATATATAGAAGAGAAAAACTTTGAGAAATAAGCCAATCTTTACAGCATGGAAGAAAGGAAAACTTGCTTTCTTCTCTCTTCCATTTCAGTATCTAAATCATGCCCTGAAAAGTATGTCGAAAAATTTTGTAAAAAGTTTGATTTTTTTTTTTGTGTTGTTTGGGTTTTTGGGGCGTAGTACACACGCCTTTAATCTTGACGAGGAACATTTAAAACCGGATAAATACGCCGAGCTTTATATATCTATCGTAACTTCCGCAGTTGCGAAAATTCAAATGATAGACAGACGGACGGACATGGCAAAGGAAAGATACTATATCTGGCCTATGTCGTATAGCTATTTCTTGCCTTTGCTTTCACATTATCTTTAAAGAAGAACTGTTTTTTGTTAAAATACATAACCAATCATTCAGTCATCCATAGGACAGACAGGCTTTAGCTAAAAAGAAAAAAGGAAAGAGAAAGAAACGATATTTGCCGCAGCTTAATGTGTGCGTCTTAAAAAGTTGCAAGCATAACAGATTTCTTTTTCCGCTTGTACTGACCAGTCGCAAGACCTTTTAAAAAGCAAGGGTGTGGCAGTTAGGATGTGTACTCTTAATTTACAGTCTCTAAAAGATATTGAGCAAAATATAGTGTTTTGAAGGATTACCTAAAACTAAGACTAGGGAAAACTTGTATTTATATCCCGAGTTGGCAAACTATAGCTACCCGCCAGATCCTGCTAGAAGCATTTTCAAAGACTATTTAAAGCTAAAATTAGTCCCCATCAGCTACCTCACTTTCCGTAGGGACCTTCTTTCCCCCCCTTAACATTTTCTCACTACAATGTGCTGGATAATTAGTAGTTCCGGCTAATACACAACCAGTTGAAAAGATATTGTAACTGCAAGCCTTCCAGCGAATCAATTTTAATTAGCTTTGGTAAATATTAGATCATCGTGCGATGTTATGAGCCTATGTTACAATTGCTCGTTATTGGGCGCAGAAGAAAGAAGGATTACTCCGTCAAATACGATTATATGAGCGAACTTTTAGTCTTTTTTCTAAATTTTCATTGACAGGGCAGCCATCGAAAAGATGGATTTACAGAACATGGTTATATCTTTCGTATGGGCAATGACAAATCTGTATATTTGTTCATCCGTCCTTCCGTGTTGAACATAAACTTATCTCTTATCAAAAAACTAAACTCATATTGCGAAAGTCGGCTGGTGGTTAAGCGTATGCAACTATGGCTTGAGAATGCCATGCCGTGTCAGTGATGCCTTATTATCATATCTAAATTAAAGAATCGCGTATGCAACAACAACAGAGAAATTTTTTGGAAACTGTGTGATTTTAAAAACTTACCGAACCTCCGAACTAATTTACACTACATTTCCAATGATGCATCCAACCTTAATGTAAAGATTTACATCAACTATCGAGCTAAGAGCGTAACCGTCGTTTCAACGAAAAGACTTAAATGAAAAGTATTTAAAACGCATTCTAATATTTTGGATCAAATTTTCAAGCTGTAATTATAAACTTTGCTTTCATATTACAAACGAACGGAGCGAAAAAAAGCTAAACATAAGTATTGTAAACATTGTGGTTTAATCACGTGTAGGTAGTATTGACTAACAACAGGTATGTTCTTATCGCCTATCTCGAATGCAATGACAATAATGTTCCTCAATACAAAAATTCTAAAAGTAATTTGAAATTTTTCGAGCCATCCTTTGCAATTTCTATCAGGAACACTTTCAATTAATTTCTGCACGCATCAGTCGCATTTCTCCCTTCTTGGAATTAGTACAAAACCCAATGGCGTAAACGAACTTTACCATGGCCACGAGTACACGATCGCGTTTCACTCAATGCTACCCGAAATCATCTTCGCTTTAGTTCATTTGCTAAGTCAATTTGCATACATTCAGTGACAAAAAGTGGAAGCCAAATATGCAATCGGAACGAACAGAACTTTCCGGTGGACTAACACATTCGCATTATCTGCGTGAAACTATATGGATGTTGTTGTCTGTGTTCTGTGTTCCTTAGTGAAAGATTGCATATTAAAATGATTTGTTTTGCTAACACTTCTAACACTTCTTCGCGCTGGCCAGAAACTAGCCAGAGCTACGGCTGAAACAAGTTATCTCAGATTTCGATGGAAAGGAAGAAAACTGGTTTCGTGTTTTCAATACTAATATACTTGATTATTTGATATCACGTACATATATACATACAGATAACGCATATGTGGAAAATTGTTTGGCCAATTGATACAATAAATGTAATAATAAAGAGAAAACAAAAGGAATAAAAACAAGACATGAGAGATCATCTTAAGCTTATCTGAATATAAGGATTAGGTGATATATTTTACTCGTTTTTCTATGGATTTTATTAACAATATACAAAATTTTGAATATCTTTTCTTATTAGTTGTTCTTGTTTGTCTTTCTGTTTTTTTTTTTTTTTATATTTTTATTTTTTTTTTATTTTAAATTTAACACATTTTTATTGTTCGAGAGGATTTAAATAAAAACCATAACAAAATTGTCTGCCTTACACATACAAGCAATGAAAATGAGTTTTCTTTGCACCTTTTTTTTTTTTTTTTTTTTTACTTTTGACGTATACGAGATAATACCTTGTTTTGCGATACGAATACAATAAGAAAACTAATATTTATTTTTGCAATTGAAATAGTGAACGTTTCACACCAAACGGAACTTGAGATTCACTTTTTAGAGAAGCGAAACAATAATGAAATAAAATAATAATAACAATAATAGGAAAGGAAAAGTAAAAGATATCTCCGCAGAGATATGTCAGTTAGGAATGTATGGATGAAATATCAACAAACGGTAAAAACAAACTTGCTTTTACGATTTGTACACAAACACAAGTTCGAGTGTTTCCCGGTTATGTACACATGCACACATACACACGCACACACATTTATATAAACATAGTATGAAGAATAATCCAAAATATCAAAATTACCTGAGCCTTAGTTTTAATTTTTTTTTTTTTTTTTTTTTTTTTTATTCTATTGATTGGATTGTCTGTCGATGTGTCTGTCAATTCGTACTCGGAGGCACAGATGACAGTTTATGTAGAGCGCCTAGGGTAGAGTGTGACAACGAGGCCCTAATTGGAATTATCTATATACAGCGAATTTAAGCCTCATTTAAGGGACACTTTGTGGATTTGCGCTTATTTGCTTCCGTTATTTGTTCTTCCTTGTCTTCTGTTAGATTGCGTTATGTATGCGTGTAAAGTAAATTAGCTCTGGTCTGGTTTCAGCACAATGATAAAGAGGGTAACATAACGTAGCAATATGTTAGAGACTTCGCAAATATATATAGCAGAGAGATGATGAGTTTACTGTTTTTCTTTTTTTTTTTTTTTTTTTATTATTCCTCTCTATTACAATTTTGTTGCCTTTTGCTTGCGGATTATCCTTTCACGGGCAGTTGCAGTTCATCGTGGTGGTAGTTAAAATCTGCCTGGATGGCTGGCGTTAATTTTCTTATTGATTTGTCAGTCAAACAAACTGAAGAGTTTCTTTCCCCGTCCCCGTACTCGTCCTCGTCCTCGTATCAAATCTTTTAATTAAATATTTTCCCAATCATTTAATTTTTCACTAATAAAGAGGAGGTTTTCCTTTTTTTTGAGATTTTCACCCAAAAATTTTCAGCAGCAAATGTTTTACTTATGCATTGCATATGCGATTTTGGGATAAATTTTACTTTTATGCAACAATAAAGAGATTAAATTACATAAATACTACGACTATTGCAAATTATTAAAGACTTATATGTATGTATGTATAAGTAATATGATCTACGCGAACATTTCGTGCAGATGCGAAAGGATTAAAAATTTATAGAAAGAATAAAATTATCACATAAATGTTTTTCTTTTTTTGCAAAATGCTTTTTGCTTTTCTGCTATCGAGCAACTTTTGCCATCAATATGCATAGGCGAGTGCTTGCAATTATTTGTTCTTTATTTTACAACAGAAATTTAATCGAATTTCTTATAAAATGCTTTTCTAAAATTCTGCAAAGTTGTCTTAAAAAGTAATTGACAGAAAAACAAGATGAGCAATGGTTAGGTCTGAAGATATTAGACAAGTCATGTTTCAACGACAACAGATTTTTCGTTCGGTTCGTCTAGTTTTACGACGATTTAGTAGTCACAAGTAAAAAGGTTATAATGAGTCGCGATTCACCATGAAATACCCTACAGCATTCTACAGTTGCTCACATAACGACTTTGGAAAATAAGGCGCTATATGGAAAGTGATCGAAAACGTCATGCGATTCGAACTATTTTCGAAAGCATCGGTCCTTGGGCAAAAACACGTCTGTCTACCATATTTCATCAAAATAAGGCAGCAGAAGGTGTAGACAGACAAACTTGGACCGATTCACAAGGTGATTTTCAATCAATCGGTATAATGGCTGGGGAGTTCACCTTCTGGAGTCCTTCTCGACGTGGCATACTTTCGCAGAAACTTGATGTACCCTTACACGACATGTGCATTTGTATAGAGTGCAATTTTATGTCTTAGATGCCAGATACGATGCAAGCTAAAGTTCGACTATCCAGTGCAGAACTATCTCGTGTGAATATTTAAAACTAAAAACATTTCTACAATACTTGCTGGATGGTACTGTGCCGAAGGGTACTCAGTCTCTCATGACCCCGAAGTCAGTCAGTTTTTTTCTTAATAGAATCAGTTTCAAAAATGTGTAGTAAAGCGTTTGCATTAAAGTTCAAAACAATAACAGAAATTTTTTTTAGTGGGTATCTGTTAGTTCAATGAGAACCACCTGAATTGATATTTGGGTAGACATTGATAATGAAAATGTGCAGATAAACATTGCATGAACGATTACATGTTCAAGTTAACAATAGACATAAGTAAAATTAAGTTTTTAGATATAAGTAAAGGTAAGAAGATAGCCAGTGAAACTAATTAATATTTAATAGGTGTAAAAATAAATACCTTCCGTCTTCTGATAAAATCCAACTTTATTTCAAATATACTTGTTACAGAAGGTTAATAATCGAAATGCGGTTCATCACATATGTATATTGTAATCGCAAATGGGTCAACCGACTAACATTGGCGGAAATTTAAAAGGCAATCCTACGATTTTCTGCACATTTCATCACTTGAGCGCAATAGATCGCCATATAACACGTATTCATATAAGACGAAAGTTCGGAAAATGTAGCGGAAAAATGATGACCTTGTGTTCGTATAGCATGCTAAAAGAGGCTTTTGAAATGCCGTAAAAGAACGAGGAAGAAACTTTCAATTGATAAATTTTTGCATATTGCTCGCTCTCTCCTGCTTTCTTGCAAAGAAAAGAAGACGGTCTGAAGTCTGATTATTGAAGAAAGTTATTTTGAGTATAACAAGCAACTTAAGTTAGGAACAGCTCATCTATTCTTACAATTTGAGTGACTCGTACTACAAAGTTATTGAGGGCTGTTCGCTTATGCCCTCTTGTCAATTATTAACCGGCAATAAACACTTTCTCAGAGTTCCTTTGAAGAAAGCATCATTATTTCCCATCTTTTTTTTTTAATGTAAAATGTGCTACAATTTGCAATAAAAATAATTAATTTTATAGTTTAACCCTTGCGTGAATGTCCCTTGCATCTTGAACCTAAGCAAACGTTATTTTCGCATAGAAACATATCAACAAAATTATGATAAATGAATGAAAAGATAATTGAAAGTTGGAAAGTTGGGTTCTTCTACGACAATATCTTGTTAAAAATGACACGAACAATTAAATACATAGAAGCCACAAATGCGTGTAAGATATTAAAATACAAAGAAGCGACAAATAGAAGAAAAAAACATGCAATAATTCATGAGAAGAAGAATTACAACAACAATTAAGGAATAAAAGACAAAGAATGCTATTGCAAGGGCCAAATAAGGTAAGGATTTACAACCCAATAGTACGAGCTAAGAAAAAATTAAAGGGAAAAAATTTGTTTGAAATAACTCTAGGGAGTAGAATGTGATTACTAAAGATAACTCCTTTACTTGACTCTAACGATTTTACAGTTAGCTAATAAGAGGAATTTAAAAATGTTTTCGATGAAATCCCTGCATATATGTACATGAGGGATATGTTTCGTGTAAATTGACAAATAAAAACAATTTTTCTTTTTTTTTTTTTGCTTATCTTGAATTTCGGTTGTCTTTTATGGCCACTACAAGTACGAAGGCAGGAGGCGAAGAACCGCTGGGTTTGTGTATGCAATTCATTAGCTTTGGATGAATTTTTAAAAGGTTTTCTTCTCTTTTTCGTTTTTTTTTTAAGAGAACAATTAACCCGTAAATTGTCAAGGGTAGTAGTAGTGGTAGTAGTTGCTGCTAACGTAATGTGCTTGAATTTGTTTAATGTATGTGCTGTTAATAAGCTTGTGATGAATTGAAGAAGACGTCTCGTCTCGTTTATATTAACTGGAGTGTAAAATAATAACAGAAAATCCTTTACAATCAGTAAAAAATCAAAAGAAAAAAAAAAACTAAATAAATAAATACATAAACTGCAAAGCTAAAAAGGCTTGAAACTTCATTTTCTAGGTAGTCTTCTTCATTCATTCATTCATTCATTCATTCATTTATTCAGTCATTCATTTATAAGCCTCAGTGACCATTGAAGAGAGTGACTTTATATGCATACGAAACATTCACATTTGCTTTAATACATGTACGTATATTACCACTTCATTCAAAAACATGTACATACATATACGCACACATCTAAATGCATAGATGCATAAACGCACGCACTCTCATACTTCTTCTACTTTGCTCTGTTACCGCTGTAACACTTATCTAACAAGTCATTTGGAAAAACGTCGGTTTTTCTGTTATTATTACCGAGTTAAAAGGTGAAGAATGATGATGAATTTTGCTTTTTGCTGCTGCTGTTTTTTTTTTTTTTTCTCCTTTTTTTAAATAAATTAAATATCCCGCTGTTGTTGTTGCTATAATAATATTTCAGCTTTCTCGCTGTCTCTCTTTCTCTCGCCATATAGGTTGGTACTGTGTTCTATGCACTGTTCTTATATTAAGTGTTCCGTGTACATATGCACGCTCCAGAAATTGAATTATTGAAGCAAAATCTTTTTTTTTTTGTATATACAAAAAAAAACAAATCGCAATAAAAACAGATTTTATACATGAGAAAAATCTAAAAAGAAGAATAACAGCAAAAATCTCTTTCTTATAATTGCTCTTAAACGCATTTGTTTTTTATTAAAACCGTAGTTTTTACTGCGGCGTCCATGCCCAGCGTTGAAATTTGTTAAAAATGTGTGGTGTGGTTGCGTTGAGTGGGCTCTTGTAAATAAATTGTGCCACACGTATATAAAATCGTCTTTCGTTAAACAAAAAGTGAACAGAATTTTATTTAATTTTTATAAACACTTGAGTTTTCTTTTTTCTCATTCAAAGTCCGATGATATGATTAATTGACGACAATACTTTTCAATATATTTTCTATATGTGACAGTCTGCGCTCTTTTTCAACATTTTAAGCCAAAGCCCGAAACAGTAACCACCTCGCAGGACTGCAATTGTGAGTGATTGAATATAGCGAACAACATACAATCATGTAAACCAACTGATACATAAAAAAAAGAAAAACGGGTATCGTGTCATGCTTTCAATCAATGCGATTGGAAAGTTGAACAATTTGCCCTTGCTTTCTAAGGAATAGTTTAACTAGCAATATGAAGAGGTTGAAAAGAGAACTGTAGCTCCTACACATGGAGGAACTACCTTTAAGCTTTAGAAGAAGTTATCCCTTTGAAGTGGGCACTTGACTTTAGTTCAGTTTGAATAGGTTGAATTCTATGACAAAAGAAGTCATTTGCGTGAAACGTGACTTTTTCTGCTTAATTTAAAGACCGCTTTTGCTGGATCGTGACAGCTGGTTAACAATGGGACAATAGGAAATAGGAAATTGCAGGGAATAGGAAAATAACTATGGACAACAAAGCTGAATATTTATAGAAATAATAAAAATGAATTTGCGCAACGAATCGAACTTCTAGCAACGACATTTCCTTTAAAAATTTGAAATTTCCTTCAAAAATTTCGTTGCAAAGCCCTGCGACAATTGCTTGCAAAACTTTCCCTTATATTCCCGCGCAGTTAGTTTCATGCAAGAAAATGCGAAAGAATTACTCTTCTGTTAAATTTATATAATTGTTTGTATTGTCTTCGTTTGCATTGTAAAACCTAACAGTGCACTGTTACAGTTAAGTTTTGCACCGCTATGTTACTTCAGAACTACTGTTAATAGCGTTTTGCTTCCACTGAACACTAGAGGACGCCAAAACACTTAAAAGAATGCAAAAATTATTTGCAAACCTCTTACGGCTAATACAAAAGAGATCTTATCTGCATCTTTAAGTTAAATGAATTCATTTAAAATGTTGCTAATGTTAATAAAATGTCTGCATTAATTTTTTTGCTTAGGTTGACGGGTAACATTTGCACTTTCTTTTCTTTTCATATTTCGAGAGAGCAAAAGTCATAATGTAAACAGTTTTATTAACATAAGGTCCTGGCGTTTTTAAGTGAAAACAGCAAAATTACGCTAGAATCAAAACAGGATTAAATTGCTGGTGAATATTTATTTATGTATTACGTTCAAGGCGATGATTGTTCAAAAAGCTGAGGAAGAGCAAAAAACATATTTGGCCGTTGAGGTTATAAGTGATACGGCTAATGCAGCGTAATATTGGCGGATGAATATACTTTTTAGTGATTTCAGCGATATACCCTGCTAAGCTTTGAGAACCAACTTCGTGCCCTCTATCTTATATTCTCTTGGAATTTTAGTTAGCTTTTGTGTAGACTTCCCTTGACTTTTCCTACTGCTGACGCTTTTTGCCGGTTTACAATTTATTAAGTTCGTGGGAACGTATAACTTAAGAAGATTCGATATTATTGAGTTCAACCCACAAGTGGCATCGTTTTAAAATATTTTGGCGAAATTCTTTATACAAATAAGTGTTTTGACGCAACGCCGAGAGCCCTTGAAAATTGATTGCAAATTTCAAAATTTCTCGACAAAACTTCCTACTGTTTTGGAATACTAAAATGGTAATAAAGAATTTCTTGAACACTCTACTACTTAGCTGTTGCAGCAAAAAGTGAGCCTTTATTTGATAATATGATCAATTTCTTAGTATTATATAACTAAAATTGTTGTCTGTTCTAATATAATTTGACATAAAACTTAATTACACCAAAATATTGTTTGGACCGCACCACATATAAGTGTTATTGGGAGAAGTAAGCGTTTGCATGGCAGCAAAGTTCAATCTTTAGGTGAATAGCAAGATCTTTGGAAGGAAAAGTTATTTTGTCCTAATCACATTAGTTCAGGTTTTGAGTCCTCTTCCACATAAACACTGCCCTAGTAAAGATGGCATAATTTTTGGTATATTACCACGACAACAAATGAAGAATTATATTGAACGAAATGGTGTGTGTCGCTTAATGGTTGGTCTTGCCCGATTATAGCGATCTTACTTGTTCAGGATAGTTTCACCATAGCGCAACTTAAATTTAATAATTTTTCTATTTGAACTGGAGTTGTTTTTGTGCTTGACCGCGAAATATCTCGCGGAATGCTTGATAATGTTTGGAGCACACACTAAGGAACGAAAATTGTGCATTTTTCTTTTTGAGTCAGCAATTTGCATAGAATATCTTGTGAAAATTGTACACCTTTACCAGTTAATTCTTCATCTTTTTGCTTCTAGTCTTTAAACTGAACATTTTGTTTATGTAAACACCAACTTGACTGGTTTATTAACTTAACTGTTTATCTTAATATGGAGAAATTCGTGGTCTACATTTACTTTCCCCATTTGTGTTCTTATCGTTATATGACCTTGAGGTGAATCTAAGATACCACCTTGTTCAAAGTATAAGGGAAGTTGCAAAGTCGGGCAAAATATTTTCGTAATCATTTAAATATAATATAATTAATCGTATTTAAAGAAATTTCTTCTACGCCTTTCTGATACGCGATTTTCCCTTTGAAAGTAGTCAGCGAGCCATTAAAGAATGCCTTCTGCCCTAAGTTGTTTTGTTTAATGTGAAATCATAGGCAATAAACTTGATTAACTATTTGACTTCGTAGAAAGAGCTCCTTGTGGATAAATTCGCAAAATCGACTTTACCTAGATTTATTATTTGCCTTAGGGCGACCCTTACGAGGGAACTAGATTTCAAAATACGTGTATTTATTACATAGTTGCATAACAAAGAGCGAAAGAAGAAAGCAATACAAAATTAGAATATTTAGGATGAAAATAATTTGTTGATGGACTTCTGCTTCAACTTAGACGACTTATGCATTACTCTCGACTTGTTCCGGTTTAAGTGAGCACGTTCAATGCGATCTAGTTGATATGGTTTCTTCGTCTGCACCAGTATCGTTTATGTCTTCTTCTTTCTCTTCTTCTTGATCGCAAATGATCTGATATTGCAACCTTCTATCGGATGATGTGGATGACAGTCGCGTCAACCCAAATGAGAAAATTTATATTGAAAAGCAAAGCGTGTATGTTTAAGATAACAATTTCTCTAAGAGAAAAATTTCCACTTATCAACAGCTATGATTATTAGAGGATATCCGACAACACGAAATCATAGAATGATACATACACAAAGTTACGTTTTGTTAATAAACTTTTTTGGGATTTTTTTCAGATTATTACAATGCCACCTCACTTACGGAACTTATTAAAACCTTCAACAGAGGTATTAAACCTGCTAAAGAAAATACGTTCTGCAGCGACGGTCGATGGGGAAAAGGAAACTAATTTAAAGAGTTATTTTATAGGAGGATGTGTAAGTTGTCGTAGAATTGTGAAAGAATTCTTCTTTCTTTTTTCAAATCTTACCTTTATCTTCGGATTACTATTTTTAGCTGTGGTATGAAGCAAATCGTGATATAGCACTTGGTGAAGAAATCATTGTTGATTGTCGACCCAAAACTCCCCACGAGCATCAGTTACACGATCAGCATCAACAAGATAGTGATAATCCTCCTCCTCCTGGAACCTCTCCATTTAAAGGATTGGCGGGTGGTTCCTCAAGCCATGGCATAAACGATAAAAGTAAACGCGGTGATAATGGTAAGAAATGGTGAAATACTTTTTATAAGGATGACATATGTCCTTCAAAATTACTCTGCTCGTGTTCACCTAAGCATGACTTGAAGTTGTTACTATCGGTAAAAGAAAACACGACAAAGCAAAGAAATACGTTACAAAATTAGTACAATTTACATAATTTAAAATGTAAAAAATAATTAAACAAGTTGCTCTGAACATGAATCCATAAGGTACAAGCACATGCACGCCGACCAGATGTTACACATTTGAACGAAAGGTACACATAAGGTTTTAGTGCGTTTTTATTCTTGGGAAAATATTTGCTTGCAGCGGTTACTTTCAATACAAGGAAGGCGAACATACCTAAGCACAGATACTCACACACTCAGAATTTTTATTCATATTCAAATAAACGTCTACATGTGAGACTGGATTTCACTTTTCTTTTCATTGCCTTGTTTTTCTTCTGTTCTACATATTCAGACATCTCTCTCTTCCTTGCGCTATACTCTAAGTGTCAGATTCTATAGTTTTGCGATGGCGTTTTTATACCCTACATCGCTTGTAGTGTAAAGTTATATCAAGTATGTGCGGCTGTATGCAACACCCCGAAGGACTTGAGATAGACCCATTTTTTATTTTACCGGTCGATTCGGAATCCCTTCTTACATTGATCTAACATTGTCTGTCTGTCTGTATGGTTTGGTTTCTTGTGTTCAGTCGTTATATGACTAACCGTATTAAAGAAAACGGTGTATCATCCCTTTTTTACTCGTTTTAAATACTTCAAACTTCATTTATTCATCAGTGATCTTCGCATCAAAAAAAACCCACGCAAGTATGCCGATAAACTAGGCTGAAAATAAGTAAGAATGCTTCGAAATCTAATAAACATCTTAGGTAGTCTAAGAGATTTTTTATTGAACGGAAAAGTATCATGAGTTTGTTCTAATATTTCTACATAGAAATATAGATGGACTGAAGGAAATTGTTATGCCACCTTTGATCTCTATGAAAGGCCTAATCCTGTTCTGTTCTGCGTACCATATGACCATGAACTGGTTGAATAAAACGAAGAAATCATGGTTTGATTTTCTATAAGCTTAATTTTGTGAAGACTTCAAGCCTAAGTATATAGAAACCCTTAACATTTTGTTAACGTGTTCAGCATTTTATCATAAAAAAAGTATTGCTCGATGTTTGGGGTTCCAGCAAGTTCTTTAATAAACACATATGCTAGCTTTGGACTTCTCTCTTTCGCATTTTTGCGACTTTAATAACAAATGGCGGACGGACAGACTAGCACATATAGCGCTAGTCTAGTGACTTGGCACTCACGCGTATAAAGATGAAATTAGTTCATCAGATTAATAATGAAAAATCCGAGAAAGTTTATGGACTTATGGAGAAAACAGTAATAATCAAAAAGCCTTTAAGGTAAAATTTTTTTGTATATTATTTGTCGAACTTACCGTTGAGGTCGGGTATTTTGAAATTATTTTTTCAAAAACTCTGTTCTGCTCGCCTTATAAGACCAACTTTTTTATACAAAATAAACGGATGTCTTAATCCAGTAGCCAATCCATCGATTGTCACAACTCGGTTTCTTTTGCCGAAAACAAGGATTTCACAATGAAATCACCGGCGTGAACGGCGCACTAACAAAATATTTTTGTCTATAAGAAATTGCACTTCATCTTCGGAAGTACAGATTGAGCTCATGTCGAAGTCCCTTCACAATGGTCTGGGTCATCTGGCGCGATTTCTGAGCAATGACCACAAGGCCAATTATTTTTCGCTCTGAAAACAAAGGTATTCTCAGTTTACGTAGTACTGTAGGCGTGTACTTCAATAGATTTAGCTAATTTTTAATATCAGCGTCCTTGGAGGGACGTCCAATGCGATACTTTTAAAGCCGGTAGCTTCATTCTTACGCCTAGGAGAATGTGTACAGCAAACGGACAGACAGATATGCTCAAATCGATTCAAAATTGGATGCTGATCAAAAATTATGAAGTTTGATATCGGGCGGAACTCGTTACCGTTAGACAATTCTGTCTGTTTCGTAAATTTTCTATTATTTCTGTGAAGTGTTCTGCACTCAAATCCACAACCCCTTGTTCATTTATTTGATTAAAGTCTCTAACGAGTAATTGAAAATCCCACAGTTTTCGAATTAACCACGAGCCAAATATAATAAACACATTTGATGGCTCAGCGTTTATTAAAAGCTGTTATGGTCTTTTCATTCAATTTTTTTCGTTTTAAAATTTAAAAAAACGAAAAAAAGGAAAAACACAAAATTTAATATAAAATAAATTAGCAAACATTGTTGTTTATTATCCTTCCAGTAGAGTTTATTCACAATTGTCATAATTATTAGCCGCCATAAACTACATGAAATATGCATTTACGATGTGTTGATGATCTAATCTTATATACCGTAATCAAGTTGTCGTCGTCATTGAAATAATTGCATACATGAGCGTACATAGCATGCGATCAATTGCTCGTTTATATGCAGGGATTAGGATTAAATTGAGCCGGTAACGGCTGCCAGTAGTCTAACTGACTGACTGACATTATACAATAAACTGTGATATTGTCAAATATTTGCTGTGATGATGTGTTGATTTTACTTATTGTTGCTGTTTTTGTTTATTTTATTTTTGTAGTCACAATCGTTATATTGTTTATTGTGTCGGTCTAATGATATTAACACACATTTTAATAACAAATGAAAACACATGTGCATAGAAAAGTTACATTATATTATGCTTTTGTTTGCTTGGGAGTGCTTGATGTTGTGGTGGTTTCATAATGTTTAGTTGCTTGAGCACATGCGCATTTGTAGGCAATTAATGAAAATCCCCGCTTGATTGTTGAAACACAAACACGGACACGGACGGTGTCAGACTTGCAGCACTATAATCATGTATCCTTCCTTTCGCATGAAAGGGTGCTATTATGTCGCCTGATGCAAGCCCTTATAATCTTTCTGATAAACATACAATATCAGTTTCATGTCATTTTTCATAGCAAAAAATATAGAAACAGAAAAATAAAAATAAAAAAAAGAAATGAACAAACGTGGGCTTAATATTAGTAATGGTGGTGCGGTACAGTGGTGCTCATGTTGGTGGACTCTCTGCAGATCACCAGTATTTGATATAATTGTGTAATGAATAGAAATATGCCACCGTATATGAAATGACATAGTAGGCCCTTATGTTTAGTATTAAAGCAACGGCAACGGTAACGGTAACGATAACACAACGAATGAATATAAAATTTTAACTTTGTGAAATTGTCATGTAAAACGCGTGCCTTACACCAAGTCACGCATTTATCTCAATCTCATCTTATGAAAACTCCCCGTCATGCACATACATATATATATATATATATATATATATATATATATATTGTATGATAGGAACGTTTCCTTAAGGTCACCCAGACTGTCGGATTTGTTCCTCATTCTCTCATTTATGACTTGTGTGTGTTAATTGTAAATGTTTTTATATGGTGAATATGGCTGGCTATGTGTGCGTATGTGTCTATTTCATTTGTTTTCTGGGTTCCTTAAACAATTTTACGGCGATATAAATCACTCTCACCTCAGTCATTCACTCATTCGCTCACTTACTTAGTCAGCCAACACATTGCACAGTAGTTTGCTACACTATTGCGGATGATGTGTGGTTTATGTCCAGCTGTGCCGATTCCCACATTTTTGTTGTGTAACTCTCCACATGTGTGTTTATATGTGGCGTCAAGATCAAAATACATACACAGTTGATGTTTCGTTTTTATTTGCTTGATATATATATATATACTTATATATATATATATATATATATAATGCAGTTATTGTATTGCATTGTATATTTAGAGTAAATTGCGGTACGTGCCATTATCTAACATCTCAACAAAGCAATGATCAGAATATTATATATACACTGCGTATTGGGTTAATATGTGTTATACATGCATATGTGCGCGCAAATATTTACTTTTGATTTTCTATTATTATTTTTGTTATTTTATATTTTGTTGCAAATAAACTCTTGAGATTTTTATCTTTTGCGGTAATGGGTTTTTTTTTTTCTTTTTTTCAATTTCCATTTTTATTTATAGCTACCGTTGAGGCTTACATACAACTTACATCGTTATTCGCATTGGACTTTTTAAAGGAACGCAACATTTTTTCGTTTAAATAAATTTCAATATTAATATAGAATTTCATCATATACACAACACCGTTACCGATTATCGATCGATATGATTAATGTTGGAAAAGCTAAATAATTTGAAATTGAAGTTCTCTGATTTTCATCTCTTAAGAAATTGTCCAAGAAACGATTTTACTAATCTAATGGTGCAGAAATGATAATAATAATAAGATCGAACGCGAAGTGAATAGTATGAAGACGAGCTTAGAGGAAATTTCAATTTAAAATTACATTAAGTCGAAAGCATATATAATTGTGTTCAAAAAGTAAGGGGAATTTTTATATGAAAAACATACGTATATTTCGAGCAAAAATGTGTACCGTACTTAGCTAGATTGGTACAACTACCACTAACAACTTCAACAAACTTCATATCATTTCTAAATGAGAGCCCATAATACAAGTTAGCTAGTGTCTACGATCCGCTTCTTCTTCCGACCGCTTACAGTCGGAAATATAAGACCTGTCTAATCCTTGTACAATCCACACTTGGAAACAAGCTTCCTCCAAGTCCGCCAATGGCCACGACTTCATTCAGTAGGCTAGAAACTGTAACGTTCCATCCATAACAGGCGTTAATCGAAAACTGTTTACTAGAACTGCGCAAAATGTCAATGTCAAAACGCTGCAATGCTACTTTAAATCTCCTTTTACATCACTAATAGGCACAATATCTCTAAGCGATGTTAAGCAGTAAATTTTTTTTAATACTAGAACTAAGGATTTGGAGCCATTTCAATATTCGCACTTTGAAGACGTTGTTGCAAAGCATCTAATGTTCCAAAACTCTTTGATGACTTTCGTTTATATAAAAGGACGTTTAAATGACAGGTGCTTGCATGTATTTTGATCATAAACATATATTGGTCAAAACGACTAAGTAATGCAAAGTGTGCTGCCCCTTCTCTCTGTTGCTTATTTCCATTTAGTATTATTGTGTATGCAGACGCTATTCATGGAAGGCTCGAAATTAAATTTTCGGCGTTCATTACTTTTGATCAAAATACGGCCAAGCACCTAACATACTTTTTAATTCCTCTCACTTTGATCAAAATAGGTATATAAAAAATGTCGGCGGTTCTAATGTTAAACTTACCTAAGGAGCTATGGAAGATCAATATAAAAAAATTGTGATGAAACAAATGACATGCCCATATTTAAATGAGAATATTTTAAAACTGGTATGAGATGGTGGATAATAAACTTGCTATACACAGCATATTCCAAAATGAATAGAAAGTTTGCACACTAGCCGGGGCCAATGGCAACAATTTCCTTTTTTCCTTTGCGTTCTTCTGTGCCATAATAAAGCGGCAAGAATAGTTCTAATAACACCTTTTCTTTCCCTTTGCATTCGACCTTGTCAATAAAACTTAATGTATTTTTCGTCATTATTGAAATGATAGTACAGTTGCATTCATTTCTAGGAAAGCACATTGTAGCGATGCCCTATTCTGCGCATACCTGAAAGTATATACATTTACCAGTCAAGCAGCTGTCAGTAGGTCACTGAAGGTATCAATGACAAAGCTTTTGCTGAATAATTTAAATTTAAAACAAATAAGAAAATTTTAGACGACAGCAATTGAATAAATTATGCCACACATGGGGAGCTGCCAAAAAATCTATAAAAACGAAAGAAAGGAAATTTCGACCTCCTACAATATTAAACACTGAACTGTACTGTACTGCAGAATTACACGCAGCATGTGCAGCGATGTTTTTACCATTGCACCTATTGTAGTTTATGAACTGTGAGCAGGAGCCCGACTTTTTTACCTATTGAGATATTTTCAGCTTAAGTCGTACTTAAGTACGCTTCCCTTCACCGATTTAAGTAGTTTTCATTTCCAAACGTCCAACATTTTTGCCAACTATGAGGCACTTTTTGCGACGACAAGATAGTTTGCGATTCATATTCGCATAGGACGACAGACGGACGGACGTGTCCAAGTCGATGCAAAATTTAAGTCAGAATTTAATCAAGCGTATTTGCACCTGATAATGTCTCCGGGACTGCCATTTAAGTGTTGCAAATGTTCCCTTCATTGGAGGGTGGAAAAATATTAAGTCAAGCATACATATTATAATAGTTTATGATCCAATTCTAAAATGGTACAGGGCTAAGTGTAAGCAACGCCGCGGACTAGTGGGAGTAACAAGTTTCCGATAAAGCGAGGATATCGAAATAACATTCAACGTTACGTGGATAGCCAAGTCAAAAACACATCATATCAAAGCTAGCATCCAGTGGGTTTTATGGAGAATGGAATTTGGCCATCCATTGCTTTTTTGTTTTGCCTAACTGCCGCTGGTCGAGTCAACAACCAATTAACAAACACGAAATGGGCTGGTATTTAATATTTAAACTTTAGATCGGTTAACGCACCATCTAAAACATTATAATTTGGTTCAGTTTATTGAAAGCTTCTTAAGTTAGAATGAGAAGGAAAATGCAATACAACTTTGTGACTGCGTAACGTTTAGTATCTTCGGATTGAGTCAACCAATCGACGTTATCGTGGCGTATAAAATTTCTAGACCCATTTTTGAGCTAACGCAGCAGTTCTGTGTTCCAATTTCTCATTACAAAGAGCTCGATGAAGTAAGCAACAGAAATGTAACGCGGCTGTAATGAAGATAAGGCGTTGTTGCAATTGAAACCTAAATTTACAATCAAGATGAAATCAAAATCAAAATTTAAATCACAACTAAAATTATCATTAGGCTAAGATTTTAATGGACAAACAAATAAATGAACAAGCAAGCAATTCTGGTTAAATGGTGGCCTTGTGTCCGTTGAACAACAATTTATTCATTTTTGTTGCGTATAGCTAAAGTTTTGCAAACTAAAGAGCGCACAATAAAATGGGTGTAAAGGTTCCTCACGATTCGACGAGATCACTTTCGCTAACTTTAGTTTATGAGCAAAGCTATTTGTGGTGTTTTTCATCTGGAAAATCACTTCGAGAGGTTTCATAGAACCCTCTTTAAAAAATATGAAAGAGAAAAGAAATTACAATGTTACGACATGTTGACCGAGATGAATTGATCTTTCATATACCGTCGTAAGTCAATTCTCATATCTGCCGTCGTAAGAAGTGATTTGTCCTTTTTCTGGTCAACTTACCTGGGATCCATTCGCTGCATGAGATCATCGACTCCTGACAAAGACCTATTATTAGAAATCTTGCTATTATTAGAATTAATTTAGCCAGAGAAACAAAATCAACATTTGAAGTCTTAAAGCACTAGTGCCCAAGGCTATCGATTTTATTTAAGATTTGAACCAACGATCTTTGCCTTTACGGCCATTCAGGGGGATAGATAGACTTTCTTATAAAGAAGCTAGTTTGATAATTAGGACAGCGTTTGTGTTTTTAGTAACATTTTTTTTGGTGGAGTAAGAGAACTAATCCATCAACCTTGTATTTCGTAGAAGCGTTATTGGTTTGCAGCAACTGCGTAAGGCGTAGAGCATGTTACGTTAATAAAGATGCTAATCAAAATTTTGTTTTTATCTTACTTTTCGTGGGTGTAAAACCAGCGTATGTAGCAAACAAATAGCGAGACGTAAATAGCCACATTTACGTCACTCAAGAATAACTAGGTTCTTGCGATCGGTATTTTTATACCTACTGTCGATAAAGTTAATATACATATTCGCTTTCTAATATCCAGATTAGAGCTTAAAAGGCATTGAATCAGCACAAGCCAGTAAATCTATTGAATACATGCGAGCATATATCAATACATTCTAAACCAGCTTAAGTACTGATTATATACAAACTCTTGTGTATGCAATCTGTCAACAACTCTTTCCTTCATTATGCATTGAATTTCTTCACTTCATTTATTAGAATTGAGAAAAGAGGCAAACAAAAAACAGAAAAATGACATAAAAACAAGAATAATTACATTGAAAATAGAAGCCGCGTACCACGTACACCTATATAATCAATCATTTTTAGTAGTGGAACTAAAGAACGTAAAGAAAAAAAAAAAAAAAAGAAAAAAAAAAGAATTGAAAACCAGTAACTATTTTTTGTCGCTTTTTGTTGCTACTGACTGACTGACTGCTTCTATGAAAATGAAGAAAAAATGGTGATGATGACAAAACAATATGTTTACCGTGAAACGGAGGCACATGTCATCATTATCTGCAGGGCATTTGATATCACGACAACGCAAACATCTATAATACAATGCAATTTTTACCATTGATCTTTGATACAATAACAGTAACATTAACAACATTATCATCAATAGACGGAGTAACATGTTTGACATACTGAGCACATATGATGAATCATTTATCACACAAGGTAAACATATGCGTGTGCTTTAGAACTAAAAATAATAATAGATTGAAAAAATTGCAAAAGATTTTCAATCAGAAGACAGGAAAGGGTTAAATATTGTAATTTAGATTTAATGAAATGATTAAGAGAGAAAAAAAGCAGCAGCAGCAGATCCAATCTAAAAAAACTTAACTATTAATCAATCAATTTGGATGATCAGGAAAAGTCAACTAGAACGTAACAATGAAAAAAGTTTTTTCCTTTTGCTAATTTGGGCGTAAAATTTTGCACATCCTCTCCTCCTCTACTTGGTTACTTGTAAAGAAGAAAAACTTATATTTTCCATTTCGCGTTTTTCAATTATTTTCTACGCAATAACAATTTAAAAAATAATAGTTTCATAACCATTTAACTCATACTCATGTTTGCTGAATATTTGAGGCTAAGACTATTTCTGTTATTGGGATCAATAATCATAGCCTGCACCACTTGCATTCCAAGGGTGTATTAAGTTTGTGCGGATGTATGCCAAACTCAGAAGAACTTAACCCACCTTTTATTATACCTTTCCTTTCGCTAACCTTGTCAGTCCGTCCGTCTGTCTTGGTTTTTTCAACCTGCAGGTCGCAATTCTTGAGATTTTTTAATGAAATTTGGTACCCAGACATGTTTTGCCCCAAAGACGAACGCTGTTGAAAATGATTCGCATCAGACCGTTTCCCATATAACGCCTTATTTGGCAAAGCCGTTATGTAAATAACTGTATTGAGTGTACTCGCGTAGTGTATTTACCAGTAAGCCGCGCCACGCTATCGTGTTCTATAGCGTTTTTTGCTACGGTTTACTTGCCAGATAAAGCGAAGATAGTATCCTATGATTAGTGCTATGACAAGCAAGATATTATTGATTGATATACTATATACAATTCAAATATTGATATACTATATGCCTATCAAATAGTTTACATTAAATTTTAAAAAATAATTCTTAAAACGTGAATGGGAGCGCTAGCAGCATCTATTGTGTAGGTATAAAAGAGCCATGTTTTCCTAAAAGCAAATCGTGAGGGAAATTTTTCGCCTTCAATTAGTATACCGAAAGACCACTGTTTACCGTTTTTCGGTGGAAATGTTTGAAAATAGTAACGTTTTTCCAAAATATTGTCGCACCACTGATACCTTGCCCCTCTTCGATCGCTGAAGATTATACCATGTGATTCCCATAATAAGGAACCAATGACTTTCCCCACCCCATCACTTTCCCAACCTACCTTCTTGGTCGCTTTGAATGGCTTTTGCCAGTTATTGTCCACTCGTCTGCTTGTTAAACATCAGCGATCTCCTTACAACTTTATGCAAAATTAGCTGAACAACCAAAATTGAATTCTCCACCAGACAAAAGTCGCCATAAGATGTTTGAATGATCAATGCCGATTGATAATGGCATTTTTCCCCGTTAAAAACTAACTTTTAACCCATAAACGACATTGAGAGCTGCACAATGTTTCGAAAATACCCAAAGTAGTATCACTAAAACCATTGTAATCGTTAAACTAATTGTCAGACTGTCATGAAATTTTAAAACTTGTCGTTTAAATGTTACTATTATCCAGGAGTCATATGTCAAAAGCCTGCCAACAATTTTGCCTTATATGTGTTAGAATGAAAACTTGTTGTGAGTGATGTGTTCAATATTTAGGAACTATGTAAATAGATTTCACCGAGAGGGCATGGTACAGAGTAGAGGCCAGAATCGTTGAATCTTTTAAACATAAAGTATAGTTGCAAATGAATAGCAACAACACAAGCCGAACAATTGAAAGCAAAAATTACACGTTAGCAGAAATACACTGAATGCGAATTATAAACACACGGGAACACACAATATTTTATTAGCGAACAAGCTCGCTTATGTACAGTAGTTTAAAGTGGAAAGTACTCGAGAGCAGATATGAAAAAAATCGAGTAAAATAATTGAATTAAAATCACATTATCAAAGCAACTCTGTGTTCGTTACACCAACGAGGGGGGAATAAATCGTGTAGAGAGTGAAAAAAACATGCCTGAAATAATAGAAAAGCAATCATTATAGAGCGTGTGCTAGAAGTAAGGATAAATTTGATTTTGGAAGAAAGATAGGAGATAGTTGCTACTTTCGTATTTTTCATTGTTGAGGATGCCTCTTATGTTCATCTTTCCTGCTATAACTGGTGTTTTAGCGTTACCCACAAAAGGATTAACTTTTTAGACATTGTCATAAGAATGCAAGGCTTTTTCGAACATACGCTAAGCCATCGACTGAAACCAAAGTTAAAGCCAACTAGGAATGTTCGGTTCGGCTGGGATCGACTTTGTAAAATAAGGCTATAAGTCTGTTGAAAAATCACTTCACAATATCTTCCCGTATACATTGAACTGATCGTCTTTGCTTTAATAATTCCGCTAGTTTTTGTTGGCATCCTACAATGATAGTCTCGCCAGGTTTAAGCAGCTGATAATACTTTTCCTCCGACTAATCCCTCTAAATAGCGTTTCGCAAGGTATTTATGTTTAGTCGACATTAATGTTTCGATTGCTTTTTGTCCTTCCGATAGTGTTTTCAACCATAATGACTCAACAAAAATTGCTCACATATTCAGAATACGTGCCTTTTGGGCATAGAACTCGACTTTTTCAAAGATGGAAACGACTGGAAGATAACGCTTGCACATGGGAAATTCAAATATAACCAGTGTATTTGATAAAGTAACGTCATTTTCATATTTTCAGACTTGCTATAGACGGCGCAACATTGTCACAGCATGGCCGCGTATTGGGTGAGGGGACAATTCTGTAGGATGAGGTCTTCTGTCACTTGCTCTTCCGAAGATAATATTCCCAAACTTATGTTTTCGCTCAGATAGCAAAAGAGGTTGCTTCAATACTTTATAGAATTTTGAGAAATTTTAATATTTCTTTAACAAAAAAAAAAAAAAGAACCTTTTTCTTCCGACTTTAACTCTGGCTGCATACGTTAATTATGAGAGCCAAATAAGTCAAATATTGCGGGAGTTTTGTAAGGTTAATATTGCACTATTCACCACCACTTCTTAGCACACCATCGCATGTTCGTCGAGACAGACAATCACTTGAAAGTCCTTTTTCGTATGACCACCTGTGTTAGTTTGCGTTTTATTCGAGAGCACTGTTTGTAGCAAATATATGCGAAACACCGAAGGTGCAATATTGGCTTAATAATCAGTCCAGCGTAACGTGGAATTGTTACGCTCCTACTGCGTATGTATTGTAATCTTCAACATCGTTATCATCCCTTTTTTATATAAAACTTGAAAATTATTCACATGCAATGCATTCAAAAGAAGGGTGAATTTCGGGCCATCAAATGTTAAACTACTGCAATATTTAACTTTTGGTCTTTTGATTGAATTCATAGTTAAGTCAAATGTGAAGTCTGTTGCATTGCTTCGGCTAAACAATCGGTTAACTGGAAATCAAAAAAATTTTCAAGTATTTTCAAATAGAAAGATACAGGTGTGCAAGGGTGGTGTGTGTCCCTGTGTCCATATATTCTTTACCTCTACTTTTACACTCAGGCACAATAATTTCTCAAATACACACATTAAAGAGTCAATTATCTATTCGCTGCTTTGCATTGCCTATTGTCCTATATATGTGCTATGTTAACTTAAAATCTATGTGTGTATGTTAATTTTGGTTAAAAAGTCGTAACATTATTAGAAAAAAGGTAGCTTTGTCAAAAGGACACTTGACGCTTTAACTTAAATACGAAAGAGACACTTGTTTTACGGAAACGGAAGAGGTCGGTTGTGACAATATAAAGACAAGTTTTTTTTATAAAAATTTAAAAAAATTTCAAAAAAAGCAAAGAAACAAAAATGCATTAACGAAAAATAATTTACGAAATGAATTTTAAAATGAAACTAAAAGAAAAAAAAGGAAGAAAAAATATTAACAACAAATTTAACTTAAATTTTAATGTTTTCAGGTTCGTTATATAGTTCAAATTTAACACGTGACGATGATTATAATAAAAAAGATAAACTATTGGATCATATTGAAGCTGACTTAAGTGATGATGAACAAGGTTTTGATATACGTTGCGAAGTTTGTGAAAAAGATTTTTTAGAGTTAGAAAGGTAAGTGATTTATGCAATCTAAACAGCGAGTGTCAATAATAATAATCTGTCAGTAAATATTAAACCGAACTTAATGATTTATTTACGTTAGCATGACAACAAATGCAACAAAAAACTCCATCTTGACGTTAGGTTTTTTTTTCTGATTTGTATTTTGTTTTTTTTTTTTTTTTTTTTTTTTTAAAAAAAAAATTTTCAAGTCCCCAAGGTAGTAATTAAAACTCTTAAAGCTTAAGAGGGTCTATCTTACACACTCATGTATATATAAGTGCTAATTACTTTAGTCGTTGGCTTTTTTTTTCTCTCTCTGTTCGTAACTTTCAAATGCTGTTAATTATGATTTGTCATTCACGTGTCATCGAAATCACTTTAGGATATCTGCCGTGACTTATTAATCAATTAAACAATTATTCGAGTAAATATTTCTTATTACTGGTTATTAATTAAAGGAATGTTTTAAGGCTAATTTTGTTAACCGACAATAATTTGTTAGAACTTGAAAAAGGAAAAGATTTCAATATGAAAACTTACCAAAAACGATCGGAGTTAGCAAAAGCTTTATCTAGGATTTTACAGCAGCCGCTGCAATGAGGCAAGAGAAAAAAAGTTTTGCAAAAAATCAAAATGAAAAACATACTCGTTCAACACATCATTCCCCCATTTAGATCTAGAAATATATGAACCATCTTTTTGATCATGCGTTTCTCACCACTTAGCCTTATATGGGTAGTGTGCATAACCGTGGAGCAACTGCTTTCAAAAGTGCCCTTTCAAAAGAGAAAATCAAAATAGTGCATCAGGTTTTTGCTTTTTGCCGAAATGGCGATAAATTGAGTTAGTCCTTTCTGCAGCACGATCATTTAGAGTTTTGTATAGTAGAAGCGCAATGACGCATGGAAGCATTTTGTGCCAACAAAAATAATTGCTCTTCGCCTTTAAACAAATATTCAAAGCAAATAACCTAAATTAGTCAATTGTGGAAAGTAATCCGATCCCAAAGGCCAAAGTACAGTTAGTGTACAAAATTTCATCAAAATATGTCAAAAATTGAGGCCCTTAGGTGTAACAGGAGAAAACAAGGCTAACAGCTAGATAAACGGACCGAAACCTATTCGATCGGTCTTAAAAAGAGGCGCGTCTTTGAAGATCTTCATAATTAATTAATAAACTCTTGTACCACAAATGGTGTAGGGTATAACAATATTTATTATTATTATTAGTTCAGTCAGAGAATAAATTCCAAGACTAAAGACTTAAAGCACTAGTATCTAAGGCTTTCGGCTTTATTGAAAACTGTACGGCGCTTGAGATTTGAACCCACGACCACTGAGTTACTAGGCGAGGACCTTTCACTATACCTATCGATTCAGAAACACATTCTGACCTTCCGTCTGTCTTGCTTTCTTGTATTCAACCTACAGGTCATAGTTCTCTAGATATTCTGATGAAATATGTTACACGGACTTATTTTGACCCGAAGACGAGAACTCTTGAAAATGCATCGGATCGGCTTCATTTTTGCGACTATTTCCCATTTGGCATATAACGTCTTATTGTGGAAAATCCTTATGCGGAAAAAAATGCAATTTTCAAGATTTCTCGATAGAACTCCCGGAGTAATACTACTTCAACATTCTAAATTGGGAAAATTTGGTCCGGACGGGGAAACTCCCTACAATAACTGAATTTTTGCTTGGTAAAAATTATAATTTTTTATATTTTGTGGTACTTTACAATAGTAAATTGACAAAGAAATCTACCTTACCGAATTTGGACGAAGTAAGTCTATTTTTTGGAAACCACCGCATATAAGGATTCTCATGAAACGTAATCCCTTATATGCCAAAAAGTCTTAATTTTCAATCGTTTACGATGCTTATGAAATCTTTTCACGATAGTTATTTAAAAAAAATAGTTAATGGTAAGGAATTTGAAACACATAAGTCTATTATTTCTACCGCGACGTATGAGCTATCATGAAAAGTGAGCCATTGTAAGGAGAGAAAGCCTGATTTGTAGTTTTTTATGACGAAAACTTAAAAGTAATAAACTTTTCGAAAAGTAAATTGAATTTGCTCCAATGTACGGGCTTTCACGAAAAGTATGCCTTTGCATGAAAATTATTGCTAATAAACAAAAATAAGTGACTAGCTTTACTAGCCATAAGGTATCCAATAATCGGTCTTGCCCGACTATAATACTCTTACTTACCTTAAACTTCGGATAACTTGTAAACTTAGAAACCTGTTATATCGAAAACGAGTGGAGTGCAGTTTTGAAAACGCATGTGCTTTAATTATCTTCAAGTCCCGCCTGAGTGCCCGAATAGGCAAAAGTCTCGACTAGCAAGTAAAAGGTCGTGGGTTCAAATCTCAAGTGCGGTAGACTTTTTAATAAAGCCGAAATCCTTAGATGCTAGTGCTTTAAGACGTTAGTCTTAGAATTTATTCTCCGGCTAAATTTATAATAATAATGATAATAATAATAATAATAATAATATCTTCAATAATAATAATAATATTTTATAGCATTCAAAAAAATCCTCTTCATCTTCTCAAATTTGTTTAATGCCTCCAGTTCTTCTCATTTGCGCCGTTTCCGAGCAGAGCCGTTATGCGCTTTTACGATAATTTTTTGAAGGACATTATGAACAGAGCTTTGATTAATTTAGACTAATCTCAAAAATTGATTTCTAAGAAACGAATGAAAGAAACTCATTGCGTACGAAGTGTCCGGCTGTATTGTACCGCCGATCTGAGGAATATTCCATAGCATTTAACTTACCTATAAGCACTAACCGGTAAACAACGAGATATGCAAAAAAGAGTAGCTTTACATCTGGTGGAAGCAGCGATGCTCTATGCTTATTACTATCGTTTATTTCGTCTAAATAAAGTTATTTCAGTCAACCTATAAGGTTAACGTTCTAATCTAAGTACCGTATTGTGGCTATTAAAACTCTTTAGTATTCCTTTTGCATACGAGTCATCGAAGGGTGAGGGGACGTTCATCTTATCAAAGTGTTTGCAACGCCCAGAAGGGAGCTTCAGAGACCGCACAAAGTATATGTATTCTTGATCAGCATCTACTACTGAGTTGATTTAGGTCTGACCGTCTGTCCGGTCGTCCGTCCGTCCTTCTATGCAATGTCTATTGTAAACATTCTCCTGACTGAAAAAATGCAGCTATCGACTTAGGTTTTGCCAGACACATTGGAAGTTCTTGCACGCAGAACCACCCACAGTGCCACGCAAACTGAGAGCACCTTTGTGTTTCAAAAGACGAAAAAAGTGTGGTTTTTGCTCATTACTCATAAACGATAGAACATCAATGTACAAAAATTTGAACGTATATTCTACGGGCGATGCTGCAGCGTTTGTGTACAAAAAAGCAAAAAATTTACCACGCCTACCAAATATTACAGTGTATCGAGCTGCAATCTTTTTTTCAATACCTTCATAACGCATGCCTATGCGACAAAACTTTTGTTTTAAAAATTCACAAACCAAAAAAAATTCGTTTCTTTCACTTTTTTTGTTATTTTAAGATAACGGTGCTAACGGGTTTTAAAGATTCGATCACGACCGGATATAATTTTCCCACTTGCTTTTTTTTTTTTAGAGAAGGATTTCACCCAACATTCTGACCACTTCGGTACCTGAATTGGTTTCACTATGTAGTAAAGTTTTCGTGCAAGTGTTTAATGCACAAATTTGATTCATTTATGACACGCAAATGATAAACATATTTCACACAAAAGCGAAGAGGAACAAAAGAAGAGTCATTACATGCAGATGTTCTCCATGTCGAGTATATGTGTCACTGTTATTAACTGAAAACAAGTGATTTTTACATGTTAAATTAGACTCGATTGTTATTAATTTAAGGCTGAAAAGAGGGACAGGACTTGTAAAAACACGAGAAACTCTTAAAAGCACATGTTTTTGTTTTTTGTGTTTTTCCTTTTTTTTTTATATCTGCGCTTATGTATCGGATACCGCAATAATATCCTTTTCAGCAAGCAGACCGTTTATTGTAGTCAAACAATGCGAACGTAATCTAGATTCGCAGGCCCTCAAAGCAAATTGTCATGTTTACATTTACTTATTCATTTATTGTTTTTAAACACAACATTAGTTCAACAACTAAATATTTTGCACTTTGAAGTAGTTTCGATGGCTTGCATGTTCTTTCTTTTGTACCTATACGTGTGTACACTTTCAGGCTCGACGATCATTTGGTGACAGCTCATCACTTTCGAAAGGAAGAATTCACATGTGAATTGTGTTCGCAGCGTTTTTCTCATCGTCCATTATTGTTGAAACATCGTGCTTTAGTTCACAACGAAGTGCGCAAATATCCATGTGAAAATTGTACGAAGGTGAGTTTAACTTAAATATGATAACAAAATAGATAATACATAAACAGATAGAAGTGTTCTTGACGAAGAATTTCGAAAATGCTCATTCACGCTTATTGAATAGCATTCACTCCATTGAATAAAGCGCTACGGTTTATTTGTCTTATGGTAAATAGGTTTAGAAAGTTAGTATGTGTCGAGCTCGTAGCAGTTGAACTTCAGATTGAATTGATTTTTCTTCAAGGAGGTCTTCATATCTGCTCTATGGCATACAGTCCTGTACTATTGAAAGGGAACAAACCGTAAGCATATTCGGAAATTTATCTGATATACTTAGCTTATCTCGAAGAATCAAGCAAATATCTTTGGGTATTGCATTCAAATGATCGTTTGAAAGTCTTAAGAAATTCTTCAGAGTTTCTCCCCATTTCTGGCTTAGGGGGAAAGATGTAAGGCAGTTGCAGCTCACAATACCTATCATGCTTTACCAATTTTTATATCGTCAATAATATTTTTTGCATACTTTTGTTCCACTGTTCTTCTCCCCATTCTCTCTCTCTCTCTCTCTCTCTCTCTCTCTCTCTCTTATCCATTGCGTGTGAAAGTAATCAAAATTTATTTGATCTACCCTCCAGTCGGTCGGTGGAGGTGATCCTATATTCTTGTAACACGGTGAAGATTAGAAAGAAATGAGGAAAGAAAAAGAGACAGGGATGTAGTGGCAACAACTTAGTCTATGTGTCGCCAAACGGCAAATGTTATGAATTGTTACTGACCGAGAGCTCGCTAAGCTACGACCGAAGTAAACTCTATCGTACTTGAGACTTAATCCCGTGATCATTGACTTGGTAGTATCAACTCTTGCCTATTCGGCTGCTCATGCGAGTATTGCACTTTGTTCTTGTAGGGCGCATTCTGAACTCTTTTTTGCTGGTTGAATTTGAGTAAATAGAATGGGACATAAAACAATATATTATAATCTACAAATATTTGGACTTAGTTCACTTTTTTATTGATTAATAATACAACAATCATTAATGAAAATACAATTATACAATAATAATTATTATTATAATCAATAAAAATGTAAATGCTAATAAGACTATAAACTCCCTTACGGCACAATTGTAAACAACCACTAAGACGCTATAATTGTATTGTATAGTATAGGAACAAAACATAGGTGCAGACGTAATTATCAATTGTAGAAACGCCTTACAGCCACATTTAACCCCCTCGAACTAACAACCATTCCAATACTGAGCGGCAACGAGTTGCACAACTTTACCCCATTAACAAGAAATAGCATTGACAATGATAGATACATGCGGGCAGACAGGATTGAATTCATCGTTTGCTCTCCTTTAGCGAACCGAATTTCCTCTCGGTGTTCGAGTGTGGATGAGCCTGTGAAGGAAGACTACATTTCTGATGTAAGGTTAAGGATATTTTATCTTATTTCCGTTTATTGTACATATATATGCCACAGTTATTAACAACCCTTTGCAACTTATTGCAACTAATTCTCATATGCGATGTCTCCAAAAACTATGGCCTGTACTAATAGACATTTAAGCAATCGCACCTTAGTGAATATGAGAACATGGAATGAAGAGAACGACAATTTCCTTAGAGTATTGTGAGCACACATTACCGTAAAATTGATATGATCGGCACTCAACTTAAGGTTGAGCTTAAAACCAAGGCTAGAAACAGAACTAACAAATAAAGAATGGAAATCACAAGTAACAAGTGAAACGATCATGGTTTTGATTTAGATAGAACTTATTATGAAACTATTTGGATCGGATCAAAAAGTAATCCACACCACCACGTGGGCTCGAGTAATAAATTTTAGCGTCATCAGCATACAAATGAATGTGAAATTCATATCTGTCACTTTGAACCGAGGATGGAGCTTAGTCGGAGCCTGAATTTCATATTCACTCAGCATTGGAGTCCCAATCGCAGCCTTCTCTTCTTTCCTCTCTACAGCGCCGCAGCTATCAACCACCATGACACCATTTTTCTTGCAGCGCATGCTAGCAAGTTTCAACTTCTTAAGGTCTTTTTTGTTCAAACCGTAAACTCACTTTTGAGCTTCTTGCTCTGCTTCTTTTTCGGTTTTATTATCAGCGAAGCATCCGCTTTAATGACAAGGACTTTCAAGGCATCGGGAAAAAATGATCTGCCTTTTAATTGGACCGCTAACCCGGATTTGTCGCGAGAATACAGCGGTTGACTAATGGAAAGCAAGCAAATGACTTAATTTTTGATAACGTTTTTAACCGAAACTGAAGGCACCTCCATCGTAACAAAGCTCCAAGATAAGAAGGACTATTGTAGAAAATTTCCCTCTTCACTGTGGGATGTGAAGTATAAACCTTCGAGCTACGCCTGCCAGTTGTCAAACAATGTTCGACGTGACTTGCTGTGATTTATACTCCCCTGAATCTTCTGGATTCGCTTATTTAAAAACTTAGTCGCTATCAATATTTGCGTTTTGTTCCAAGATTTTGAGAATTCTTCTGTAAGAAATTTAATTTATAAGAAGTTTGTAGATGTATTTACGGCTCGGCTGTCGTAAGATTTAAAGCTTTTTCAGCTTTTTGGGGTTATTTGTTTTCTGTGACATTCCTTTTGATTTTTTTTTTTTTTTTACTACAACTGCAATAACATTACTGTGTATTGTACTGTGAAGATAGATGTGATTTCTCTAAACCTTATCATCATCATTACCAACAGCCTCATTACTTTCCACATTATAAGTATGAGAACGTTAATGGCTTAGTTGTGCCAGCCTTCTGCCATCTAAGAAAGTCTTGTGTTCTTGGTCGCATCACCTCCCCATCTCCAACACCAACGGCAATGAGCAACGTAGCCAAAAGCCTCTCGTTTCATTTCAAAAAGTGTGGAATGCCTTTCATATAATACAAAACGAACGAAAGTAGAATAACAGTTATGCTGGTCAGTCAGCAAGTCAGTCAGGCAGTCAGCTAGCCAGCCAGCCAGCCAGCCAGCCAAGTCACCTAACAAACTCAGTTGGCCCGTGTTAACTGCTGAAATGCTAACACAATTCCAAAGGAATGCAATTGTTGCGGTAGATGTGTTGTCCATTTTATCTACTTCATTTTTGTTGTTGTTATGTTAGTATAATTCTTGTGGTCGTGATTGTGTTTAGCTCGTCAATTCATCCATTCATATCTATAGGTATATGGCATGTGCACTGCATGCGCTGGTAAATGCATTAATTTCGTTCACACTATTTTCAGTTTTATGAAGATTTTTATGCCTCAGTTGCCCCATTTGTTGTGGTTTTAACGAATTTTTCAAGATGATCAATTTGTTCGATCATTCTTATTAACGAGATTAAATTCTTTTATGTTAGAAATACTTCAAGTTGAAGAAAGACCATAAATGAGTTGAACTTTTTTTTTTCTTCTTTTTCTTGTAAACTTAAGGTGAGTCAGAATATGCAATAGTTAAAAAGCATGTATAATTGTTTTCCTTTTTCTTTTTTCTCTCTCTCTCTCTCTCTCTCTCTCTCTCTCCTTTTGCTATACAAGCCCAGTTCGTCGTTCTTCTATAAACTTAAGCGTTTGAGTTTGCATCTCTCTCATGGCTAATAGCACTCAAATAATCAATTTTTAAAACGCAAAGACTTTCATCTCAATGATGTTCAACAGACAAGAGTTGAGAAGTTTCAGAAGTTTCCATCAGATGGAAAAATTTTGCAGGCATTCGAAATGCTTTGTATTTTGTATATTTGTATATCATCTATTTAGTAATTGGAAGCTACTTTATGTTGCGTACCCTTTGCTTCTTTCTTCGACTCTGCCGCTTGTTTGCAAAGGTCATGGCCGAGTTTGCGCTTCTGCGTTCAAGTTTCTTTCTACATGCCATTTATCGGCGAGAAGGTGCCTAGTCGTTTAGGCCTCCTTCAAAAATCAAAACGACGTTTCGCCTCATTCGCCTGCATTCATAACGCTAAACTACCGGTCAAAACAGTTTGTAAATTAATTCGACTCCTTGGAGCAAAGGAAGTTTTCAACTGTTTAAAGCAAGTAAAGAAGACGTAAGAAGTACTCTACTTGTGCGCTATGTCACAACCGATATTGAGTAAACCTCGTCTTCTTTGGCTTTTCGGTAAAAAGTCAAAGCCACAGCTCTTCCAATATTTTCCTTTTCAAAGTAAGTCTTCTTCTATCTCCTGGAATAAATTTAGTTGCACAAAAACGAAAGTTCTTCCGTGTAACCGTGACCTTCGTTCAGTTTGTGCATTTGTTTACTTTTTGAATTTAAATTTCTTTACGGATGTGATCAATTATTCACTTAACGAGACGATTGCAACAACGGCTACTTAGCGGTGCATACTTGACTTTTAAAGCATAAAAAAAAAAAAAAAAGAAAGGGATTAGAACGAAAGTCACGATGCATCTTCGAAAGAAGTAAACGGAAGTAAGGCGCCTCTGCAAAAAGGCATTAAACGTAAAATAAAAACTTTCTGTTCGTAAAACTCCGTTAATAAATTTTGGGTTATCTATCTATCTATTTAGTTAAAAATTTTCGAGAAACTTCCAGAGAAGTTTAGCATCATTGTCAGCATGACTGCATTCTCTATTGTTCATCACAAATTACAATGTAATGCAACCATCTCGAATATCTACCTACCCACCGCCAATATCGCTATACTAAAATGGTAAAAAATTACAAAAAAAAAAAAAAGAAAAGAAGAAAAGAAAAAAATTGAAGCAAGACCTTCATCATCATATCCATACACTCCTGGTCGTATATTCCTCACCCGCTTTACTTCATTCTCTGCCGCAACGAAATTGTCATTACATTGAACACCACCGCGAGTAGTCGTAACTAATCCATTTAATGTGGTAATAGCAGCACGAGCTATGCGATCATTCTTGTGTTTTATTGTTGTCTTCACAAAATCAAAACGGTAACAACAACAACCAAACAACCAACAGAAATTTGAATGCTCTTAAAAAAGCAGCAAGCAAAGGGGGGGGGGGGGGGGGGAAAAATGGGGAAAAAAATGATTATAAAATAAAAACAGATTATTGTCTTCTTATAAAGAGCTTCAATTTGAAACCTCTTGGCTTTAACATTATGACAGCATGATTAGGCAGACACAATTACCAAAAAAAGTGAATCGTGGTGTCTGTAAAACCACGGCTATGTCTGTGGTTATAGCTGTTGTGTGTAAACGTCTAGATTTATACCATTCCATATGCGCCGAGATCTCTATTCGTGGAGACAGTGTCTACGTATATCTAAAGCGTTAGCTATGGATGATCGGACGTTCCTTTTGCGCTTGTGCTCTTGGCTTTGTTTATTTATTTATTTTTATTGTTATTTTTTTTTTTATTTTTTTTACGACGATTACTCACAAATGAATGACAATTGTAGCAATTGATGGCCACAATTGATCGGTGACGGCTTGGAGGTGGTATGCGCAGTTATACTCACATTTGCGTAATCTTTTTTTTATTTTTTTATTTTTTCTATTATTTGTAATCGTCGTTGTTATTGTTTGTGGCTTTTTTGATTGTACCTTTTGTCGTGGTGGATGTCAGATCCGCTTAGGGTTTCTGTACGGTTGTTTCTTGTTTTTTGTATGGCATTAATTTAAATTTTTGAAATTAGATTATATTCAAAATCTTGTACGGTTGTTATTTGCTGTTGCTGTAATTGTGGTCTTTGATTGATTAATTTCATTTCGTTTCGCTTCAACAATGCTTAACTGTTTAGGCTGGCTAGCGGTCTTCACATACAATAAATGCTTAAAAGTAAGTTCAAGTGTTAAGTTTTTCATAACGTGGACACAAGTAGTCAGTTTCTTTCAGTAGCTCTTTACACACGCCCATATAAGCGCAGGCTTTTCTCTTTCATAACTTCAATGCTATTTGCAGGTATTTTGTGATCCTTCAAATTTACAGCGACACATTCGTAGACGTCATATTGGTGCTAGAAGTCACGCGTGTCCCGAGTGCGGCAAAACGTTTGCTACATCTTCAGGCCTTAAGCAGCACAAAAATATTCATTATTCGGTCAAATTGTATCAGTGCGAGTTCTGCTTAAAAGCATATACCCAATTTTCAAATTTGTGCCGGCATAGACGCATGCATGCTGATTGTCGTGTACAGATCAAGTGTAATAATTGCGGCCAGGGCGGTTTTAATTCAGTCGCTTCGCTATCAAAACACAAACGGTATTGCGGTTCTACAAACGTTCCCCCTTCGGGTGTGAGCTTACTGCCGACACTGTCTCATCCCTTACATCATCAGTCTCAACCGCCAGCAACAACTCAAACTCGTACAGCAACCGGTAGCGGAGTACCGAACGTGCCTCACAATATGGCGACACCACCGAATCCATTCTTTTTGTTTCATCCACCATTTTTTCCGACATTTCCACCAGCGGCTGCTTATGGCTTGCAAGGCATGTTCCCACAAACTCCTGCCACACAGCCGCCAAATTTTCCTTTGATGTTTTCAAAGTCTGCTATCGATCAACGTATTCAGAGCGTACGTTCGGAACAGCAGGTGGGAGCCAATCACCTCAATAATCCCACGTCACCTCCGCCGAATAATCAATTGCCTTTCACCATGCACGAGGCTTTTGGCATTCCAACATTAATTAAAAAAGTAGAGAGCCCCAAACCAAACCAGACCGACGCAAAAGTGCAACTAATGGATATTTCACCCCAACCGAGTAAAGTGAAAAAGAATCCTAATTCTGCTTATTTATCGGATGAGGATGAAAGTAATTCCGTAATCGAACTAAAAATGGAGCCCAAAGATGAAGAAACGATCAAAAGCAGCGATAATGAAGTAGATGAAGACGAAAGCTCTTCCAAAACGAACGATGAAGACAAGGTAAGCGAATATATATATATCTGTTCGATTCCGAGAAGGGCTTAAATGATTCATTTTCTTTTCAGAAACCTATTGATATCGTGTCACTCTCACCATCCCATCCCGGCTTAGAGGCTAAGAGCACATTTAACGAATTACCTTTGGATTTGAGCGTAACTCGCAAATGTATTTCACCTCAGTCCACGAAAGCAGATGAAAATAGTGTATCCAGTCATAGCACCGGCAGTCCATTAATACAAAATGCTAACGATTTACAAACAGATGAAAATTATGAACCGAATGAAAAGAAACAAAAATATAACTCAGAGTCATGCAATGGCAGTCCACAGCACACAGTATCACCTGGACCAACGCCTTCACCTTCGCCACCAAATAACAATAACAATAATAACAACAACAGTGATACGACCAGCATAGGCGGTAGTAATAGCGGACCACCCGCTGGGATGCCTAGTTGTCTACGTCCGTTACATCCCGTCCTACTCGAAGAATTTTATCAAACACGTGCATTAGAAAGTGTGTTTTCTCGCCCTTTCCCTTTTTTACGTTTAATGGGCGAACGGCCGGTCGCTGACAATAACGGACTACGTTGCAGGCCATACCAGTCGCTTTCGCCCGAACTAAATTTTCGTGAAGCCTTACGTGGTCTATCTAGAAGCGTCTCAGCCGCTGGTCAAGTAAACAAATTGAAAGATCGATATACTTGTATATATTGTGGTAAACTTTTTCCTCGCTCTGCGAATCTCACACGTCATTTAAGAACCCACACCGGTGAACAGCCATACACTTGTAAATATTGTGATCGTGCCTTCAGCATCTCTTCCAATTTGCAAAGACATGTACGCAACATTCACAACAAAGAGAGGCCATTCCGGTGCCATTTATGCGATCGCTGTTTTGGTCAACAAACCAATTTAGATCGTCATCTAAAGAAACATGAAGCGGATACCACAGGCTTAGGTTTAGCAATTAGTGATTCGCCTTCGTCAAATGAGGCCGATCGCGAGGATTCTTATTTGGATGAAATACGAACTTTCATGGATGGCGTAACCTACGATGAAGATTTGTACACACCCGTTAGTATGGGGGCGAACGATAATGAAATCGACGACAATGGTAGCGATAATGAAAATGGACTTTCAGTTTCTCGACCAGCAACAGCGGATATTGTTATTGTCAACGGCAATGACGATAATAAAGATATATCACGCGATAATCATAATTCCATAAAGGAAAAGCCGTAGAAGGTTACTTAATTACTTAAAAACTTGAAAGCGAAATGAATGTCATTAGAAGTCAAGTTTCTTAATCAGATTTAAAGCATTTACAAGCACACACTTTTCTTTCCTAGATACTAGATAATTCATAAAACTAGTTAATGAGTTGCTGCTCCCGCAACAGCTTTACACAACAAATCAATTAAAATAAAAGGAATTATAAAACTGTTACCATTAATACCATAAAATGATTAAAAAGATGGAAAACATGTATTGAAGTACATATATTTGTATGTATACATATATATTTCATTATTATTTATTATACGACATAGTTGTAAGTACATTAAAGAAACAGATTCTGTTCAGAGAGCGCGTATATCTCTGCGTGGAGATACATAAGCCTTCTACTCATCTAAACCCTATTATAGTTATGCGCATGCGCATACCGTATATACCGTAAGTATATAGGTATGAGATTGTGTATATTTAATCATATATTATATGTAAATAAAATAGTTTGAAATTTTAATTATTATGTTTGCAAATCTGTTATAAAGACAACTACAAAAATAATCATTTCATAAACAAATAAAACGTTTCAAATGTATTTTGTTAAACTTTTTATCATTTACTTTATAAAATAAAGTTAATTTAAATAAAATTAACAAATAAACAAATGCTTAAGTGTTAATCAAGCATCCGTTTATGTGTCTGTAGTTTTGGTTTTTTTTTTTTTTTTTTTTTTTTTTTTTTTAAAATATTTTAATTTATTTATTATAATTCTTTTTTTTTTATAAACATAAATTTTTTTTTTTTTTTTTTTTTTTTTTTCTTTTTTTTTTTTTTTTTTTTTTTTTCTTCGTTCCTCAAATTTATCTCTCCTTGAATATGATTTCAAACTAATAAAAAAAAAGTAAAATCATTAAAACTCTTTAACAGCAAAATACATCAAATCCAAAAACCAACAAAACAAAAAAAACAAAAAATCATCATAAAAATTAACCCGTCACTTTGCAATGATATAATCCAGTCAAGAAGAGCGCTTAAAATCAAAACCTCTCACTTTAAGTACAATACAGATACCCATACTGTTATTCACTTAACAAATTAAATTAAATTAATAAGTAGATGCATCTACTAATTTAAAACAAATTTAAGTGCTTTGTTTTAGCGAAGTTGAAGGCTGCCTTACCAAGTTTCTGTTTTTTCTCTTTTTTTTTTTTTGTGTTTTTTTTTTTCTAACACAACTAAATTATTTTGAGCTTCTATGCCTATGCAACATTTTAGGCAATGCATTGTTTCTATTTGATAGGGGAATGTGATCATTTAAAGAAATCGCCAACGATTACGAATATTTTCTTTTAAACAAATTACTTGTGCTTGCAATCTTTAGCAGAAGCTGATCACAAACCATTGTTATAACTTCTTGTTTATCGGACCGTATATGCGCATAATGAAATTTTTCTATGCTTAGTCTTGATTATCACAGATTTGTTCTTCCAAATCAATGCATAAAATTTTAAAATCGGCCGAGTTTGTTACGCATTCGCTCAGACCTATCAATTAAATTAATAGGTGCTTGCATGTATTTTGATCCGCGGCATCTACTGGCAACAACGATAAATTAATGCGAATCATCAATGTACACAAATTCGACGACCTTGACCTTTTCCTAGATAATATAATAATTTTCTATTTAGCATTATTGAGTTGTTCAGCGTATACAGACACTCAAAATTGCATTTTCAACACTCATTACAACACTCATTTCATTTGTTGATTTTTGTTGTTGTTTGTCTACTGCCAAATCCCATCAAACACTTTTGGACGCTTATGTTGATGCTGCTTCATCATATCTCAATTTTCAATTTTAGTTGAGGTTTATTGGAGAGTTGTGGCTTATTGGAGTAAACCAATGACTTAAGATATGTCCAATGAAAAATGTTCAGAGGTATTATGTTCCACTAGCTTCGCGACAGTTCATACCGATATTTTTGGCGATTACATGCTCATTGAAATTTTCTCTATATAAACTGATTATGCTATGCAATGTATGGCTTGTTGAGCCATATTCTTAAAAACACACATCATTCAAGTCGAAATCATCTAATTCATGTGAGTAAACAGATTTCTGGTAGCATTGTCCGTTAATGGTAACTGCAATACCATTTGCAAAAAAACGGTCCAATTACATCCCCGTAGATCGTAAAGCACACGAAAATCTTAATTTTTATGGACATAAATGTGTGTCATAAGCAACTGAATTTGCTTCGCTTCAAAAGTGATGATCTTTATATATTCATCGCTTAAGATGCACCTGGAAGGTGTTGAGAGTGACCCACCTTTTATTGTATTCATCGGTTCACAATCCCGTCTTGAATCGATCTAAGCTTGTTTGCCCATCTGTCCGTTTTGGCTTCAACCTACAATGTTTGAGATATTTCGATGAAATTCGGTACACCGACATGTTGTCTCCCAACGGGCGCATGCTACTGAAGATGCAACCGATGGGACGACTTTTTCGCCCACTTTCATATAAACCCTTATTTTGAAAAGTCATTATATGAATAACTGCAATGCGCAAAGTGGTGTAGACTATGTAATGGTAGGCCCTGTCGCATCATAGCAACTGCTCGCCATATTTGACGGCAGGACACTAAAAGAGCCAAAAAACTTACCACATCCAATTCCAATTCATTCGTTTTGAATAAATTTATTCATTTAGTTATTCGTACGGCAATGATTTGTAATAATTATAAAAGAAGTTTCGATTGAAATATTAAGAAACTGAATGACCTAAAACTGCTGTCGGATGTTAATCAGACAGTCGTGTCATCCCATAAAAAAAGTTTACATTCAATTCGAAGCTTTCTTATTTTTAAATCGGAAATTCACTTAATTTTTTGAATCATGCTTGTGCCGTATATGCAGATATTGTTTCGGGTCAGCATCCCTAACGCCGGGCAAAGTAACTCGTTGAGAAGAAACTTTAATATGTTTTCAATATTTATTGAGCAAGAGCACTAAATTTTTCCTCTTCAAATGTTTGATTATATTCCATTCTTGTGTTTTAAGCACGTCAGGTCTGTGAGTAAGCTACCACATGCACAAAGGTCACACAATAGCACAAGGCAATTATGATAAAGTGACGGTGAAAAGGGTCGACCTTTTACGAGAAAAATAGAATAAATTTGAAAATATTGAATATTTTTTTGTTTTCGCGAAAATCATAGGCAGATTTCGGAAATCGTCATAAATTAGTCTTCATGACAGATCGGTCAACAATTGCTGGTACTGACACGTAGATCTCGTTTCCCAAAAATTAAAAAAACAAAAGACATATTATTTCTAGAGATTGCATAACTTCAAAGGATCCCTATCAATATATTATAATACTTCGATAATGCGTTTGTCAATTTCAGTGGTTTTAATGACGCTATTTTCGTTATTCTCAAAAGAATAGGAAATTCCTAATCTCGTGCCTTGATTACACATTGCTTTTTGACAGGAAAAAATACTCCTTAAAGTCAGCATTAGCTTGAAAGGCATCATAACAACCATTCCCCATCGAAAACAGCAATTTATTGGTGATTTGCCGACTTTTAAACGAGGTCGCATGTACACTGACGAGAATGATGCCATAAAAAAGAAACGGTCAATATCAAAAAATATCGAAAATATCTTGATATATATTCTGGGTAACTGAAAACTGAATTTGTGACAGATAACAAAGATCGCAAAGATCCCCAAGGGTAGGGTCTTTGGCATACAAAAATTTAGGTAAAAGAAATATGTTTTCTAAATGTGTGCCGCATTGACTCACAGGAGAAGCAATACACATTATCGCAGAACAATACCCAGATTTCCAAATTGGTCTTGTAGCGACTGTGATCGGCTTGTAAAACTCTAAAGTATGTCCAAGGGATAAAGATTTAGAATTTAATGAATGAATGCATTTTGAGCGTTCTGACGAATCTGTATATAAAAAGAAATTCAAGAGAGTCGCATTGAATTTACTTTAGTCCCGGGACTTATTGACCAATATATAATATTATTATTCGTATGATAGTCTCTTTCGCTAAGATTTAAGCCTTTCTAAACACATGCATGCATAATTACGTAAATTTTAATCGTTGCCCTGTTTTGCAAACTTCAAAATTATGAGTTCAAAATAAAGTTTCATGTTTTAAAACATGTCGACATAAATTCCTCCCCACAGTAGAATGAATGACCGTATGGACGTTCATGTAACATGTAAATAACAGAAGTTTTACTTTCATTAAATGCATGCATGACACAAATCTCTGCTGCGACGTCATTAATCTTATTTATTCGTATTTTGCTTTTCATATTCTTTTCGCAATTTTCGCCTTCGCCGTTAGACTTCGTTGAGAATCTCAATTTTCAAATGGGTTGAAATTGAAATTGCAATTGACAAATTTTGCACGCATATTCTATACGAATTTGAATGAGTGACTGGACTGGACTGGACTGAACTGCACTAGGCTGGCTTAGTGAGTATGTAAATAGACAATCTCGATTACATATGAATTGCATGCGTGCATGTTGGGCATATGTACTATAAGCATGTTAGCTAACGATAGAACAAAAAACCAACAACATGCTACATCGACAAGAAGACCACAAAAAAAAAAAAAAAAAAAAAAAAAAAAACACTTTTGATAAGTCGTTACAAAGCTAGACGCTACATACGCTGTACAAACGTTTGTTTTTGGTTTGCGAAAGAAACAACCCAACCTGGTTTTTATTTTGGATAGATCAATCTCAAATAAGTTTTTATACCTCTGTATATATTCCATATAGCATAATAGTACGTTACTACATAACAAAGATAGATACTCTTGAAGAGACGAATGAAGCGGACATCAACGTATTGATATCATAACCATAGCCGAAGTGACTGCAAATACATTATACATAGATGTGTGTTTATGCGAAGAGGTTGGGTGCACCACTCATACGCACGAACATTCATTTAAAACCAGATCGAATATAATTGGAGCAAAATGCGTTAGCGCGTATGTGTACCTGTTTATGTATGCGTTGTTGGCTATGAATCGAATGG